>NC_047122.1:25208653-25528236 GCF_902500255.1 Thalassophryne amazonica | reverse complement strand
TTTATAACAGAAAACTGTCAAAATGGGGAATAAATATAAGTGTAAAGATAATTGAATATATCAGAGCAGTGAAATGATCAGTCCATGTGAACGCCGCGCATTGACTCCCCCTGTGTGGTTATTCCCCCCAGCTGCAGCTGATCCACAACGTGAATTCTGCCTTCCAGAACAGCTCTTTATATAATCATTTGATTCATCTACCTGTTGCCACATGTACATAAGGGCTGGATTGTCATTCCTACACTCATATTGTTATATTTAATAAAAAATAATAAGCGCACACAGGAGCTGCTGCTCTCGCTGCCGCTGCGTTCACGTACCGTCAGAAATTACACAACTTTTTTGTTTCAAATTCAGCAGTTGCTTGTGGCAAAATAATTAATTGTATCCACACAAAATATTAATTCTGGCCTATATAAGGTGCCTGAGCCCATTGAAGCTGCCCCCAAGCAAACAGGCTGATTATACCCTGTAATTTTTGACTGTACATGAATGCAGCAGCAGCGCTCACAAGTGGCTTCTGCACTGTGTGAAAACATTCATCTGGTCGAACGAAGTCAAACTAAACTCTAACGTTACAAAAACTAATCAAATGATTAAAAAAAGTCAAGAACAACAGCAAAAGGAAATATGGATGAATTGAAGTTTTCGCTGCCCTTCGTTCAAATTTTTCGACAGTTTAAAAATCCTGACGAAGCACCAGCTGCAGGAACGAAGCTGTTCGAAGGTTAAATGATGCCAACGAAAGTCCAGATTTCTTGTTTCGTTTGGGTTTTCATTGCCCTTCGTTAAGTGCCTTGTGACTGGGCCATTACATGAACAATCGGGTTGTGCTCTTCGTGTGTGTGTGTGTGTGTGTGTGTGTGTGTGTGTGTGTGTGTGTGTGTGTGTGTGTGTGACAGAAATATCCAAAAAAGCTAATGTGTTGATTTATTTTTTTTTTTTTCAATTTCAATTTATTTTTCTTTATATAGCACCAAATCACAACAGAGTTGCCTCAAGGTGCTTCACACAGGCAAGGTCTAACCTTACCAACCCCCAGAGCATGTTTTTTTTTTTTGATGTTTTTTTATGGTTATCAAGTTTTTCATGCTTTAGCTTTCAGTTTGTAGAGACATCACAGTTCAGATTCAGGGTAACTGAACATTTTGGGGTAGTTTGTATTCCAGCAGACAGGTGCAACAGTTGGGTTTTGGTTTGCATAGATGCTGCAGGTTGTGTTCAGTTAGTGCGGATGCATTTACTTTATTTTTATGTTGAGCAGGAAGCTCAGTTGGAAGGAGTTCTGCTTCCAATCACGTGATGTCACGAACGCGGAAGTTGGCCATCTCTGCGATACTTTGCTATTTATTCTGTTTCCCGGCATCTATTCTTCACGTTCAAATGGTGTAGTGGTGAATTATTGGCACGCTGTGTGGGCTGCAGTCAGTCAGACAGAGAGACGGACACGCGTTGCTATAGTTTGCCGAAGGTGATCAAGAATCGGCACAAAGCTTGTGGAAAAACTCTGCAAAAATTGAAAAAAAGATGATTTTGCACAATATAACCTTTTTTGTAATTCACTATTTATTGCTTTATGAACATTGAAACAATGAAACAACAAAACCAACACATGCATTAATTGGGACAGGAATATGTCCACCACAACTATAACATTATTAATAGCAAGAACAAAAAAAAAAAAAAAAAAAAAAAGAGGGGAGGGATACATATACACCACATGTCCCCTTTACTTCACAGTGTTTGTTACCTTGCTCTCCCATGCTCTCTTAAGAACCTCAAGTTTAGATGGGTGAGATTTTCTCATAAAACGATAATTTTTAGATGCCCCACCTTTAGCCCCCCAATTATCCTGCATTAGTTTTTGTAGCTCAGATTGAGAAAACAGGGGAAATTTTTGTTTTTGTTGTACTATACAGCTTCTTAATTACAGATATTTCCAAAAATCCTGTTTAGAGTGTTTGTATTTAGATACCAATTGCTGAAAGGACAATATGTTGTCACCCTCCAAAACATCTCTAACATAGATAATTCCAGCCATGACCCCTAATTTCCAGTACAGAGGTTTTTCCCCACTTTCAGCTGTTTAATATGCCAAAGAGATGACTGTTTAGTAAAGAAAGGGTCAAGGCTAATAATACCGTGACCTTTGCCAGGTTTCTCTGACGAATGGCAGCAGTTGATTTCTAGATGGAATTTCACCTCCAGTTTGTGACATAAAAGCCTGCAATGGGATAGGCTCCATAAGTTTCTTTTTAAACAGGTCCCAGCCCGGAGCTTGGGTCTCTGCAACACCTATTTTGTCCAACTGATTGAGAGAAAAGGCATAGTGATACCAATCCACTCTTGGTAGGTTAAGGCCTCCATCTTCAATTGCAGAACCTTAATTCTACTTAAACAAAGTCTTCCCCCCACCCCACCCCCTAAAAAAAATCTACTGCTACTTCAATTTTTTTAAACAAAGGTGGAGGGAGACTTATGGGTAATATGTGCAAAATATAGTTCATTTGTGGAATAATCATCATTTTCAAGACATTTACCAAACACAGATAATCCTAATTTGGCCCAATTTTGTAAAGTGTTCTCAATTTTCAGCACGAGGGGGAGTAAGTTTTCTGTCATAATATCCTTTAAACCTGATGTAAGTTTTATCCCCAAGTACACCAAATCTGAAGGGAGCCAGTTGAACTGCCATTTCTGTCTAATACTTGGTGGACATAGTCTAGACAGTGGCATTGCCTCTGATTTTCCCCAATTTAGTTTGTAGCCTGAGATAAGAGAGAAAGTATCAGTTAAAGACAGAATTTGAGGACACTAACAAAATATCATCCACATACAGCAACACTTTTCTGATGGCAGCCGCTATTGGGTTCCAATGCCAATGTAAAAAATAGATGACTCATGGGATAGCCCTGCCATGTACCTCAGTATAGGGGGAAACAAAAGGACATGTTACCATTTGTCAACACTTGGGGTTGCAGCATAGAAGTCTAACCAAATTTATGAAGGCCTAATCCAAACTTGTGCAGTGTTCTAAACAAGTAGGTCCACTCAACTCTGTCAAATGCTTTCTCTGCATCTAAAGAAAAAGCAACTATGGGTTTAGGGCAATTTCTTGCATGCCAAATTAAATGCAGTAGCCTATGTACATTATCTGCCAAAGACCTACCTCTAATAAACCCTACCTGATCCAGATGAATCAGACTGGTTGGATGCACTTCCACCCTTGTGACTAATATCTTGGCCAGTATTTTTGGTATCTACATTTATAAGAGACACTGGATGATAACTTCTACATTGCTGTGGATTTTTGCCTTTCTTATGTATCGGGGTTATTACGGCAGATTGCATACTTTCTGGTATCTTACCCCTCTTAATTGCATCTCAAAATACTGTCATTAGCCTTAGTGCTAGTAGATCTGTGACTTCTTTATAGAAATCTGTCGACAGCCCATCATTTCCAGGAGCTTTTCCAGAGCTCAGTTTCCTTATAGCTTGTTGAACCTCTTCCAGTGTAAGCTCTCCACCAATCTCCTTTTGCTTTTCCCCAGACAAGGTTGGTAGGTCCACTTGGGACAAGAACCTATCTATTTCCTCTTGTTGTCGCCAACCCTGTGAAGTACAGGGTGACCCCCCAAAAAAACCCAGAACCCATAAAAATTGTAATAAATCCAGAAGATCCAGCAAGACATGTTGGTCAACCAAGGAAATGACATTTTGCCCGGAGGCCTATTTCGCCAACAAATCATACTATAATTTTGACTTTTATGCAACACAACCAAGATAACTGAAACTTTGGGGAATGATCATACACAGACAGAAGTTTAAGTCCAGCAAATTTCATGAATTGTGCTGGATCTAGTAGATGCATATTTTTTCAAGATCTTTAATTTCCTTCTCCAATTCAAATAATCGGATAGCAGCTTGTTTTTTCCAAACAACTGTGTTGTATTAAGTGACCACTCAAGCAGGCTTTAAATGCATTGTTCTAGTCCAGCATTGGAAGCTGATCCTTCGTTAAATGCTCAGTACTCAAGATTTTCCTTTTTAATGAAATTGTTTGATTCTTCATTTTTGAGCAAAGAGGTGTTGAGTCAACAACAGCCTCTAGGGGTTTCGGATCCAGCTTTAGAACCCAACACCATTTCAACTGGGGCATGGTCTGATAGTACGGTATTACCAATTGGAGCAGTGATAACTGCAATAATAATTGTTTAGATAGTAAGAAATAATATATTCTTGAATATGAAGCATGTGGGTTTGAATTAGGGAATAACCCCGTTGTGTCTGATTTGTGGACATTCATGCTGGTTATACGGTCGCAAATTGAGCTAAAATGGCTATTTGCGACCGTATAACAGCATGAAAGTCTGCAAATCATTAGACGCAAGGGGGCTATTCCCATTCTAATTCAATTCCATTGTTTGCACGGTTTATTTTTCTGTACGTAATTTGGTTGGCATGGCTTACCAAGGCAGTGTCGCTCCAACAGCAGTCAGGGCATGGAGTAATCAAGTAATTCACCTATTTCGGCGGTGTCGTCAGTACACAACTTTCTCTTGCTCTTAGCTAACAGCGCTTACAGCTAGCAGTGTGCGGAACCAGTATTCTGTCGAGTTGTGCATCTCGTCACATAAATTGACAGTTCCGCGTTCCAACAATATTGCGCGTGCGCAGTTGCGCGGAGGACAGGAATGACATTCAACAGGAATGACATCTCATCAGAACACTGGTCAGGGCAAGGAATAATACATCTAAATATGAAATGGTTGAATATTTTGCCACCATTACCCCAATATTATACGGTCTGAAATCTCACACGCTTAACCAATCAGATTCGTGGAAAAAAATGTCATTGGATTAGAATAGAAGGTATATGCCCTTTCACGGGGGTGTGCAATTCTCCAGATGTCAGCTAAACCCGGCTTATCTTCCAAAACATCAATAGCTAGTTGTGATTTATGTACTAACCTTGCATTGGTGACTTTTGATTTATCTAGGACTGGATCTCTTACCTGATTAAAATGCCTTCAAATAATTATGTAAGTATGCCTTAGTTGTTTCCCTACATTGCAAATATTAGCAAAAAAAAAAAAAAAAAAAAATCAGGAGAGTCTGTTTGGTGTATAGATATTAATGAGAGAGCATCTGCTGCCAAACAAATCTGCACTTATTGCCAGAGTTGTGTGTGAATGGTGAAATTTACATTTTATGTAATACGATGCAGACACCGCTTTGGCTCGATGAGTAGGCACTATAAAATATTTTATTGACTCAATCCATCTGCAGGTTTGTTAACTCCTTATTATCTAAATGAGTTTCCTGCAAGAAACAGACATCTATCTTCTTTTAAGATACAGGAGAAATTTCTTACGTTTGATAGAAAGTTTGTCCCCCTTAACATTCCAAGGCAAGAACTTGAGTATTTGCCATACTAATATAGCATCTCTACTATTTTGCTCTCATTCATCATATTTATCTCTGAAAAACGTATCCATTTAGGTGGAACGATGTGAAAGCAACCTGATCTTGATGTGTTCTTGAAGTCCTGACCTGCTACCTGCAACCGATCACATAACATGGTGTCATCTTGGGTTCAAAATAACTGGCTGTTAATCTATCAGCATGTAAATCCAGCTATTTTATTTATTTATTCGCTGAAAATGCTGAGTTGCTGTGCATTTGGAGGCATAAATAGAAACAAGGGCTTCAAGATGTACAGATTCCCTTCAGGTCCAAACAGAAAAAAAAAAATTGGGAAAAAAGTTGTGTGGGATGGAAGCAACTTAATCATCAAAGTTTTGAGAGGTAAATTTATTGTTCAGTCCCATGTACAGTAAAACTTGCCTAAACCATCATCATATAACCCAGATATTCGCAGTCACCGGACATAAAGGTTTTTGTTGTAATGTAGTTTTCCATGTAATAAACACCGTATATATGAGATTTTGTATAATGGATTTTCACTCATATTGAATAAAATGTCCCGTCTGATCGCAATGTATTTCCATTAAAAACCTTGAGCAGTCTGCACGTGCACAGTAACAGAGGTGCAAATTAAAGTTCCTCACTCTCACACTCGCCGAATTGAGGAAAATGGGACCGGAGTCATTTCTGTGATTAAAGCCCGACCGTTTATTTTTTTTCACACCGTGCTCAGACTCGGACCTGCAGCCTTACACATGCACCTGCTAAGTTAGACACAAAAAGCTGTAATTTTACACTTTTCTGCTTTCACTCTTTAACATTTTAAGAATTTTTGCAGTGTGCCCGCTGATTACAAATGGATCAGAAAAGTCTGCAACTTTAAAACACCGAGTGAAAAATGAGGAAATTGTTCATCTTACCTTTGAATTGGAGGTGATGATTGTAGAAAGAGAAGCTTGTTGAGGGTCAGATTAATCCATAATAAAGCATAATCCAGAGACGGAGAACTTTAAAACTGTCACACACGTCATTGCAAGACATGGAGTTACAGAGCTGCAGAAGCATAAAATCAGGCTTTAATAAATCATGTAATATAATATATAAATAATAAATCATCATAAATTGTAAATTCTTGTAAATTTAATAGCTTTTTATATTTATTTTGATAGCACCTGTACCTGGGTGTGTTGTATGTGGTTAAATGATTTTAAAAAATGTTGAAAACATAAAAGGGTCATTCAGTAGTTCAGCGCAGTTGGAACTGGAGTGGCGCCATGTTCCGAGTTGACGCCACTCTCTCAATTAAGGCACACTACCTGCCCCCCCATATTTGTATTATCATTTACAGCACTAATGGGAAGTATAGTTTGTACAAATAGCCAGACAGTCAAAAATTGAGCCCCACAAAAACCACTCCTTGTAATGTCAGAATAAAAAAATCAGTTCAAACAGGTCAACATATAGACCACAAGTAATTCCCTTCAGCTGCTCCCTTGTTTTCACTCGGGGTCACCACAGCAGATCCGGGGTGGACCTGCATGTTGATTTGGCATAATCAACATGCCCTTCTTGATGCAACTATGCATTACATGGAGAAACGTGGCGGGGTGGGGTTTGAACCAGCAATCTTCCGCACTGAAACCAAGCACACTAATCACTTGGCCACTACCCCTGCCGTCAACATATAGACCATCAATTCTCTTAATAGGGATCATGGTGACACATTTAACACTTGTATTAACAGGGTGAATGTCCATCATATTCCTTTAGCAGCCTAGACAGTCCTTCATATATTTATCAGTTTAATGCCCTCATTTATATTCCAGTGCAGAAGAGGAAAAAGATTAGAAAGGAACATAATATTCCTGCTGTGTATGGAATGTCATTTTTACCCATGAGATAAACAGAACAGATGCAGTAATAAAACAGTAATTTTATTACTTTGCTCCCTTAACAGTGTTGAGTACAAGCATTGAACCCCATGAGCATAATTGTATGTTATCTAAAGAAGATGGAGTGACTCAAGTAAGAGTTGGACTAAATGGACCCGACTGACCTGATACTTAGCACCGTCCTCTGTTTCCCAACGGGGTCTTCACCCTGCCCTCTTGTAAATAAAGTCCATCACCTCAGAAGAGGTAATGGTGTATCGGATATTGTCCGCCACAACTCTCAGCATGGCTGGGTATAGAATCTCTTCCGCCTGCAGCTGTTTCTTCACTCCGTCAGATTTTTTGGCGCTTCCAAATAACGTCCTGAGAAAGATCCTGAAAGAAAGAAATCCTCTTTCCTTGCCATTCCACACACTCCTTCTCTCGATCTGAACGCAACACCGCCTCTCTGGCTGTGAACCTCAGGAAACTTACCAGGACATACTGGGCTCTATTGCCCCGCTGACCTGCTCTGTGGGCATGCTCAATTTCGAATTCCGGGCCCATTTCAATATCTACAACTTTTGAAATAACCTTCTGTATGTCTCAATCTTCGGCGCCCTCCTCTATTCCAACTATACAGATGTTATTATGGCGGCCAGCGTCGTTGAGGTATGCTACTTTCTTTTGCATCTTGGCAATGGTTTTGGTCGCCATGCCTACTGTGGCATCTATGCACTGACTGTGATCTTCCAGGACCTGATATTCGAGTCTTGGATTCCGTCACTCGATCTCCCAGCTTATCCACCGCTGTTTGAACTGCGTCCATGTTAGATTTTAATCTGCAGCATTTTAATGGTCGTTATCTTGGCTGCGGTGTCCGCCTGGCATGGTCTTGGAGTACCCATCATGTTATCCTCTGTGCTTCTCCCTGTCTGTTACATGAGACACCTTAAACTGTACTGCATAAGAATTTTCTAGACTTGTTGCACAATAAATAGTGTTTACAATGTAAGCTCTCGATTTACAGATCGATCTACGTTCTGATCTTCACCTATGGTCATGAGATTTGGCTCATGACCGAAAGAACGAGATCGCAAGTACAAGCAGCCAAGATGAGTTTCCTCTGCAGGGTGGCTGGGCGCTCCCTTAGAGATAGGGTGAGGAGCTCGGTCACTCGGGAGGAGCTCGGAGTTGAGCCGCTGCTCCTCCACGTCAAAAGGAGCCAGTTGAGGTGGCTTGGGCAGCTTTTCCAGATGCCCCCTGGACGCCTCGCTGGAGAGGTGTTCCGGGCACGTCCCATCAGGAGGAGGCCCCGGGGAAGACCCAGGACACGCTGGAGGGACTACATCTCTCGGCTGGCTTGGGAACACCTTGGCCATCTTGGACAATCATTCAAACGTTCCACAGTATGACCTCTAATAATTATCTTATTGGTTCTAAGACCACTTCAGTGTTAAATGTGTCCATTGAACAATAAAATCTAGACGGACAAACATCATAAATCAAGTATTTTTAGACTGCTATACAACCCCAGTTCCAGTGAAGTTGGGGCGTTGTGTAAAATGTAAATAAAAACAGAAAACAGTGATTTGCAAATCCTCTTCAACCTATATTCATTTCATGACAAGATATTTAATGTTCAAACTGATAAACTTTATTGTTTTTGTGCAAATATTTGCTCATTTTGAAATGGATAACTACAACACATTTCAAAAAAGCTGGGACAGTGGTATGTTTACCACTTTGTTACATCAACTTTCCTTCTACCAACACTCAATAAGCATTTGGGAACTGAGGACACTAATTGTTGAAGCATTGTAAGTGGAATTCTTTCCTATTCTTGCTTGATGTACAACTTCAGTTGTTCAAAAGTCCGGGATCTACGGGATTGCTTCATAAAGCACCACACATTTTCAATGGGCAACAGGTCTGGACTGCAGGCAGGTTAGTCTAGTACCTGCACTCTTTTACTACGAAGCCACACTGTTGTAACACATGCAGAATGTGGCTTGGCATTGTCTTGATGAAATAAGCAGGGACGTCCCTGAAAAAGACATTGCTGGATGGCAGCATGTGTTGTTCCAAAACCTGGATGTACCTTTCAGCATTGATGGTGCCATCACAGATGTGTAAGTTGTCCATACCATGGGCACTAACACACTCCCATACCATCACAGATGCTGGCTTTTGAACTTTGCGCTGGTAACAATCTGGATGGTCTGTTCCCTCCTTTGTCTGGAGGACACGACGTCCATGATTTTCAAAAACAATTTGAAATGTGGACTCATCAGACCACAGCACACTTTTCCACTTTGTGTCTGTCCATTTCCAATGAGCTCAGGCCCAGAGAAGATGGCGGCATTTCTGGATGTTGTTGATGTATGGCTGTCACTTTGCATGGTGGAGATTTAACTTGCACTTGTAGATGTAGCGACAAACTGTGTTAACTGACAATGGTCTTCTGAAGTGTTCCTGAGCCCACGCGGTAAAATCGTTTCCACAATGATGTTGGTTTTTAATGCAGTGCCACATGAGGGATCAAAGGTCACAGGCATTCAGTGTTGGTTTTTGGCCTTGCTGCTTACGTGTAGAAAGTTCTTCAGATTCTCTGAATCTTCTTATTATATTATGGAGTGTAGATGATGGAATCCCTAAATTCCTTGCAATTGAATGTTGAGGAACATTGTCATTAAACTGTTGGACTATTTTTTTTCCACACAGTTATTCACAAAGTAGTGATCCTTGCCCTATCTTTGCTTGTGAACAGCTGTGCCTTTTGGGGATGCTCCTTTTATACCCAATCATGACACGCGCCTGTTTCCAAACAGGTGGTGTTTGAGCATTTGTCAACTTTCCCAGCCTTTTGTTGCCCTTTGCCAACTTTTTTGAAATGTGTTACAGCCGTCCTTTTCAAAATTAGCAAATATTTGCACAAAACATTCAAGTTTATCAGTTTGAACATTAAATATCTTGTCTTTGTGGTGTATTCAATTGAATATAGGTTGAAGAGGATTTGCAGATCAATGTATAATGTTTTTATTTACATTTTACACAACGTCCCAACTTCATTGGAATTGGGGTTGTAAACCTGTCGGAGCTCCGTGATCATTAAAGCCAAACAAAGCGTGAAAGTCGGTAAAAGCGCAAACTCTCACATTTGAGATTTAAGAATGACCATCATTAAAGCAAAACATTGGTATGAAAACATGTATTTTACCTGCATGTGTTGCAGCACAGCAGGAAACATTAAGTGGGAGAACAGTAAAGATAATCCGTGTGCTATGGATGTGCCAATAGCGTTACTTTTCCATTTGTCCTCGACGATCCGTAACATTTTTTTCTCTGACCCAGCTGTAAACAAACTGGTTATAGGCACCCAAGTGCTTGTAGTTTTTCAAGTCCTCTGACGGGGTTAAGTAAAAATACTTTGCAATGTCCATGTAGTGTACATAACACTTGGCAGTAAACTTTCACTCACCCACTACGCAGATGATGGCATTTCTTATGGATCTGCAACACCATTTAATTTCATCTCCATCTCATAACACGATTGTGCATCACTGTTGAGTCCATCTCTATATCTCATGGCTGTTTCAAGAAGAACTTTCACCATCGGAGAGAGTAGAACATGGGCTTCCAGTATCTATTGTTTATTTGCCAGTGCTGCTGAGATGGCCAGAATGGCTACTCACATCCATAATTCTGAGTTTAGAATTATGGTAATTATATGTAACCCTGGGTTCGATTCCCAGTACCCCTGCCTGTCTATGTCTTTGGACAAGACAAATTATCTGGATCATCTCAGTTCACCAGCTGGAAACCAATTCTAGCCTCTGCTGGAGAGGGAACCTATGATGGACTGGCGTCACCTCCAGGGGGAGTCATAGACTCTGATCCACTTCATCCCATGGTATCTGGAGCAGTGACCCGATGAGCCTTGGGACCTGGGTTGGACTTATAAAGGTGTGTAGTTAGTGTTGTGTTAGCACCACTGCACGATCTCCATCACATGAGCAGCACATCATCTGTTGGCCTTTTCTTGTGCCTGCTGGCCTTCGTGAATCACTTTAAATGATTTTGAAAGAGAAAAATGAAAAATGTAATCACTGACTGCACTTCTGTGGCACCTCCATTTTTCTTTATTATTAAAAGCCTGAAAGCCAATTTAGAAATAAAATAAATATATGTTCATGAAAAAAGGTTGAGTAGCACTTAGGGACTCTTAAAAAAAAAAAAAAAAAAAAAAAAAAAAAAAAAAAAAAAATCTCTCTTTTCCTGAGTGAAGACATTTTCTGAAAACTGCTCATCGGTTAACACTGCATGACTGCAGTGAACGAACACCAACACACACACACACACACACACACACACACACACACACACACACACACACACACACACACGTACTCTGCTTGTTGTCATCGGGTGATCTGTCTTTGTTAGAGCTGCTGCTCTTCAGCCGCAGGATCAGCTCGTTAGTCTGAAGGATGTTAAACACCAAATGTCACTCAGTGTGCACGTGTGTGTCCGTACACATCAAACAGAGTATTTCAGTTCAACAGGATCAACCAAAAATGGGAAGTTTCACTGAATCTGAATTTAGTCTGGCTTTAGTCAGGTTCACTTTGGGGTTTCTCTCTGTTCACCCAGACTGGACTTTTTCTTGGTTTATTCCAAGTCCACTTTGTTCCAGTTTACCAGGTTTAGTTTGCTTTGGCCCAGATTTAGACTCTGATTATTTAGGGTTCTGTTTTTTTTTCTTCCCAGATTTTGGGAACTTTCACACCCAGAGCTCAACTTATCTTTAACCAAGTTGAGCCTGAGTTTATGATGAGCCAAATTTGTACAGGTACAGATAAAGTTCATTGTAACTGAATATAGCTTTAAATTAAGCAGAGTTTGTTTATAGTTTGGTGTTAGTTCGCTTTGCCTATTTACAGACTGCTCTGTGGTTGTAGCCTAGATTTAAATGGCTATTATTTGGTGTTGTCTGGGTTTTTGGGTGGGTTATTTTGCTTTGCCTACTATTTGCAGACTGTTCTGTGATTCTAGCCTGGGTTTAGTTGGTCAGGGGTTGGTGTAGACTAGATTTTTCGTGGAGGTGGGTTATCTTACTTTGCCCATTTCAACTGCTCTGTGGTTCTTGCCTGGGTTTAGGTGGTTATGACTTGGTGTAGCCTGTTTTTTTTTTTTTTTTTTTTTTTTTTTTTTGAGTGGGTTAGTTTGCTTTGACTACTATCTGTAGACTGCTATGTGGTTCTAGCCTAGGTTTAGATGGTTATTGTTTGGTGTAGTCTGGATTTTGGGATAAGCTAATTTGCTTTGCCTACTATCTGCAGTGTGTAGTATGGGTTTAGTTGGTTATGGTTTGGCATAGACTGGGTTTTTTGGGTGGGTTAGTTTGCTTTGCTGGTATTTGCAGACTGCTATGTGGTTCTAGCATTGGTGTAATTGGTCATGGTTTGATGTAGCCTTGATTTTTTTGAGTGGGAACTTTGCCCATTTCAACTGCACTGTTGTTCTAGTCTGGGTTTAATTGGTCATGGTTTGATGTAGCCTAGGTGTTTTTTTTTTTTTTTTTTTGGGTGGGTTAGTTTACTTTGTCCATTTGTCAACTGCTCTGTGGTTCTAGTTTGGGTTTAGTTGGTTATGGTTTGGCATAGCCTGGGTTTTTTGGGGTGGGTTAGTTTGCTTTGACTACTATCAGTAGACTGCTATGTAGTTCTAGCCTAGGTTTAGATGGTTATTGTTTGGTGTAGTCTGAGTTTTGGGGTAAGTTAATTTGCTTTGCCTACTGTCTGCAGACTGCCATGTGGTTCTGGCCTGGGTTTAATTGGTCATGGTTTGGTGTAGCCTGGGTTTTTTGAGTGGGTAAGTTTACTTTGCCCATTTCAGCTGCTCTGTGGTTCTAGTTTGGGTTTAGTTGGTTATGGTTTGGTTTAGCCTGTGTTTTTTTTGGGGGTGGGTTAGTTTGCTTACTATCCGCAGACTGCTTTGTGATTCCAGCCTGGGTGTAGTGAGCTGTGTCAGTATTTAACTCGTATATGATGCTTATCCTGTGGCTGTGTTTGTCCTGGGTTGATTGTTCTTTCACAGGATGGGCCTAAATCTATGCTGCATGTGTGTGTGAGATTAGCCTGGGTATTGCTCTGTCTTGGGCTGATGTAGCCTAGGTTTATACCAGTCATTTGATTCTTGCTTTTCTTCCTGTCATTGCTGAGCTTTCAGATTAAAAGCTCCTTGAACTCTGGCGTATTTTGTGATGAAACCTCTGGTTGTGGAACATCTGACTTTGCAGATTTTCAGTGTTTCTGCCGGTTTGTCTGGAAGCTGCAGGAAAATTGCCCACTTCAGCACAACGGACTGCATGTGTCGCTGCTGTCAGGCTCTCAGTGAGGATGAAGGGGCTTCAGTGAAACCTGAACCAGATCCCATCTGCATGCAGGTTTTCAAAAAGACACGTTTCCCCCTTTAGCTCTAACGTGACTGAGTGAGACGACTGAAGATGTTTACACTCTGCAGAGGCCGAGCTTCTGTTCTGTGTCAGAGATACGACAATAGAAGAAGCACTCCTTTTTTTTCTCTCTAAAGGGTCAAATCTGAGTCGAGAGTCACCCGAGGTAATGAGCAAACTGAATGTACGGAATAGAACTTTACAACACGCACGCCGTTGAACCTGAGCGGCCACATGTTTTAGGATGAAGAAAGAAAACCTAATTAATGAATGCGTACGTTGTCCCAGCATGCATCACTTTGTGTCACGCCCCCTTCTCATTTCGTGGTGACTCGACTCTTCGATTCTTTGACTGTGTTGCAGGGAGGAAGCACGTTTAGTTTGGCAGCAATAAAGTTTTTGTTTGTGTTTCTCAGCTTTGTCCTTCGAGCTCCAGGCTGAAGGAAAAGCACCAATTAACTCAGTGCTGTTTCTTGATGGAGGACATGTGACCTTTTCCCGTCTCACTTTCAACCAATCATGTTATTTTATTTAGTTTGTGATTTTTTTCTTTCCATTGATCTTCAAACTTTGTTGCAAAAAATATGACATGAAAACCAAAACCAGCATTTTCAAACCTAATAGGATTAATAAATGGAATAGTTGGTCTCCAAAGTAAAGGTTATACAACCCCTGGCACAAATTATGGAATCACCGGCCTCGGAGGCTGTTCATTCAGTTGTTTAATTTTGTAGAAAAAAAGCAGATCACAGACATGACACAAAACTTAAAGTCATTTCAAATGGCAACTTTCTGGCTTTAAGAAACACTATAAGAAATCAGGAAAAAAAACTGTGGCAGTCAGTAACGGTTCCTTTTTTAGACCAAGCAGAGGGAAAAAAATATGGAATCACTCAATTCTGAGGAAAAAATTATGGAATCATGAAAAACAAAAGAACACTCCAACACATCACTAGTATTTTGTTGCACCACCTCTGGCTTTTATAACAGCTTGCAGTCTCTGAGGCATGGACTTAATGAGTGACAAACAGTACTCTTCATCAATCTGGCTCCAACTTTCTCTGATTGCTGTTGCCAGATCAGCTTTGCAGGTTGGAGCCTTGTCATGGACCAAAGTGTCCAAAATATCAACGTAAACTTGTGCATTTATTGATGATGTAATGACAGCCATCTCCCCAGTGCCTTTACCTGACATGCAGCCCCATATCATCAATGACTGTGGAAATTTACATGTTCTCTTCAGGCAGTCATCTTTATAAATCTCATTGGAATGGCACCAAACAAAAGTTCCAGCATCATCACCTTGCCCAATGCAGATTCGAGATTCATCACTGAATATGACTTTCATCCAGTCATCCACAGTCCACGATTGCTTTTCCTTAGCCCATTGTAACCTTGTTTTTTTCTGTTTAGGTGTTAATGATGGCTTTCGTTTAGCTTTTCTGTATGTAAATCCCATTTCCTTTAGGCGGTTTCTTACAGTTTGGTCACAGACGTTGACTCCAGTTTCCTCCCATTCGTTCCTCATTTGTTTTGTTGTGCATTTTCGATTTTTGAGACATATCGCTTTAAGTTTTCTGTCTTGACACTTTGATATTTTCCTTGGTCTACCAGTATGTTTGCCTTTAACAACCTTCCCATGTTGTTTGTATATGGTCCAGAGTTTAGACACAGCTGACTGTGTACAAGCAACATCTTTTGCAACATTGCATGATGATTTACCCTCTTTTAAGAGTTTGATAATCCTCTCCTTTGTTTCAATTGACATCTCTCATGTTGGAGCCTTGATTCATGTCAGTCCACTTGGTGCAACAGCTCTCCAAGGTGTGATCACTCCTTTTTAGATGCAGACTAACGAGCAGATCTGATTTGATGCAGGTATTAGTTTTGGGGATGAAAATTTACAGGGTGATTCCATAATTTATTCCTCAGAATTGAGTGAGTCCATATTTTTTTCCCTCTGCTTGGTCTAAAAAAGTAACCGTTACTGACTGCCACAATTTTTTTTTCTTAATTTCTTAGTGTTTCTTAAAGCCAGAAAGTTGCCATTTGAAATTACTTTAGTTTTGTGTCATGTCTGTGATCTGCTTTTGTTTCTACAAAATTAAACAACTGAATGAACATCCTCCGAGGCCGGTGATTCCATAATTTTTGCCAGGGGTTGTACAAGGTCAGCATCCATTGGGTTCTGTTCATATTACGGGATACCACGTAACGTGATAGCTAAGCATAAAGAGATGGTGAAAACTAGTCCTTTCTAAAACACTGTTAGCTTGATCGACCATTTACATCACTTTTTACTAAAACTGGAGCAACTGTACATGTTGACATTGGCTTTTGACACCATTGTTGCTGTTTATGTCCTATCTGTATAGTAATAGCCAAGTGGCCTCTGTGTGCGTGTGCCCGTGTATGGGTTTGATCACAGATTGTTTGGACTGTCTGATGGAATGTTACAGAGTTACCGTGGGGTGTCCGTGGGGATCCACGGGCTCTAGATTGGGTACTGTTTATAAAATAGGTAGCTGACATTTTTCAAGGGTGGTAATAAATTGTGCAAAGTTTCTGTAATGAGTTGGAATGACGTGTAAGTCCAGGTTCTTTTTCGAACTTTAGTCCTTAGATCTCAACTGTTTTTGGGGGAAGAACTCAATCCTTTTATATCTTTCTAATTGTGTAATTTTTTTAATGTTAATTTACTGTCTTAATGTATTCATAAATATTTAGGTTCTTGTTATCGTATACACACTACTACTATTATTATTATCATTGCTTATATTTTGTCATTTCATTTTTAAATGGACCACAATGGAAATAAGTGTTTTCACTTTCTTTTACAATTCACAATTTTATTATGTACTTACGTTGAACTTTCTAAATAAAATCATGCACACACGCTTTTAATATATAGATGATGTAGTGCCCCCTGCTGGAATGGCGTGTGAAACCAGAATGTAAATATCATTGTCCATTGTTCAGTGTTAGCAATTATCCGTAGTTTCTCCAAAACTATTAGTGCTGCCAATATTCCATTTTGGCAGTTTATCCTTGACCCAAAATACATAAGCATATCCATACCAGTCGGCAAATGTCAGGTCTCCCCAGTTTCGCCATGATCGAAGCCGCACACACGCACACAGAGGCCACTTGGCTTTTAATATATAGATGTACTGCCCCCTGCTGGAATGGCATGTGAAACCAGAATGTAAATATCAATGTCCATTGTTCAGTGTTAGCTAATATCTGTAATGTCTCCAAAAATATTAGTCCTATCAATTTTCCATTTTGGCAGTTTATCCTTGACCCAAAATACATAAGCATACCAATCGGTAAATGTCAGCTCTCCCCAATTTCTCCATGATCAAAGACACGCATGCACGCATGCATGCGCACAGAGGCCACTTGGCTTCTAATATATAGATGATTTACTGCCCCCTGCTGGAATGGTGTGTGAGTCCAGAATTTAATTATCAATGTCCATTGTTCAGTGTTGTTAGCTAAAACCCATAGTTTCTCCAAAAATATTAGTCCTATCACCTTTCCGTTTTCGCACCGTTCCTCCTTGACCCAAAATACATAACCATATCAAACGGCAAATGTCAGTTCTCCACAGTTTCTCCGTGATCGAAGCCACATGCACGCACACACACAGAAGCCACTTGGCTTTTAATATATCAATGTGTGGAGAACAAGATGACATGCCGATGAACAAACGTGGATTATTCGCCAGCAGTAAATGTTCCTGTAAAATGTTCAAGTCCTTCTTCCTATCAGGGAAGCTTTTGGATGCCAAAGAATATAAATAAATAAATTGTTGGCTCATATTTAAGGATGTAAGAAAATCAGAGAGATGAGACCGAATCCAGAATAAGAGGTTGATGTCTGTGTGCTGATAAAAGCAGAGACGGAGAGAGAGGCCGTCACAGCAAATTAACCCTCGGAAAGGGATTAGTTAGAGAGGAGCACATCAAACTGACGCCGGGTCTGTTTGTGAAACAATATGTGTGTTTTTGTGTGACAGATACAGATCATATTTGTCACTGAAAGGTTTAATATGTTGTCTGACAGAAATCCTAACAAAAGGATAAACGGGGATCAAGATCAACCCAAATCTGATCCTCACATAAGTCTTATTCTGTTATGTAACCGTATCCACGGAGACCATTGGCAGCTGATTGAGTGACAGCTGGGTCGTGGTAGTTAAGCAGACGAGATTGCAGGTTTTCATGAAGCCATCAGGTTTGGTTTTTTGTGAACACATGATATCTTCAGCAAACATCATGTTGCATGTGCACAAAAAAGGAAAATGCGATGTCAACAAACATTTATTACCTCCGCCAACGAAATTTGTTTGTTTGAACAGCCTGTAACCCACAATTTTTCACATATTATGAAATTTTTACAGAGCATTCATATCCTGATGGGCAATAACTGGTTCAAAAATCAATGTCAGAAAAAATCTTGGAAAAATCTCTATCCTTTCACATTGAACGAATTTTCAAAAAATCATAACTCTCAAAAAGATTGAATTTTCATGTTTCAGAGCATTATGTAGGACTGTGTGCTTTATCAATTGACAAAATTTGTTCCAGATCTGATCCAGATTACAGATTTTGTGGCCATTTAAATTTAACATTGAAAACCCTATTTAATGTACATTCTTCATTATATCTCAATCAAAAGTGCCTCAATCACTCTCATTTTTCTGCTATGGATTTACCTACAACACCAAAACTGGATGGCGGTTTCAATTTTAAGCCTGTTTGTCTATCTTCCAGTTGAAAACAAAAGACAAACATACATACTCTTGACATTTGATCACATCTAATTTATCTTATGAAAAGCCACTTATAACAGGACTTTCACCTTGAACATTTTTTCCAAGATAAAATTTTGTGGAATGCAAAACTAGTGTTGGTGGAGGTTTGCCCCAGACATGCTGCCGGTCTATTGTAGTGTCACATATAGACAGTCAAACGCATTTGCACTCTCACTCACGCCTACGATCAATTTCAAGTCACCAATTCGCCTAACCTGCATGTGATTTGTAACTGGTTTTACACCGTATCTTCCTGAGTCAGAGCTCCAAGAGAAGTGTTCTTGTGTTTTGGTGAGAGGCTTACCCACGCAGATGCAGGAAGGAAGTGGGTCCTACATGGCTGTCTGCACTCACACAAGGACTTTGTTAGAATTACTGCAAAGACTGAATCACAGCAACTTGGAAATCTTCAGAAAATGTGGATTATGCTGGATCACCACTGTGTGCCACCAACCAACAAGTACAGGTGGAAAATAAACATCTCTATCTCACAATGCAAAATATAGAAGAGCGCTAAGGAAATATTTTCTTAATTAAAAAAATTAAAGGAAAAGAAAGCATTTTGGTGATATTAACAGTTGTGCAGCAACATACGGTACCAGCACATGGTCCTTGACTTGGTGTCTGTCTGTGTGTCTGAATCAACTTTCATTGAGTCAAGCACTTCTCTGCAAACAGGCTTAAAATATTTATTATCTGATTTAAAACTATAATTCAGTTGGTTTCATGCTGACTTGACAGTTTGATAGAAAATGTTTCAAAACCAGGTAAACTGGAACATCTCTAAATCAATGAGATTAAAACCCATTCAGCACCCTTTTCAGTAGATTAGAATCGCTGGTGGTCATAGTTGATCATTATTTTTGCAGTGTTTTATTTTCTGGGTTGCTGCAGTCTAGAATCAGGGGACTTCGATTGGTTCAAAACACTGCTGCCAGACTCTTGACACGAAGCAGAAGGTTTGAGAAGGTTTACTCCCATTTTGGCATCTCTTCACTGGCTGCCTTCCTCTGCACAATCAGATTTTAAGGTCCTGCTATTGGCCTATAAATAGAGGGGGTGTTTTTAAAAAAAAAAATTGGAAATCTATAAGTGTTTGCATGGAATATGGAAATATACATGGAATAAACCATAGCAGGATAAATTTTGGGTCATTTGGTTCCAAAAACCCATATGGACGGAGCCAGTGAACATATCGGGTTCAAAGATCACCAAAAATATCGACGAAAATGTCATATCTTGAGAACCGCTGCACCTAGAGACTTGAAATTTGGCTCCAAATGTTGCTTGACCCCAAGTTTATGTTTAACTTCTATAGTAACAATAAGCCTATCTGGTGTTTTTTAAGAGTAATTGACAAAAAACCTAATTTCAGTACAGATGTTGCGATCAATTGTAACAAACAAAATCTGTGTAGTTTTTATTTCAGGAACATCATTTGAGTATAATCATCACATGTAAAGAATGACATGGGCACAATGAACTAATTATAAGCAACAGAGTGGTTTTCTACGTCAACAGCACACATACGACACACGCGTTACTTGAAATTTTCAAACGCTCTGTCCATATGGGTTTTTGGAACCATCTGTGTCTCTAGGGTGAATAAAACGTCTGAGTCATAGAGCTTTTTCCTGTGGAATGATCTCCCTGTTTTAGTGAGGCAGTGAGAATCTGTGGAAATTTTTAAGTTGCGTCTAAAGATGCATTTGTTTGCTATTTTATATGAATGATATATTGTTTACTATGCTTTACCTTTTTAACCCTTTATCTACGGCGATGGCGCCCACGCCATATTTTCCATATGCGTATTTCTTTACCGTAACTCCGCCATAGTTTGTCCAATCTGAATGATTCAAAGTGCATTGTTAAGCTAACACCAAGGGCTTTCCAATGATATATGGTGTATTATGGTAAATGTAAGCCTGTGACATCATCACGCAGTGGAAAAACACGGAGGTTTCACACTAGTGCGCCGCTGATTCTCATTACTGTAATTTCTCATGTAAGCCCTCAATCTGAAAAATTTCAACACTGACAGCAAACCAAGAACCTGTGCTTTCCAACAGTATGCTATATGTTGCATATATTACGGTAAAGTGCGTTCAGTGACTTTTGAAACGATGGAAAAGTACGAAAGAGCACAAAAGTGACAGAAAAGTAGAGAGACAGACAGCAAACATAAATGTAGTCATTTTTGAGGAAAAGGCAGGGTGTTAGTGTCATTTGTGAAGGTGTGTTTGTGTGGGTGTGATGGCTCCATCAGCTACAAGCCACTGCCCAGTACCAACAAGCAGTGGAAACCCAACTTGCCAGCGATCCACAAAGGGGCGGCGTTCTTGCAAGGTTTGCAAGAGGTCAACCTGCTGGATGTGCAAACTTTGTGTAATTGGCCTCTGTCTTCAGCCAGACAGAAACTGTTACAAACAGTACCACACTGACTGATGTAGTTTAGATCTAATTTTGATTCTTGGTTATATATTTGTATATAGTTTGACACTTCATTGTTTTATTCATATTGTATAATTTTGCACAAAATGAGTGATCAAATGAGTGATTTATTGCACATTTTAACAATACAGATAATAATTGATATATTTATATATAGTTTTGCACTTTGTTGTTATTCATATTGTTTGGTTCTGCACTTTAAAATTGGTTACTTTTTGCATATTTTCGCCTTGTAAAATGTTTACTTTTGCACTGTTTCTGCACTGTTTCTGAGTTCTAGACACACAAAATTAATTATTTTGATTGTAAACACGTACAGCTTCCTGTTAAAAATGTGAAATCCAAACTTCCTTTACATAACTCTCATTTTTCACTAAAAAACTGAAAAAAAATCAAATTCGTTTTTGTGTTTTTTTTCATTTTAAATGCTAAAACTTACAAATAATGTGTATAAATAGTTAATCAAGTGTAATATAATTGAAATTCAGGTGCTCTTGGAAAAGGGTACCAAAGCACACAAACATAGAACATTATTTCTTAATTTTATTGCTATAATAAAAAATTATAACCAATCGTCCATTTATAGCCTCAGTAGGTAAAGGGTTAACTGTTTTAGCATGTTTTTAACATTTTCATCATGCATTTTTTTTTTAATTTAATTTGTTTTGGTTTTTATTGTTGAGTTGTTTTATGTGAAAGGTCCTTGAGACGATGCCGTCGAGATTTGGCGCCCTATAAGTTTAATCAATTGAATTGAATTTTTCTCATGCAGGATACTCTCAGCCTGCTTACACGCCGTCTGTCTGACATAAAGATTTCTGTCACAGAAAAGAAAAATGCCCCCTGACTGTTAGCGTTTTAAGTCAATCTCCTCCTCTGCTCTTGGCATTACTTTACATTCATTTGTGATCCTCCTCTGTTCGGCCTCGTTAGAAAGGGAGCTTCTAATTGGGCAGCGTTCGTCTTAATTGCGCCTATTAGTTCATTTGGAAAGGTTACAGTAGCTGATGCAGAACATCCTGCTGTGTCTTTGCTAACGAGCTCGGTGAGTTTGGCTTTTCTAAGAAGATGAAAGGGGGGAAAAAACAGGAAAAAGGTTTTTTTTTTTTTTAAGTCCTACAAAGAAGAACAGCAACTGTGAGAAAATGCTAGAAAACAAACACATTTGTATGTCTGTTTGGAAAATCAATGGTAAATTACACTAACAACACGTTAAGGAGTTTTCTTTCTTCTCTTTGTCTGTTTATTTATTTTTTTCCCCGCTGCTTAGTGAGGCAGAACTGAGTTAGAAAGTCTGATTTAGAAATAACAAACAGAAATAATATCAACTATAAAATGTTTGATGTTTGTGTTCTTGTTCCTTACATAGCTCTTACAATAATACTACTAGTAATAACCTTATTAGTGCATCCCCACGGATCAAAGTGCTTCACAGACATAATATTACAAATAAAAATCACTTCACAGCGAGGCACTTACAAAATAATAACAATAAAGCAAAACTAACCCTTTTAAAACTGATACAAACCCATATTTAAAGTGACATTTTCCAGTTATTCTCCTTCACAGACTGTAAACAGGAGAACATTTTTATTTAAATTCTAGTGGCTGTGTAATTGTGGAGAGATAACTTAATGATGGTCATGTTTTAAAATTGTTCTTCAGGATGTTTTATATATTCTTTATGGTTGTGTTTTATTGCTTACTTTATGTATGTCATAAAGCGTTTTGCAGCAGTTGTTTTTGAAAGTGTTGTACACATAAAAGTGTTGATGATGATGATTGTTGTGGGACATGCTAGTACATACTGACAGGGACATTAAAGTGTGATATAGAGATCAGAAACGCGACACACGGCAGGTGTCTGATAATACACTGGTAAAAGTTGTTGAGAACCTACAGAAGAATCTGCAGGTTACAATGCTGATGGTTTGTGGGATTAACACGGAAATGATGCCAGTGGCCATCAGTTCTCTCAATCTCATAAAGGTGGCAGAGCACGACTGATATCTCAGTTGCCAATAATGTCGGCTGATATGAGCCGTTCACAAATATATGTGTATATATATGTATCACCGTTATTTTTGCAGATCATCAAAACATTTATTTTATCAAATAACCAATACAGAAAAATGTTTTGGTTGTTCAAAATGGTGTCATTATGTAGTTTGACCAGCAGAGGGTGCACTGATGGCATTGTTTACAATGCTGCTAAGCATGGCTGGGACCCCCATCAACCTTTGGTCACATTAGCTGCAAAAGACAAATCCAAAGCAAACAGCTGCCGTTCATTTTTAATCGGAGTGGGAATTTTACAAAGACGGAAGACAAGTAGTCGCTATGGTGCCAGATAGGCACGGCTTTAATAGACTAGAAGTATATTTTATGCCAATTCTGAGTGATGCGAGATGGGGATCAATCAATCAATCAACTTTTTTCTTATATAGCGCCAAATCACAACAAACAGTTGCCCCAAGGCGCTCCACATTGCAAGGCAAGGCCATACAATAATTATGAAAAACCCAACGGTCAAAACGACCCCCTATGAGCAAGCACTTGGCCACAGTGGGAAGGAAAAACTCCCTTTTAACAGGAAGAAACCTCCAGCAGAACCAGGCTCAGGGAGGGGCAGTCTTCTGCTGAGACTGGTTGGGGCTGAGGGAAAGAACCAGGAAAAAGAGATCGATCACTAATGATTAAATGCAGAGTGATGCATACGGAGCAAAAGAGAAAGAAACAGTGCATCATGGGAACCCCCCCACAGTCTACGTCTAAAGCAACATAACCAAGGGATGGTCCAGGGTCACCCGATCCAGCCCTAACTATAAGCCTTAGCGAAAAGGAAAGTTTTAAGCCTAATCTTAAAAGTAGAGAGGGTATCTGTCTCCCTGATCTGAATTGGGAGCTGGTTCCACAGGAGAGGAGCCTGAAAGCTGAAGGCTCTGCCTCCCATTCTACTCTTACAAACCCTAAGAACTACAAGTAAGCCCGCAGTCTGAGAGCGAAGCGCTCTAATGGGGTAATATGGTACTACGAGGTCCCTAAGATAAGATGGGACCTGATTATTCAAAACCTTATAAGTAAGAAGAATTTTAAATTCTATTCTAGCATTAACAGGAAGCCAATGAAGGGAGGCCAACACGGGTGAGATATACTCTCTCCTGCTAGTCCCCGTCAGTACTCTAGCTGCAGCATTCTGAACCAACTGAAGGCTTTTTAGGGAACTTTTAGGACAACCTGATAATAATAAATTACAATAGTCCAGCCTAGAGGAAATAAATGCATGAATTAGTTTTTCAGCATCACTCTGAGACAAGACCTTTCTGATTTTAGAGATATTGCGTAAATGCAAAAAGGCAGTCCTACATATTTGTTTAATATGCGCTTTGAATGACATATCCTGATCAAAAATAACTCCAAGATTTCTCACAGTATTACTAGAGATCAGGGAAATGCCATCCAGAGTAACGATCTGGTTAGACATGTACATATGTTGGTTGTTGGCTAGTTATTAAAGATTGTTTAAACTGTAAAACATTAATTCTTTATTACCTTTCTTTTTCATAACTGTTTGATAACAAAATGTTCAGAATCATTGCAATTTTTTTATATGTGTATCACAAGATTTGTTGGTATTAACTTATGCATTTTTGCACTCCCTAATATTGGTATCTGTCCTCAAAAAAATCCATATCGGTCGGTCTCATAAAGAAGGTGCTGGAAAGATTTACCAACCAGAGATCACTGCCCTTGGAACAGCCCACATATTTTATAAATATTCACCTTCACTTGTTGATTTCCTGCAGGAAGTAAATGATGACCTATAAAGGGACGTTTTCATCATGGTCATAATAATTAATCTTGTGATATCATGACGTGTGAAGACTTATAACCACCGTCTTCAGTTTCACAATCACACTCTAAGTTTTGTTTTTCTGCAGGTCGTCTGAGGGGGTTCACCCCCACCTTCTGACTGTCGGGACCACATCCTGCATCTATTCTCACCTGATTGGAGCGAATATCACCTGTCCATCACAGCTGACTTTCACATTGTAAGTGCAGCAGAGTTTGGTTCAGTGTTTCCTTCTGCTCATCCTCAGCTCTCCCTGATGACCTTCGTGACCTGACTGGGTCACTGAACCTGCTTCAAAGCAGCTATAAATGACCTTTTTAGCGCCTCTAAAACTGCGCCAAGTCTGTGATCTGTGTGTGTGTGGGGGGGGGGCTACATTTTCAGCTCCATGAATCTGATGTCAAAAAGTTTCACAATTCTGCTCCATTTCATGTGAAATATTTTTTCTGCACTGGCTTTGATCACAATCAGCCCGCTGAGGTGAGATCATGTAAAGCACAAATGACTCGCGGCTATAAGCCGTCAGGTCAGCTCTCCGGTGCTGCCGTTCTTTGAGATTTTAATGAAATTAGTGTGACTAAGGTGTTGATGAGATGATGGCTGATAATTGGTAATGAGATTAAAGTAGGCAGAGTGATGCCAGATTCCATCTTTTTAACCCCCCCAAGTATGAAATTCAGAGGGATGTAGCAATCAGGATGCCCGTCTGTCTGTCCGTCTGTCTGTTTTCGCTTGTTAGCGTGATATCTCAAGAAGCAGTAGACTAATTTCACCCATATTTAACATAAGCGTGTCCTTGGGTGATCCCTGACACCAGTCGATTACTGTGACCTTGTGGTCAATTTAAAGGGCACAGTGAGATATTTGTTCAAGAACCAGTTGACTAATTTCATCCATATTTAACATAAGTGTATTCTTGGATGATCCCCGACACCAGTCAGTTACAGTGACCTTGTGGTCAATTTCAAGGTCACAGTGAAATATTCAAGATATTGTCATTGCCACCCTTGTTGGCACGATATAGCAAGAACCAGTTGACCAGTTTCATTCATATTTAGCAAAAGTGTGTACTTGGGTGATCCCCTGACATTGTGCATTACTACAACCCCAATTCCACTGAAGTTGGGATGTTGTGAAAAATGTAAATAAAAACAGAATACAATGATTTGCAAATCCTCTTCCACTTACATTCAATTGAATACACTACAAAGACAAGTTCAAACTGATAAATACTGTTTTGTGCAAATATTTGCTCATTTTGAAATGGATGCCTGCAGCACGTTTCAGTGGTATGTTTACCACTGTGTTACATCACCTTTCCTTCTAACAACACTCAATAAGCATTTGGGAACTGAGGACACTAATTGTTGAAGCTTTGTAGGTGGAATTCTTTCCCATTCTTGCTTGATGTACAACTTCAGTTGTTCAACAGCCCGGCAGTCTCCGTTGCCGTATTTTGCACTTCGTAATGCACCACACATTTTCAACATGTGCAGAATGTGGCTTGGCGTTATCTTGCTGAAATAAGCGGGGACGTCCCTGCTTGGATGGCAGCATGTGTTGCTCCAAAACCTGGATGTACCTTTCAGCATTGATGGTGCCGTCACAGATGTGTAAGTTGCCCATGCCATGGGCACTAACACACCCCCGTACCATCACAGATGCTGGCTTTTGAACTTTGCGCTGGTAACAATCTGGATGGTCTTTTTCCTCTTTTGTCTGGAGGACATGACGTCCATGATTTCCAAAAACAATTTGAAATGTGGACTTATCAGACCACAGCACACTTTTGAGCAAATGAGCTCGGGCCCAGAGAAGAGGCGGCGTTTCTGGATGTTGTTGATGTATGGGTTTCACTTTGCATGGTAGAGTTTTAACTTGAACTTCTAGATGTAAAGACGAACTGTGTTAACTGACAGTGGTTTTTTGAAGGGTTCCTGAGCCCACGCAGTAAGATCTTTTACATAATAATGTTGGTTTTTAATGTAGTGCTGCCTGAGGGATTGAAGGTCACGGGCATTCACTGTTGGTTTTCTGCCTTGCCACTTACGTGTAGAAAGTTCTCCAGATTCTCTGAATCTTCTGATTATATTATGGACTGTAGATGATGGAATCCCTAAATTCCTTGCAATTTAACATTGAGAAACATTGTTCTTAAACTGTTGGACCATTTTTTCATGCAGTTCACAAAGTGGTGATCCTCACCCCATCTTTGCTTGTGAATGGCTGAGCATTTTGGAATGCTCCTTTTATACCCAATCATGACACTCACCTGTTTCCAATTAGGTGTGTGAGCATTCATCAACTTTCCAAGTCTTTTGTTGCCCCGTCTCAACTTTTTTGAAACGTGTTGCAGGCTTCCATTTCAAAATGAGCAAATATTTGCACAAAAACAACAAAGTTTATCAGTTTGAACATTTTAATATCTTGTTTTTGTGGTGTATTCAATTGAATATAGGTTGAAGAGGATTTGCAAATCATTGTATTCTGTTTTTATTTACATTTTACACAACGTCCCAACTTCATTGGAATTGGGGTTGTAATTTGTGGGGACCGGAGGAATATGTCAACCTCAGCAGTGTCTTCTGCATTTGTTTTGTGGTCTGAAACTGTAACAGTGGTTGGGATAATATGGGATTTGGATGTTGGGATTAAAATTAAGTAAGATTTGAGTGTAGCGATGTTGTTTTTTTTTTTGCCTCATTTTGGCAGGCTCCAGAATCATCTTTTTTGGGGCCGGGGGGCTTATTTGTCACTGGATGACTTTACTGACCCCACATGCTCATGGAGAAGGGGAGTGCAGGAGACCATCTGTTTGGAAGGCCAGTTTGCTAACCTCTTATGGCACCATAACAACAAACATATTAAATCTGGCAAACTGCAGCTGAAATTTCATGTCTTAATTTTAACAAAATTCTCCACCATGAAGCTATGTTAAGTGCAGATGCTGAAAAGAAACAGTCAAGATACGACTGTGTCGCCTTTTAAGCATAATTCAATGACATTAACAGCAGTCGCTCAGTTTTTCAGACAGCAAAAGTAATTGGAAAATGTACAGAATTTTAAATTAACGATTGTTAATATGTGGATGAAATTCCTTTGCAGTTGGTGACTGTTGACATTTGGAGTTTATTTATACATCATCTAATCTTAGGAAAAAACCTCAAGCAGACCAGACTCAGTGGGGCAACATCTGTTTTGGCCAAACTGCTAAATGACAAACAAGAGCAATCAGAGATTGCTGACATCTGCCAAGGGTTTATGAAAGCTTATATACATATTGATTCAAAATCCAGATCTGGATCACCACCAACATTTAATGGAGTCTTCTGTGGCCTAATATCTCTCTATGGTGAAAATTCCGTCAAAATCTGTGCTGTAGTTTTGACATAATCCTGCTAACAGACAAATAAAAAAATAACTAAGTGCAGATGATTTTATTATAGGCTTGGTGGACTTAATAAAACGGAGCACGACAAAGAAATGTCAAACACACAGAGACAGAAGTGTTACAGCGAAGCAGCCAAATTCATATTGGAGTCCAGCTGTCGGAACGACTGAAGGCTGAAAGCACAAAACGGTGAAAACCAGACTGTCTGTAAATTGACTGTAGTGGGTGAGTCAGTGACAGATCATTTGAGGATTAGGTGGAGGGCTGGTGGATGGACAGAAGGATCTTTGAAACTGCAAAATGTGCCTACAGTGTACATCTGGAATCCCAGATTCCTCTCGTCGATGGATCGAGTCTTGATCAGCAGCCTGACCGTGGGCAGAGAACAAAGCAGAACTAAATGTGCCAGAAAGGGCAGCTCAGAGGAACACCATCTTACAGCAGCAAGATAACAGACAGTGATGTTCTTCTAACATCTAAATTTGCCAGAATTTAGATGTGATGAGACGGAGTCTTTCTCCACCAGTAATGGAACTAATTGAAGTCAGAGTGAAATGTGAAGATTCAATACACCTAAGTCAGTGTTAATTATAAGATGGAGAGAATGGACGAGTCTTTAATCTGGATTTAAAGAACCGTAGAATTGGACTGTTTTATCTCAACGATAAAACCATCTTCTCCCTAGAGCTGCTTTACTGCAGCCTCCCTCAGTAGGTCTTTCTGCCCTCAGTTTTGTCATCAGAATGGGCATTACGTGCATGGTAGCTCAGTGGGATAAGATGTTGGACTGCCTATAGGTAAACCTATGTAGGTTTGATTCCTGGTCACGCTACCAGTCTGTGAAAAGATGCTTCATCTGTCTCGTCTCCTTCTACCCGGCTATAAATGTGGATGATCTGCAGCTGAGGAAACGACCTGCGATGAACTGTCGTTATGGAATCTTTGCATAAGCACCGGCACCAATGGGTCTGTGCCTGGAGAGGACTTAGAGTGACAACAGAAGGTCCGTTTGTCTTGTCGTGTCTGTGGTTTGTTGGATTTGTGGAGATCAGACCGCCTTGTAACAGTGATGAAATCTCTGAAACAGACATCATACGCCACCTGTTGGTAGTACTATTATTTTTTTTTTAACCTCTATCTCAGAATTCAATCAGGCAGAACAGAATTGGAATCGATTGCAGCCAAATGTGATTTCTTATCTTTAGTCACTCTGCTGTTTACTCAAATGTTTTCAATCAGAATTTTATCTATTGAATTTGAGCAAAGTGAATATTGCATTTTGAAAACACGAAGCTGCCGCCTTTGCTCACGCCGGTGTTAGTCTTATCTTTGTGTTTGTGTGTGTGTGTCCTGATGTGCCAGCATTTGTTGTGTGTTGTGTGTATATATGCTTATGTGCATATGCTGATTTTTTGTGTGTGTGTGTGTGTGTATACTTATGTGTATATGCTGATGGTGTGTGTGTGTGTGTGTGTGTACTTATGTGTATATGCTGATGGTGTGTGTGTGTGTGTACTTATGTGTATATGCTGATGGTGTGTGTGTGTGTGTGTGTGTGTACTTATGTGTATATGCTGATGGTGTGTGTGTGTGTGTGTGTGTACTTATGTGTACATGCTGATGGTGTGTGTGCCTGTGTGTACTTATGTGGCCTCTACTGGTGGTTGGCTCTCACTGCGGTATTGTATCACTTCCTGTTCCGGAGCACAGCGGTGTTTTGCTGTATCTGTTAGCTGTTTAATCTGCACAGTTAGATTGATCTAGTTAACTAGATATCGATTTGTTTCACAGTGTAATCTTCACGTGCCTTAACTAAAGCACTCTCTCTGCTGAATCACCTCTAAATTATTTTCTCATTATTCACTTTGTGTGTTTTTAGGAATCCGCTAGCTTAGCACAACTATTAGCTCTTAGCCGGTTTAGTATGGTGGCTTCTCCTGTCTCTCCCGCACTTTTCTGCTCTGGGTGTGAAATGTTTAGTTATTCTTCGGCCTCCTTTAGCAGTAATGGTACTTGTAATAAGTGTAGCTTATTCGTAGCTTTGGAGGCCAGGCTGGGCGAATTGGAGACTCGGCTCCGCACCTTGGAAAATCCTACAGCTAGCCAGGCCCCTGTAGTCGGTGCGGACCAAGGTAGCTTAGCCGCCGTTAGTTCCCCTCCGGCAGATCCCGAGCAGCCGGGAAAGCAGGCCGACTGGGTGACTGTGAGGAGGAAGCGTAGTCCTAAACAGAAGCCCCTGTACACCACCAACCCGTTCACATTTCTAACCGTTTTTCCCCACTCGGCGACTCACCCGCCGAGGATCAAACTCTGGATATTGGCGACTCTGTTTTGAGAAATGTGAAGTTAGCGACACCAGCAACCATAGTCAATTGTCTTCCGGGGGCCAGAACAGGCAACATTGAAGGAAATTTAAAACTGCTGGCTAAGGCTAAGCGTAAATTTGGTAAGATTGTAATTCACGTCGGCAGTAATGACACCCGGTTACGCCAATCGGAGGTCACTAAAATTAACATTGAATCGGTGTGTAACTTTGCAAAAACAATGTCGGACTCTGTAGTTTTCTCTGGGCCCCTCCCCAATCGGACCGGGAGTGACATGTTTAGCCGCATGTTCTCCCTGAATTGCTGGCTGTCTGAGTGGTGTCCAAAAAATGAGGTGGGCTTCATAGATAATTGGCAAAGCTTTTGGGGAAAACCTGGTCTTGTTAGGAGAGACGGCATCCATCCCACTTTGGATGGAGCAGCTCTAATTTCTAGAAATCTGGCCAATTTTTTTAAATCCTCCAAACCATGACTATCCAGGGTTGGGACCAGGAAGCAGAGTTGTAGTCTTACACACCTCTCTGCAGCTTCTCTCCCCCTGCCATCCCCTCATTACCCCATTCCCGTAGAGACGGTGCCTGCTCCCAGACCACCAATAACCAGCAAAAATCTATTTAAGCATAAAAATTCAAAAAGAAAAAATAATATAGCACCTTCAACTGCACCAGAGACTAAAACAGTTAAATGTGGTCTATTAAACATTAGATCTCTCTCTTCTAAGTCCCTGTTAGTAAATGATATAATAATTGAAACATTGATTTATTCTGCCTTACAGAAACCTGGTTACAGCAGGATGAATATGTTTGTTTAAATGAGTCAACACCCCCAAGTCACACTAACTGCCAGAACGCTCGTAGCACGGGCCGAGACGGAGGATTAGCAGCAATCTTCCACTCCAGCTTATTAATTAATCAAAAACCCAGACAGAGCTTTGATTCATTTGAAAGCTTGACTCGTAGTCTTGTCCATCCACATTGGAAGTCCCAAAAACCAGTTTTATTTGTTGTTATCTATCGTCCACCTGGTCGTTACTGTGAGTTTCTCTGTGAATTTTCGGACCTTTTGTCTGACTTAGTGCTTAGCTCAGATAAGATAATTATAGTGGGTGATTTTAACATCCACACAGATGCTGAGAATGACAGCCTCAACACTGCATTTAATCTATTGTTAGACACAATTGGCTTTGCTCAAAATTTAAATGAGTCTACCCACCACTTTAATCATACCTTAGATCTTGTTCTAACTTATGGTATGGAAATTGAAGAATTAACAGTATTCCCTGAAAACCCCCTTCTGTCTGATCATTTCTTAATAACATTTACATTTACTCTGATGGACTACCCAGCAGTGGGGAATAAGTTTCATTACAGTAGAAGTATTTCAGAAAGCGCTGTAACTAGGTTTAAGGATATGATTCCTTCTTTATGTTCTCCAATGCCATATACCAACACAGGCCAGAGTAGCTACCTAAACTCTGTGAGTGAGATAGATTATCTCGTCAATAGTTTTATATCCTCATTGAGGACAACTTTGGATGCTGTAGATCCTCTGAAAAAGAGAGCCTTAAATCAGAAGTGCCTGACTCCAGGGTATAACTCACAAACTCGCAGCTTAAAGCAGATAACCCGTACGTTGGAGAGGAAATGGCGTCTCACTAATTTAGAAGATCTTCACTTAGCCTGGAAAAAGAGTCTGTTGCTCTATAAAAAAGCCCTCCGTAAAGCTAGGACATCTTACTACTCATCACTAATTGAAGAAAATAAGAACAACCCCAGGTTTTTTTTCAGCACTGTAGCCAGGCTGACAAAGAGTCAGAGCTCTGTTGAGCTGAGTATTCCTTTAAATGTAACTAGTAATGACTTCATGACTTTCTTTGCTAATAAAATTTTAACTATTAGAGAAAAAATTACTCATAACTATCCCAAAGACATATCGTTCTCTTTGGCTCCTTTCAGTGATGCCGGTATTTGGTTAGACTCTTTCTCTCCGATTGTTCTGTCTGAATTATTTTCATTAGTTACTTCCTCCAAACCATCAACATGTCTATTAGAGCCCATTCCTACCAGGCTGCTCAAGGAAGCCCTACCATTAATTAATGCTTCGATCTTAAATATGATCAATCTATCTTTATTAGTTGGCTATGTACCACAGGCTTTTAAGGTGGCAGTAATTAAACCATTACTTAAAAAGCCATCACTTGACCCAGCTATCTTAGCTAATTATAGGCCAATCTCCAACCTTCCTTTTCTCTCAAAAATTCTTGAAAGGGTAGTTGTAAAACAGCTAACTGATCATCTGCAGAGGAATGGTCTATTTGAAGAGTTTCAGTCAGGGTTTAGAATTCATCATAGTACAGAAACAGCATTAGTGAAGGTTACAAATGATCTTCTTATGGCCTCAGACAGTGGACTTATCTCTGTGCTTGTTCTGTTAGACCTCAGTGCTGCTTTTGATACTGTTGACCATAAAATTTTATTACAGAGATTAGAGCATGCCATAGGTATTAAAGGCACTGCGCTGCGGTGGTTTGAATCATATTTATCTAATGGATTACAATTTGTTCATGTAAATGGGGAATCTTCTTCACAGACTAAGGTTAATTATGGAGTTCCACAAGGTTCTGTGCTAGGACCAATTTTATTCACTTTATACATGCTTCCCTTAGGCAGTATTATTAGACAGCATTGCTTAAATTTTCATTGTTACGCAGATGATACCCAGCTTTATCTTACCATGAAGCCAGAGGACACACCAATTAGCTAAACTGCAGGATTGTCTTACAGACATAAAGACATGGATGACCTTTAATTTCCTGCTTTTAAACTCAGATAAAACTGAAGTTATTGTACTTGGCCCCACAAATCTTAGAAACATGGTGTCTGACCAGATCCTTATTCTGGATGGCATTACCCTGACCTCTAGTAATACTGTGAGAAATCTTGGAGTCATTTTTGATCAGGATATGTCATTCAAAGCGCATATTAAACAAATATGTAGGACTGCCTTTTTGCATTTACGCAATATCTCTAAAATCAGAAAGGTCTTGTCTCAGAGTGATGCTGAAAAACTAATAATGTGTACAAGGAGATGCTTTAATGCAGAGGAAGACTTTTCTGCTTACACACCACAAACAGTCGCTTGAGGTATGCTAAAACACATTTGGACAAGCCAGCTTGGACTGATGAAACTAAAATTGAGTTATTTGGACATAACAAGGGGCGGTATGCATGGCTGAAAAAGAACACAGCATTCCAAGAAAAATACTTGCTATCTACAGTAAACTTTGGAGGTGGTTCCATCATATTATGGGGCTGTGTGGCCAGTGCAGGTACTGGGAATTTTGTTAAAGTTGAGGGTCACATGGATTCCAGTCAATATCAGCAGATTCTTGAGAACAGTGTTCATGAATCATTGACAAAGTTGAAGTTGCACCAGGGCTGGATCTTTCAACAAGACAACAACCCTAAACACTGCTCAAAATCTACTAAGGCGTTCATGCAGAGGAACAAGTACAACATTCTGAATAGCCATCTCAGTCCCCAGACCTGAATATTTTAAGTGGGCTGTCCATGCTCAGAAATCAACAAACCTGAGATGTTTTGTAAAGAAGAATGGTCCAAAATACCTTCAACCAGAATCCAGACTCTCATTGCAAGCTACAGGAAGTGCTTAGAGACTGTTATTTCTACAAAAGGAGGATCTACTAAATATTGATCTATTTTTTTTTTCTGTTGGGGTGCCTAAATTTATGCACCTGCCTAATTTTGTTTAAAGAATTATTGCACACTTTCTGTAAATCCTATAAACTTCATTTCACTTCTCAAATATCACTGTGTTTGTCTGCTATATTTAACTGAAATTTCTGATCCAGACAACCAATAATTTATAAGGGAAAATCATGAAACTTATCAGGGGTGCCCAAACTTTTGCATACAACTGTATATTGTAATGGATTGGTGAAACAGTTGCATTTTCATTCCTTTTTATAAGTTAGATCATATATCTGTAAAGTTATGTTTATTATACATGTAAAACCTCATCGTATTCTCGATTTCAAGTTCAGATGCGCTGCGCGCAACGACACGCTGTGTTTTCAAATAGGTTGCGCAATGTTCACGACTAGTTCACAAAATTAATACATGCCAGAAGTTTTGAACATTTCAAAATTTTCTTTGTGTACTGGCACGCAGGTGCACACAGTTTATAACAGTTTATGATGAGTTCACTCACTGGTGTGCCAGATTGTGTGCCAGTGTGGATCATTATTTTTTTTATTTTATCCCCCTGTCTGCATATATAGCAATGGTAAATGCCACACTGGCAGAACCATTTATATACATAAATACACATATATGCAATTTATTCTTACAAGACAGATGGTATGTAGTGCAGTAATATTTCTCTTGTGTCTTATCGTGCTCTAGGCTTCATTTCATCATCTCTTCTTGTGTTAAGGTTTCTTATAGGGGTGCACTCTTGACTTTGCAAGAAAAGTGATGTTTTGTAGTCATTTCAGCACCGCCCTGAATTAGACAGCTCCTCCCCTGCTGTCTGATGCGATGATGAGGTATGTTGGCTGCAGACTGCTGTGCACATGCGATTCAGAGCTGGGTGTTAAATCTAGATTCTTGACCTCTTAAAATATTTCTAATACAGTAACCCAAGTCATTTATTTGATTGTAAAATCCAACACACTGTTGGTAAAACTCTCTATAGACCTCATAGTGTCGGTGGGTGGGCGCGTGATTGCATGTGTATGCCAAATAACTAGTAACATGCACGTAGGGCCCGTTGGTATATCTTGCACTGGGGCCCTTGCAGAGGTTGCTACACTACTGGTGTGTGTGTGTGTGTGTGTGTGTGTGTGTGTGTGTGTGTGTGTGTGTGTGTGTGTGTGTGTGTGTGTGTTGATTTGCATGTGGTTGTTTGTGTGTATGTGCGCATGCTGATGTACGTGCTGATTGTGTGTGTGTGTGTGTGTTGATTTGCATGTGGTTGTTTGTGTGTATGTGCGCATGCTGATGTACGTGCTGATTGTGTGTGTGTGCATGTGCTGATGTGCGAGCGGTTGTTTGTGTGCATGTGCTGATGTGCGAGCGGTTGTTTGTGTGCGTGTGCTGACGTGCGAGCGGTTGTTTGTGTGCGTGTGCTGACGTGCGAGCGGTTGTTTGTGTGTATGTGCGCGTGCTGATGTGCACGCGGTTGTTTGTGTGTATGTGCACGTGCTGATGTGCACGCGGTTGTTTGTGTGTATGTGCACGTGCTGATGTGCACGCGGTTGTTTGTGTGTATGTGCACGTGCTGATGTGCACGCGGTTGTTTGTGTGTATGTGCACGTGCCGATGTGCACGCCGTTGTTTGTGTGCTGGCCTTGAATAGCCGCCGTCCCCCAGCTGCGGGTGCCAGACTGAGAAAGTGGAATCAGTTTTCATCCTGACAGTTAATCCAGCAGCTCCTGCCTCCATGTTTATGTTTGTGTCATCTGAAGGACAAACTCTAACAGTGTGTCTCTCAGCCGTCCAGACAGAAGCACATAAAGGCTGAAAATGAGACGGCACAATGAAGAGTGACGGCAGGAAAAGCTGGAGCGCTGTGAAGTGACAGCGTCATCGTTCAGGAGGGAAACCGGTTTCTTCTCATCTTCAGGCCTCACAGCTGTTTGTGTCGAGCACAAAACTAATACAACCTGTAATCAATCTGACCGCCAAAATGAAACAAACAAAAAGCTGCTTTGAGGATCTGCAGAATCCTGATTTCACGCTGTTTGAAGTCTGCTGTGAAACCACCTGAGGGAGACACTCCCATGATGCTTCACTGCTCCCAAAGTTTGCTGAATGCAAAGCGAAGAGTCTCTGATGTTGACAAAGCCAAGATATAAGATGTTTGTTTGTAAAAGTGACAAAAACAAAGATGGTAAACAGCTGGATTATGCTGTTTTATCCGATTCTGTTCCGGAGCGAATTGGACTTTGTTGTCAGAGCGATTCTGCTCCCAAAGTGTCAAAAAGGAGAAGATGTTTGACTCCGTCGGACCAACACTTATTTTGCCTTTAAGGTTAGAACCTCCAGTTTCACTGCAGCTCTGCATCACGAAGGAGGAGGAGGAGGAGGAGAGCAGCCTGTCACCTCGGAGACTGCTTTTCTCCTTATCATTTGTCAGATAAAATGACAGGAGGAGGCAGCGGAGGTGAAGAGGAGGAGAGTGTTTCACCTTTGACTTTTTTTTTGTCACCTCATTCAGGATAGAAGAGGGGAGGAGGAGGGGGAGGAGAGAAGAAGGTAAAGGGAGACACTTGAGTGCAGGAGGAGAAAAGCGGAAAGGAGAGAAGTGGAGGAGAAAACGATTTGGAGAGTGGTGCAGTTATGAGGAGAGAAGAGAGGAGGAGGCGAATGAAGATGGAAGTAAATGTCTATTTTGTGCTCGACTCCATTTCTACCTGTCACTTCGTTTTCCGAGAAGCTCCAGAATCATCATTCCACGCCAGTTACCGTCGTCTGAGGAGGAGGAGGAGGAGGCGCGACTCCTCTCTCTCTGCAGCTGTTTGAAAGTGAACTTGAAAATCAACTGATTAGAACACAAGCTGTTCTTTATTTAAATGACAGCATGTTTACCGTTTTTGTTGTCATAGATGACGTTTAGCTATCGGGCAAGTCCATGAAAAATGGAACATGACCAAACAGAAAATTACTTTCAGTTAAAGATTCTGACAAAGGGTACAAGTTATTTATAAAACCACCCAACAATACAAGTTGAATTCATTAGGAATGAACCCTTTCCCACATGGATTTTGACTTTTAAATGAAGCCGAATGAGCCTGCAGTCTGAGCGCGTTCCAAACAGTCGGGCAAATTGTTGTGGCCGGCCTGAATGTTTAGCTCATGTTCAAAACATTCGAGGTGGAAAAATATCATACGGCATATCGTACTCTAACTGCATTCTGACTGCGTTCTAAATATTCTCACGGCATAAAAACAGCATTCGGAACAGTTTGATGACACTCGAGAGACATTCGTCACAGTCTGGCATGTCTAATCCTGCCGGCTTTTCCCAGATTGCACCCCCCGTGCATCCCGTTCGGGGTGCACAAAGGAAATATTGTAATGTGCCAAGTCTGTGTCACGCGTTCATTTTGTGACGTAGACGTGAACATTGCGCATTCATACCGAAAACACCGTGTGTCACTGAGTCTGTGTGTCTCAGAGCCGCGGGGCAGCGCGCACGCCTGGACGGCGTGTTACATCCATAATAACCATATTGTCACAGATAACATTGTTAGTTCCTCTCATGGGTTAGATAATGTATCTGTAATATCATGGACATCACAGCTGTAACACCATGTGCAGGTCCACGGATCTTACAGTTGTGAATCTTGCGCTGTCTCGCTGTCCGTGACTCACGCGAGAAGTTGGTTTCAGCAGCGTTCCGGTTTAGGGCACAGTGTAAACACACCTCGTGAAGTATGGATAAGACAACATCAGGGCACGGCAGAAGTTCATCACAGGTGCTGCACCTCCTCTAGATAACCCTCTCAACTTGAAAAAAACGTGTCATCATCATAATCGCTCCTGAACTCGCTGAATCAGTGCTATCCACACCCTTGCTAGCCATTGTTTACATGGCTTTGAAATGCTGGATCTCTGCTTGTGCTGCGGTGCATTCTGGGAAGCACGGGGATTATGGGAAACGTTGAAGTACTGAATATTGCATCATATGACAAATACACTGTCAGTCCATCTTATGAGGTAGAACATGTATCTGTAATACTATATTATCATGGCTGGAACATCCCCTTCAGACGCGCTGCGCTATGGGTTAGTGCGTCACACAGCCGCGAATCAGTGTGCGCATCTGAACAGCCTGTCATAGCTGTAATATGCATCATATGACAGATATATGTTCAGTCCATTTTATGAAGTAGAACATATATCTGTAATGTTATGTTATCATGGCTGTAACAGCCCATTCAGATGTGCTGCAAGTTGGTGCGTCACACATCCATAGATCAGCACACATATCTGAAAGGCAGGTCATAGCTGTAATATGCATCTTACGACAAATACATTGTCAGTCCATCTTATGAGATGAAACATGTATCTGTAATATTATGTTATCATAGCTGTAACAGCCCATTCAGACAGGCTGCGAGTCAGTGCGTCACACAGCCGCAGATCACTCGAACCGCACTTGTATGGCACTCGATGTGCATTCTTCTTATTACCTCCGCCAAGGAGGTTATGTTTTCGGTCGCGTTTGTTTGTTTGTCTGTCTGTTTGTCAGCAGGATAACTCAAAGTTTTCAGCGGATTTTGATGAACTTTTGTGGAGTGGTTGGAAATGACAAGAGGAACAAGTGATTAAATTTTAGTGGTGATCCGGATCACGATCCGGATCCAGGAATTTTTTAAATGGATTCTTCACCATTGCGGGATAGGGGGAATTTTGACATTCTAGTTTCTAATTCCACAAAAACAAGGCAGAAAGGCTTGAAAAAATTACGGTGTAACATAGTCAAATGTTCTATCAAACAACAAAGTTTGGTGATGATTGGATCCGGATTCCGGATCTGGTGATCCAGAATATGCAAAAATATATGGAAAATAGAAAATGTGTCAGTGTGAGGTGACAAATGAAGCTAGAGATGCACAACTAACACCAAATTGTAGCTGAATCTGTACTGATCCAGTAAGGTGTCATTAGATTTGATGTAGCTTCAAATGTTATGGAGCTAGATCCAGAAGAAAACCGCCATTACCGAAAAATCGTTTTATATAATAACCTTTGAACTAATAAAGACATAAAAGTGATTCCAAGTTCTAGTGGTATGTTTTCATGGTCAAGGATGTCAAATATAAAGGAAAGAAAAGTGTATGTATCATAGTTTTGGTTGTAACACTGAATTGTTGAATAGATCACTGTGCCAAGGAGCCACTTTAAGCAACGAGCGCAGGCGGGAAGGAACGCCCTGCAGTGATGGGAAGAGGCGAAAACAGCAGGTGCATGATGGCACTGGGAGCTGCAGTCTCGATCCTGCATGCAGGCGGCTCAGGAACTATGGTCGTTTGATTGCTGACCCGAGACAACAGCATCATCCGGCAGGGCCCTGGGTGACCAAGCAGCCCTGTTTAGGGATAGCACTGCTTGCTCCACATGGAGACAGACCTAGAAAAGGTGGTCTAAACATGGCTTGTCTCACTAGACCCGGTTGGCTCACCGCTGCCAACGGGCATCACTACACGCGGTGTGAAAAGAAAAACGAACCTGAAAATTGCGTGGTGGAATGTACGCACAATGATGGACTCAGACAATAGCGATCGTCCTCAAACATGCGCAGCCTTAGTCGCCAAAGAGCTAGCAAGGCTTGACATAGACATTGCTGCACTCAGCGAGGTGCGCTTTGCAGACCAAGGGTCACTCACCGAGGAAGGCACAGGCTACACACTGTTCTGGTCAGGGAAGGCTAAAGAAGATCGTCGACTCTCAGGGATCGGGTTCATGATTTAGAGCGCCATAGCACATAGGTTACACAGTTTGCCAGTTGGACATTCTGACCGACTCATGTCACTCCGGCTCCCCATCAACAACAAGGATTTTGCCACTATTGTTAGTGTGTATGCCCCAACCATGCAGGCCGACATCGGAGTTAAGGAGGCTTTCTATAGCGATCTGCACAACCTTCTACAGCGCGTCGACACCCAGGACAAGCTCCTCATCATGGGAGATTTCAACGCCAGAGTGGGCCGTGACTCTGATGTATGGAAAGACGTGCTAGGGAAACATGGCATAGGCAACTGTAACGACAATGGCCACCTGCTGCTGGAGTTCTGCTCTGCACATGACTTGAGGATCACCAACAGCCTGTTCCAATAGAAAGAGAGATTCAAAGCAACCTGGAGACACCCACACTCCAAACACTGGCACCTTCTGGACTACGTTCTGACGCGACAGTGTGATAGAAGAGACGTACTACATACCAGGGTGATGCATAGTGCGGATTGCTATACGGATCATCGCTTGGTCCGTTCCAAGATTGCTTTCACTTTCAAGCCCCCTCCTAAGAAGAAAGGCCCACAGTTTAAGAAGCTACAAGTCCACAAGCTGCAAGACATAGACACAAAAAAGGCGTTCCAGGCCAAACTAGAGGAGAGACTGGGTGGAGAAGAAGGCCTGCCTGATGACCCTGAACAACAGTGGATGAGATTAAAGACCATCCTTCAGGAGATGGCAGCAAAAGTAGTGGGCTTCTCAGCCAGGAAAAATAAAGACTAGTTTGATGAGTCTGATGCACAAATCCAGGAACTACTAGAAAAGAAACGTGCATGCCACAAGACTCTTTTAGCTAAACCTGATGACCACTCTGCCAAGACAGCTTACAGAAATGCCTGCTCCACACTGCAAAGCAAGCTCCGCATACTGCAGAACGACTGGTGGCTAGCTTTTGCGGAGAAGACACAACAACATGCCGATGCCAGAGACATGCGCTCCTTTTATGAAGCCCTTAAGACCATCCATGGGCCAGCACATCAAGTGCAAGCACCCATGCGCTCCTCAGACGGCTCCACCCTTCTGACGGACAAGGAAACCATTATGCAGTGTTGGTCAGAACACTTTGAAAACCTCTTCAGTGACAAGCGCACTGTGCAAGAGTCATCAATCAAGAAGATTCCCCAGATGGAGGTGAAATGGGAACTTGATGACCCCCCAACACTTGAAGAGATCCGAAAGGCCACCACGCAGCTGAATCCAGGGAAGTCTCCTGGCATAGATGGCATCCCAGCAGATGTGTACCAAAATGGAGGTGAGGCAGTCCTCGACAAGCTTCAGATTCTCTTCTCCAGTTGCTGGGAAAAGGGAATGGTTCCACATGACCTTCGGGATGCGGTCATTGTCTCCCTGTACAAGAACAAGGGTGACAAGTCTGACTGTTCTAATTACCGGGGCATCACTCTCCTCTCAATAGCAGGTAAGATTTTAGCTCGAGTGCTGATCAACAGGCTTACCCCTACCATAGCGCATGAAAATACTCCTGAGAGTCAGTGCGGATTTCGGGCCAACAGGGGAACCATGGACATGATCTTCGTCCTGAGACAGATCCAGGAGAAGTGCAAAGAACAGAACATGGCCCTTTATGCAGCCTTCATAGACCTAACCAAGGCTTTTGACACGGTCAGTCGTGAGGGTTTGTGGAAGATTCTTGCACGCCTTAGCTGCCCTCCAAAGCTCCTCACCATCATCCACCAGCTGCATGAAGGCCAGATGGGACAAGTGAAGTACAACGGGACTCTGTCCGGCAGCTTTCCATCTCAAATGGCGTCGAACAAGGTTGCATCCTCGCGCCCACTCTGTTCTCCATCTTCTTCAGCATGATGCTACGTGAGGCCAAAGAAGACTTGACAGACGGCATCTATATCTGCTTCAGAACCGACGGAAGTCTGTTTAACTTGCGGCGCCTTCTGTCCCACACTAAGATCACAGAACAGCTAATCATGGAGCTGCTCTTCGCAGATGACTGTGCCCTCGTCGCCCATACGGAGCAAGCCTTGCAGCACATTGTCAACTGTTTTGCTGAAGCAGCAAGAGCCTTCAGTCTCACCATCAGCCTGAGAAAGACAGAAGTGCTATATCAACCGGTCCCCCATACAGCATATACCCCACCCCAAATCAACATCGAGGGTACCAGCCTGAATGCAATAGAGCACTTCACGTATCTCGGTAGTGTTATCTTAAACGACGCATCTGTTGCCAAGGACCCAGACAGTCGCCTTCCCAAGGCCAGCAGTTCTTTTGGTCAACTCTCTAAGTCTGGCAGAATCATGCACTGCGCCTTTCCACAAAAGTGCAGGTCTATAGAGCCATTGTGGTCCCTACCCTCCTGTATGGAGCTGAAACCTGGGTTCTGTATCGCCAGCAGATCAGATTACTGGAACGCTTTCATCAGCGTTGTCTCCGAAACATCTCCGGGATCAAGTGGCAGGACTACGTCTCAAATGAGGACATCCTTACCAGAGCCAAATTGCCCAGCATGGAGTCTATTATACTCAAACAACAGCTTCGTTGGGCAGGTCACGTAGCCAGGATGGATGATACATGCATGCCGAAATTAATTCTCTTTGGCGAGCTCAAGGAAGGGAGAAGAAACCAAGGGGCCCCCAAAAAGCGCTATAAGGACCAGCTGAAGAAACAGCTCTCCCTTGCAGGCATTCAGCATCAGTCATGGCAGCATCTAGCTACAGATAGACTCAGCTGGCGTTCCAGCATCAAATCCGCCAGCCTGAAGTTTGAGGCAGAAAGAAGTGGGGCCTCATGCCAGAAGCGTCAAAGACAGAAAGAGCGGGCAGCAGCACAAGCCCAGCCTACTCAAGTGTTCATTTGCCCCAAGTGTAACAGGTCTTGTGCATCCCGCATCGGACTTTTCAGCCACCAGAGGGCTTAGAAAATAAACTTAAAAAAAAAAAAGGCCTTCCCACTATCCTCGCAAGCGAGGAAACTGCCAACAACAACAGCGAGGGAATCTCTTTAGGGTCAGTGACCCTATGGCCTTGTTTAGAGAAGTGTTTCATAAATGTTAAAAAATTCATATATTTGCAGTTTAGTTGAATAATAAATTGAATTGTGTCTATAAGCAGATGCAATATCAATATCAGTGCTCAGATGATGGTAGCTTCTGGGAAAGGTGCAAGTTGCAGTAAACTGTGATGCCAAGCGCTAAGGATACATGCTATCCAGTCACAGCAGATGAAACTTTTTTTTTACTACTGAGCAAACATCATTGTTAGACTTTTTTAGGTTCAATGTGTAGCTGTTATGACGTCAGTGACCCCATGGCCTTGGCGGAGGTTTGCACTCTCTGAGTGCTAGTTCTTACTGCAATCTGAACAGAAGTCTAGGTATTTGTACTGTGTTCAAACTACATTTGGACTGCATTCTTGGGTAGGCACGCTGACTGTGCATGACTCAGTCGAGGCGGGTTCCACCCACATTTAAAGTATTCGATTGGCTTTTCTTCCCATTCCGACTGATTCAACTTGATTCTTGCTCATTCTTGCTATGTGTGATGGGGCCCTTAGTTAAACTGGTTGGTTATCAATTTTTCCAGATTTTTACATTTCATTCTTTGATTTGACACATCTTATTACATGTATCTGTAGAAAGGTCGGGCATGTAAGGGGAGTGGAAACAGTTTTCTCAGATTTCCTAAAACCTTTTAAACCCAGAAATGCATGAAAGGGTGTAACTTAATGTAAAATGGTCAATAATTAGCAAATCAGTAAAATATTTCAGAAAACATGTATTTTTATCTGCAAGTCATGTTAATGAATCAGCTGTAATGTCCGTCACATGGAATTTTTCACAACCCTGGAGCCACTGCTGCCAAGTGCCTCACTATTTGTTCTCTCCCGCAGTCAATATTTTAGTGAGCCAACTCCCCCTATATTCTTAGAGTTCACAATCATGAATCAATATTTTTCAAATAATTTTGAAATAAAGTTTGAGGAAATTTTCATGTGTCCTTTTGTTGTAACGTCCGTCACACTCATATTTCTGTTTTTATATATAAAAAAAAAAACAACAACAAAAATATCACTGGATATATTTTCTTCCCTTCAAGACCTTTACTAAGCCCACACACAAGATTAGGGACTTATTGTTTCAACTTTTAGTGTGAGACTGGTTGAAATGTCTCAGACTCCTGACAAATGCAATGTCCATCATGGTGGAATTGCCCTATCAGCATTGTGTGTTGCCATGGATACAAGCATGGCGATGCTAAGCTAACACTACCCTAATCTATATTATTGATTCAGTCATGCTTTGCAGTTTAAAAGGTCAGTGAAGATGAAAACTTGGTCAAAAGAGGGTTTTGCATCTCACAGTTCCAGCATGCTCACCATTTACTGTAAATACAGACCAAAATAAAAAAAAACTTAAAATAAGCAAAACAAATTGTCAGAAATACACACCAAAATAAATAATTGAATACATGTCTAGAAGCAAGCAGCAAAATTAAAAAAAAAAAAAAAAAAGGAAAGAAGGAAACTCCAAGGTGGTAAATGTTTACTCTGGTTCCCATCACAAGAGGTCGCTGTTTATGTGTAATTAGCAGAAAATGTTTACTATGTTGGTTGCTGTAATTGGGCTGTTCTGAATATAATTCAGATTTTTATTTTATAACAATCTGATAATTTTCTATTTTAAACATTTTTTTAACTTGAATCTCACTTTGCCTGGTGGAAATGATGCTAATTTCTACCTAGAAAAAAATTCTAGTACAAACACCATGACACCATGGGGCTCTAATTGATGTTAATGGTCATATCTGAATGGGGCAGGGCTTTTCTTTCTATCCAGCCACTATGAGTTGCTGACATCACTCCGCCCCTTTCTCCAAAATGGCCCGAACTGATTGGCTGTCACCATGGTGGTCACTGCTGGGAATGCTAATGCTGGTTTCCTGGTTGTTGTGTGTCGGAGTCTTCGCCACACCTTTCCCCAAGGACCTGGAGCCAATCAGCATGGTCAGCTGGGAGCGTGAGTAAAGGCTCTTTCTCATTGGACCACGGATTAAAATATTGCTGCAGTGAAATTTCGTTTGTGGGTGTTGACGTCATAATGCTGATTTCTCTGCAGAGTCGTATCACTATCCCGCATTTCAAGGTTTGCTTCAGGACAACGACACACTCCGCCTGGGCCTGGACTTTCAGAGGATGCTGCGTATCAACCACATGCTCTACATTGCAGCCAGGTCAGTTCAACCAAATGCAATCTTCTGGTGTGAAGCGTATGATCAGGAATTTAACACACTTGAAGGAACCATTTTGGAATCCAAGCCAGGGGTCTCAGGGATGGGTGCATTTCCACTTCAGGAACAAGAATGTGTATTCAGCTGCAAGCTGAGTTTTTACATAATGTGATGATTAGGCCAGGGCATCTCCAAAACGGCAGCTCCTGCAGAATATTGGGCTGCATTTATATAGTGCTTTTCCATCTATATCAGAAGCACAAAGCTCTTTATGGCAATGCCTCGCATTTACCCATTCAGACACACACTCACACACCCGGAGCAACTTGGGGACTAAGGACCTTGCCCAAGGGCCCTTAGTGATTTTCTGGCCAGACGGGGGTTTGAACAGAGGATGCTCTGGTCTCAAGCCCGCTGCTTAACCACTAGACCATCACCTCCCAAATTCCCTCTGTCATGATCCTTCCTTGGACCAAAAATGGTCCAAGGATGATACATTTTACAGCCTTTCAGATGTGTGTGCTGATCCATGGCTGTGTGACGCACCAACTTGCAGTGCGTCTGAATGGGCTGTTACAGCCATGATAACATAATATTACACATACATGTCCTATCTCATAAGATAGACTGGCCATATATCTGTCATATGATGCATATTACAGCTACAACAGACATTTCCCATAATCCCCATGCTTCCCGGAATGCACCACGGCACAATCAGAGTTCTGGTGTTTCAAAGCCATGTAAACAATGGCTAGCAAGGATGTAGATAGCACCGATTCAGCAAGTTCACTAGTGATTATGATGATGACGCGTTCTTTCAAGTTGAGAGGGTTATCTAGCGGAGCTGTAGCACCTGTGATGGACTTCTGCCATGCCCCGATGTTGTCTTGTTGTCCATACTTCACGAGGTATGTTCAAAAATGGTCCAAGGAAGGAAAACCACTGAACTTGCAACAGGATCATGGGCAGTGCAAGGTCACTGATGCGTGTGGGGTGATTTTGCTCTTGTGGTCTGATCTGCTGGTATCAGCACACCTTCAGACGTCTAGTGGAGTCCATCCCTTAACAGGTCAGGACTGCTTTGGCGAATAAAGAGGAACTTGCACAGTATTAGGAAGGTGGTCACATTGTTATGGATGTGATTGGAATACTTAGGAAGATTGATGCACAGGAGGTGTTTTGTTTGAGATGTTGTGGGCACATGAAGACAAGAGAATCAGTACCTTCTGACATGAATAATTGATTACTCGGATTGATGCTCTGACTGCAAGCTTTACCTCACGAATGCCAGGAAAACACAGCCTCTGAGGTCAGGACCAAACCAATGATGGGGTGGTCAGTAATTGGACCTGGGCCACTAGAGGAAATGCACATTGCTCCTTTTACAGATCAGACACCAGTTTTCCAGGACATTAGTCGTTTAGTCCAGGTATATTGTGAACATGATACAGGTCCAAAGGTGTTTCTGTTAAGATATACCTTCTGCATTAAAAAAATAAATAAATAAAAATAAAAATGGTCTATGTCAATTTGTCCTGCCACCTGTCTACCAGCAGTGTGAAAGCACCGGGATGTGAGCAAGATCCACCAACGACCTACCGTATTTTGTTGATTAATTGCCTAATCTTAAAAACAGGCCTGCCTCATTTAATTGCCGGGTCAAAACTCCGCTGGAAAAAAAATAAACGCCTGCCTTCAATAAGCGTGAGTATTGTTTAAAGGCCGGGTCACGTATGTTAGCGGCCAGACGTCTCTGCCTGGTTGATAGTCCATTTGAGTAGTTGTGGGTCCAAATAGCAGCCTCCTTCTCCAGCGTATGTGCTGACGTACAATATGCTGGTAATTTGACTCCTGAGGGAGTGACTCCTTCAACCAGTGATGTCACAAAAAGGAAGTACAGTTCCTACACATTTGAGACAAAGCTGCAGGGTGTTGTTTGCCGAAAAAAAGAGCAAGGTAGGTTTTTACTATTATTTTTTTTTCTAAGTCCGCTGCGGAGTGTTACCTTCAAGTCCTAAGATGAAACGGCATGCCACAATGTCAGTTGCAGTGGCGCACTGGTATGGTTTTGATTTAGCACTGCATTGATTTCTTACCGTCCCATTATAAGATATTCAGAACGTCTAGCTAGACACTACATGACAGATGTAAAGCGATTGTCTTTGGTTCGCCACACCTAGGGATATGTGTGAAATGTATAAATTACAGAGCAGGCAGCAAGCAACATTTTGTTAATCCTCGCCAGCCGTGAATAATTGCCTGCCACGCTTAGGCGCCGGGTCCGAACACAGTTTGAAAAAACGAATGCCTGGGCTATTAATCAAGGAAATATGGTATTCCCTGACACAGACTGTTTTAATGCCTATGTTTCGAGTCCCCTCTGTGATGTTCAGGCTAGCTGGCTTAGTAAGCTACTGTAGAGAGGGTACTAGCTATGCTAGTTAGTGTGGTTACCACTCAGATCAATCAAGATACCTGAATGGATGTATAATATCACTTCTTATTTTTAGACCACTCTGAAATACAGAATGTCTCCTTGTTTTGAACAGTTTATACTTTGATAAGGCAGAATTTTATGTTGCTAATGTTGGGACACTTTTTTGTTTACTTTTGTTTTTTGTTGTTGTTGTTTTTTTTTTGTTTTTTTTTTTTTCTTGCTTTCATCATCTTAACGACTGCCCATATCACATTGGCTTCTGCTGGATTTTTGGCATGTATTTTTTTAGATTTTTTTTTTCTTTCCTTTTCTTTTCTTTTTCATAGGTTTGACTTTGTTCCCACAAATGAAATTATCAAAATTTGGAATCAATCTTTTTTTTTTTTTTTATAATGTACAAATCCACTTACGGCACTACAAAAAATGAAATCTAAGAAAGTAAAAAAAAAAAAAAAAAAACTTGTTTAAAGAAAATTTGACTTAATTTTTGTCTAAATAAAAAAATAATCTTGTCAAGCATTTTTTCCATAAGAAAATTTGTCTTATTTTGGGAAAATGTAGCTTACTTTTTCTTAATAAGTTTTCCCAGCTAATATCAACCTGTATTCAACAAGGGAAGGTAATGAATGGATTTCAAATCATCCAAGCAAAGGAACAAGATTGTTTTCCTTATTTTAAGACATAGGCTGCTTTTAAAATAAGAATTCTGTCTAGTTTTAAGGCACATTTTGATTATTCAGTGCCTAGACATTTTGCTAGTTTTGAGAATTCTAACCAAGTAAATTTTTCTTACCCCACTGGCAGATTTTTTTGCTTAATAGAGGACAATTTGGCTAGATTTTGGATTATTTGTCTTATTTTGAAAGGGACAGTTTTTGCATTGGGTGGATTATCAGACGAGACCTAGTGGCCACATGAGCCACAAAACTTTCCATCAATGTCCTGACGATATCTGCATGTGATGACTTCCTAATTTATCAGATTAATCTAAGTCGCAGGTGAAAGTGGCGCCCCCTTCAGGCACTGCTCAGATGTGCTCTTTGTTGACAAAAGATGATAGAATGACGCTGCCACACACTAACGAGCTATTAACCTGCATTGAATTCCTCTCACTGAGCATTTATGGTTAATTATGGGCGGAGCTGAGAGCAGGATGGGCGGTGCTAGTGTGCACATGCAGCTGTGCCTGTGCGTGCTTCTGTAAGTCTTTTTTTTTTTTTTTTTTTTTTTTTTTTTTTTTTTGCAGTGCTTATCATTTGTGTGTCAGTAAAGGAATGAGCCCATGAATGAAGCTTTATTTCTGAACATATGACGTTTGTTAACTAAGCACTGACTCTGTGTTTCGTCTTCAGGGATCACGTGTTTGCAGTCAACCTGACGACGGTGACCGAACACTTTGTCCCTCAGCTGGTGAGATCACATTACTGTTTAGGCAGCGGGAACCATGTGCTGTGTTCACATTCGTGAGATAAAATGCTGTGCTTGGTTTTGTTCTCACTAAGTCTGACTGCACTGAGTGAGCACTTAATGTGTTTCCAGAAAGTCAAAGCAGGCAAATAATCCAGTTTTGGAGCTGCTCATAGCTCAAAACACTCCGGTTCTGGTCACAGTTTCTGCCTGGTGAACAACAATCGACTGGGATCACTTCTGGCAAAAGAAGGGTGAAAATATCACATATGTAGGTCATTGTGAAGTCGTAAGTTATGTTCTAGAATTTCCAGGGGCTTCATGTGCAAAAACTTGTGGATTTCCTAGTGAAACATGGCATACGCTAAAATTCAGAAACTGGTATAAGCAGAAAAATAACCAGATGTATCGAAGTGTGCGTACGCATGGATCCAAGCACGTTCCACACGTATATCCCACTGAACATGGAATTGAGCGCACATGCAGACTTACCAAGCTCCTCCCTTTACACTCCCTATTTAAATATAGAAATCTATGTCAAACCGTCCTTGGAGCTGGGAATCCCCACTCCGTCAGATCAGTCAACATGAACACAGAAAAGAAATTATACAGAGTGTAAGCTACAGATGACTGGAAAAGACATGGAGACATGCAGGGATAATTTATTTGGTACCTTTTTATACAGAATAAACATGACACTGGAAAAATGTTAGAGTGTGTGTGTGTGTGTGTGTGTGTGTGTGTGTGTGTGTGTGTGTGTGTGTGTGTGTGTGTGTGTGTGTGTGTGTGTGTGTGTGAGAGAGAGGCTGTAAACGCTGTGAGCTCAAAGCAGCGCGCACACACTGAAGTTAAAAAAGTGAGGTGCGCCGCGGCTGACAGTGTGTGATATTTACAAGTTTACACATGCGTTTATTGACAAATGCTGAACACAGGGAGACAATCGGGAGGGGCTGCTAAGAATCTGCAGCGCAACTTCCACCATCAAGAAAAATAAAACACAATAATAATAACAAAAAACATATTAGAATGTGCACGTGCCCAAATGTTCCTGCGCTGGATTTCATTTGGAACAATTATACAAATAAACTATTTACCCATGCAGCCATCCATCGCGCACGATGCCAGCCCCTAGCCTGTTCCCACCCCAACCCAATGCATTTGTGCATCACATATGATTTGAAAATTGACGGAACGAAAATGTTTCCTATTAAAAAAAAAAAGCAAATTCATCATGTGATGCCACCTTTATAACAATATGTGTGCAGTCAATAGCTCCGTTTATATTAGGGAAACCGGCTCTCGCTGCGAATTGCGTTTTAATGTTGAAATGTGATGTACCTGGATGACATTTAGATGATTGCGTTCCACACAGCTGGCATGACTCGGCTCAAGGTTGACTGGCACATTCCTGAATGATCGGCCGGCTCTCGCCAGGAACCCCAGCGTGGGCAGCACCTCTGTGGGTACAGACAACCCCTGGCTTCTCGCTGTATTGCGCTCTGGGCCAGTAAAAACACCAGTAACACTGGACTTGGTAATCGGAATCGGCTTCTGAGCCAGTGATCGTCATGTGCAAGTAAATCCTTACGGCTCCTGAATACACACTGACCTTCTAACAACACTAACACAGGCGCTGTTAGTGCCATTTTCTTCATCACTTTGTGCATGCTTTTGGGTGTGTTAATTGTTCATAAGTGTGTAGCTGATGTGTGCACATCACTCTGATGATTTCTTGTTTTCACAGTATTAACCGTTCCCAGCATCACCTCTGTGTCGGCAGTAGAACAATAGCTGTAGAAACGTGCGCACGCCAACCAGGATTTTTGCATGGCGCAATGCGCATTTCCACGGTCATTTTACTTTTGATGTATCTGAACATTGGTGTGGAGATATGCATACACCGCGCTTTTGTGCATATGCAGCCTTTGCACATGAGGCCCCAGGTGATAAAGGAAAAGAGAGGTTAAAGAAAAGACTTCTATTTTGTTCTAGACACGCCCACTGAGACAGTGCGCTCATGATGTCAGGCTCATTGAGTTTCTGCCATTAAATTAGGTGCGCAGATGGACAGCTGATGAAGTCTATGATTTTATTTTTTCATTTCAGATCTTTATATTAACCGTGTGTGTGTGAGAGAATCTTGCGTAGGACTCGCGCTCGCTCTGCAGCTTTAAACGAGTGTAAATGACATCAACATGACAACAGATTGTTTTAACTTTTTGGGGAAAAATAAAATGTAAATATCAAAACAGCAGCGCTTCACCCTGTCTGAGGCGGCACGCGCTTCCTTCGATCTGCACACTTCCTCGTCTTCATCCAAGACGAAAGGCTACAGGGTGGCTCCTGACAGTAATAGGCCGCCCAGTGCATTGTGGGATATGGTCTGACTGCAGCTCTTTGATGTGAGCTGTACTTCTTATTATTGGTGAGTCGACCGCACTGGATCAGCTGACAATGGGGGAGAAAATCCTGCTCTTTCTCACTTCCCTCTTTCAGTAACTTACAAACAGTGCCATAAAATAACTGGGTACATTTACTCTGTTACCGTAGTAAAGTACATGTCTAACATACCTCACAGGCCCTTATGGACTAACAATGATGATGATATGGTATTTTTTAGGATTATTGGGTGGCCGATACGACACCGATATTCGGAAGTAAAAATTTATGATACTGATATATCTGCTGTTACATATACAAAAAATGGGATTGATTTCTAATATGTCATTGATTGAACCTTTAAGACAAAGACGTGTGACATGACATTGATGCTTTCTCCAGTGGTGGGCACACTTCCGATAATCCCATAACAGATAATTATCGAAGATAATGTTTTCATTATCGGATTATCTTTTTAGATAAATTTAAAAACCATCATCGGACTAATTATCTTCTGATGAATTACCGTCCGATAACTTTTAGACCGATAACGTACTAAACTAAGCTGAACAGTGAAAAACATTTTTAAAACTGTTAAAGCTGTTGAGACCTACCTGTTAAAAGTTTCCTAACAAGCATGTTGTTCTACCCTCTGCAATCAGAAACCACTCTATCATCTGTAAGCAAAGGAGAACTGGTGACCAAAAAAAAAGTGATTTCCTTTAACACCATACTAATATAATCATGTAATAATATAATGTCACCAAGTCATCCAGAGGCATACATGTTTAACTTATGGTTCAAATTTTAACCACTCATTTTAGACACGTTATTTAAAATTATTGTCATGTCTGAAGTTTATAAAGTGAAAATATCAGATATATGTTTTCGTTTTAAAGTAAAGTGCTAATTTTTAAGGTTTTGTGAGCACATGCTGTGCAAGGCAGCAATACATTATGGGTAGCATAAAGTAATCTCAGACGTTCACGACAGGACAAATGCATTTCAGACACTCTGTTCAGGGTGCACAGATAACAGCATTAAACTTTAGTGCCTAAAACTCTCATGAATATATTCTCTGGGTTTATAGACGTTAGTGTATTTGCGTTTGTTAAATTCCACGCATCTTAAATGTAGCAGACACAGATTATCTGGAATTTTGACATTTTTTCAAGGCCGCTACTGCCATCTACTGGCCAGGAGTGCTCATGGCAGTATTAAACGTCTGGGTACATGGCTGCTCTCAAAGTGTTGGTATTATCCATTGTCCAAGCGCTTTTTGTGTGCATATATGTTAACTTTGTATTCTAAAACTACGGTTAGAAGTAATTCCGACTCATTGGTCCACACGAACGAGGTTGGCGCCATGTTTTTAGTTTTTGTGGAAGTGACGACAAGGGAATAAGGTTCCTGATTGGATAGAATTTTAATCAGTACCGCCACCCAGAGGTTTGGCAGACTAATTACAACACATTTATACGGTTCTATGTGGATGGATTTTTTTTTTTTAAACGACGTAGTGTGGATTAAATTTTTTCCCCAAACTGAAAGGGTAAGATATTCAGTTTTACAAATACCCGACAACGTGTGTACATGGCCTTATGTCTGTGAAAGGCACTATATAAATAAATTTACTTACTTACTTACTAATAGTGAGTGCATGTTTTACAACATCATAAAAGTTTTAAAACATGCAATTACGATGACACTTCCAGGGCTCTGTAAAAATGCCTGTTTTTACAAATAAAAATGGAATATTTTACAAAAGCACATTTATCTTTAAACCAACACACGACACACGTCACATTAATGTGTTGGTTTACATAATGGATTACTGAACCAATCACTGTTTAGCACTTTTACCCAGAATGTTTTGCGGTCTGTGTTTGTTACAAAACCTCAGAATTAGTGCCTTATTCAACATTAAAAGATATATGTTATATTTTAACTTTGTACAAATGACAGAACTGACATTAATGAAGTTATTCTAATCAGTATTTTCAAAAAACCATAAGTTAGTATGACTATTTTTCAAGACCTCCGCCTGACCGGAGTGTTGAAATTGATAGGGAGCTGGCCTTATGGCTGCTCTTGGTGTGCCTCTGTGGTGGGAGCGGTGTTGTAAACAAGAGCTTCCAGCAGGGGCAGAATGTTGAAAGAAAAATGATAATGATTAGTAAAGAGTTGATTTTGTGGGTGCTCTCAGGATTTCTCTGTGCTGCTTCCTGCAGGGGGCAGCATGGTCAAACATTCTTGCTTATTCTTTAGATCTTTTACTGCTTTTGATGCTTTCAAAAGCGATCGTGTTAAAAATCAATTTCAGCTCTTTAATAACTGCAAATGTCCCATAGACAACACCGGAATTTATCGGTTATCGATTATCTGTAACTTCCAATACATTTTTGGGTGGTTTATCGGTTTCTTTATCAAAGATAACTTTTCAGTTATCTTATTATCTGTTATCGAAGTTAATTTTTTGGTTATCTGTGCCCACCACTGGCTTTCTCATCTATTCTGGCCACACCTAGTTGGCGGCATAGCGGCCATTTGTCTGTAAAACGCCCACTCTCATTGAAAATGAATGGAAGCCGGTTGCTTTGTTTTTGTCTTTTGTAGCTAATGTGACCAAAGGGTGATGGGGGAGTCACAGCCATGCTTGACAACATTGCAAACAATGCAATTGGATTGCCCCCTACTGGACAAAATATGTAATGGCACCATTTCGAACAACCAAAGCGTTTTTCTGCATTGTTTATTACCTTCACCAATGAAGTTGGGTGAAAGTTGTTTTCGCACCTGTTTGTTTGAAGAACAGCCAGGAACCCACAATTTTTCATATATGGTTATGAAATTTTTATAGAGGATTCATATCCTCGTAGGCAATAACTGAGTCAATTTTCAAGGTCATAGGTCAAAAGTCAAAGTCAGGAAAAATCTTGGAACATCCCTATCCTTGAACATTGAATGTATTTTCAAAAAGTCATAACTCTGTCAAAAAAGATTTAATTTCTTTCATATTTGACAGCGTTACGTAGGATGGTATCCTTTATCGACTAACAGAGTTTAATCTAGATCTGATCCGGATTGCAGATTTTGTGGCCATTGAAAACCCATTTAATTTATATTTTACATTACATCTTAATCAAACATGCCCCAATCGTTCTCATGAGACTGGCACTCACTATCGCCTGACAAATTTTGATCCGGATCTGATCCGGATTGTGGATTTTGTGCACATTTGAATTTAATATTGAAAAGTCCATTTGGTGTACAATTATCTCAAACAAAAGTGCCTCAGTCACTCTCATTTTTCTGTTATGGATTTACCCACACCACCAAAAGTGGATGGAGGTTCCAGTTTTATGCCTGTTTGTCTGTCTTCTAGTTATGTCAGAGACCAAGTGGCAAAAAAGCAATGACAAATTGTGCATAGCAGAAATAACCAATGTTCTATGAAAATTATTTGAAAAAGTATTCAAAAACTGAAAAAGTGACAATACCACAAAAAACTTTGATTCAAGTGCATGAACTAAATACATACTCCTGATATTTGAGTACATCTAATTTAGCTTATGAAATGCAACTTCTAACAGGACTTTGACCTTGAAATTTTTTTCCAAGGTAAAAAATTTTGGGAATTGCAAACTAGTGTTGGTGGAGGTTTGCGCTGTTACGAGCGTGGTGCTCTAGTTCTATTTTTATTTGTCTACGGACAATGTAGGGATAGGGGATAAGTTTTCATATCGGCAAAAATAATGCCAATACCGATACATTAGTGAAAGGCAACTACTATATCGGTCAGTATATCAGCTGTAGTATATTTTTGATTTGTTCAGAATTACATTAAGGTGCTAAATCCCAACACTTTGTTACACTTTAAGGTAAGCTTCTGCAAAGACGCTATTAGGTCTGTATGAATTTGGCCATGAGCAGAGTTCTTATTCCAGCTCTCACAGTATCTTTGAGTTGAGATGAAATCATGAACGTGAGCTTTTATTGCAGACTTCCCTTTAAAATTGGGGTAATTCCATCCAACAAGATGTACGCTGTAACAGTTAAAGGTGTGTTTTTTTAATATATGTATTTATTGTTAAATCTGAGATGATACCTTTTGGAAAGTGTCACATCTGTCAAGTGTCTTCTCAATCTTTGGAATTTGATTGAGGACATGGAGTAAATAGGACAAATTGAGAACTCTGACTTTACAGTCAATGGCCATAGCTGTTTTTGTTCTTCTTTGTTTCAGAAACTGACTTGGCGGTCCAAAGATGTTAGCAAGTGTACTGTCCGAGGAAAGAACAGCGTGAGTGTCTTCTTCACATCTGACCTGTATTAACTCATAAAGATCCTTCATGATTCTATTATCTGCTAGTCAAGCTATCTGACATGAAAACTGCTGTAGAGACTAGGCTAGGCTAACTGCTTAGCTTTTTCTTATATAAATAATGCAGATATCCTCCTGACTACCAGGGCGCATATATATTTGTTTTGATCAAAATTTTTTCTAAACCTGTGAGACACATCGAAGTGGACATGGTTCGAAAAATTAAGCTGGTTTTCAGTGAAAATTTTAACAGCTGATGAGAGATTTTGAGGTGATTCTGTCGCTTTAAGGACTTTTCACGGTGCGAGACGTCGTGCTGCGCTCTCAGGCGGCGTCATCAGCCTGTTTCAAGCTTAAAACCTCCACATTTCAGGCTCTATTGATCCAGGACGTCGTGAGAGAACAGAGAGGTTTCAGAAGAAGTCGGTTTCAGCATTTTATCCGGATATTCCACTGTTAAAGGAGATTTTTTTAATGAAAGATGTGCGGACGGGTCCGCGCGTCGGAACGCAGCCGACGCGGCACGGCGGCACAGGAAAAACACCTCCGTGTTGATAACCATTTGTAAAATCCAGGCAGCTTTTGATGGCTTTCAGTGGAGTGAGTATATGAGAAATTGTTTATCAGCTGGAGATGTTCCAACTTGTCCTCAAGGCTTCCAACAGAGGTGTTTTTCCTGTGGCGGAGCGTCGCAGCGGCTGCGAGCCGACGCTGCAATCCGTCCACACGTCTTTCATTAAAAAAAATCTCCTTTAACAGTGGAATATCCGGATAAAATGCTGAAACCGACTTCTTCTGAAACTTCTCTGTTCTCTCACGATGTCCTGGATCAATAAAGCCTGAAATGTGGAGGTTTTAAGCTTGAAACAGGCTGATGACGCCGCCTGAGAGCGCTGCGCGACGTCTCGCACCGTGAAAAGTCCTTAAAGCGACAGAATCACCTCAAAATCTCTCATCAGCTGTTAAAATTTTCACTGAAGACCAGCTTAATTTTTCGAACCATGTCCACTTCGATGTGTCTCACAGGTTTAGAAAAAATTTTGATCAAACAAAGCGCCAGTCTCTCAGCAACTTCTCAGACAAAGGAATTCCGACGAGGGGCTGGACGACTCCTCCCACAAGGAGTGCTCACAGGCGAATGACGTCACCGACAGGCGTGGAAAAACTCACGCATGCGCACGAGGGTTCAAGCATGTCTGACGTAAAAACATATGAATGAAATCCATATAGTTTTAGAAAAAAATAAAAAGGACCTATACTTTACGGACAGACCTCGTGTATATATATATATATATATATATATGCCCTGGTAGTCAGGTTAGTTAACATAAATTTATGTCATCCAACCATAAAGTACTTTGAGCAGTTTTTATAAGAGGATTTTCTTTTTATTCTTACATTTCACAGCTAGCAGCTGTGCCTTACATGACACAGCTAGCATATTTCAGTTCGAACCCTGCTGACATCCATCAAAAGCTTGGATGGATTGATGTTAGGTGATGTAAAGAATGAGTAGGTGAAGGCACAGCCGATGTTCATACACGACAGCACTGTTAACTTTATTTGTATTACCATTATTTTATATGAGGGTCGTGGTAACTGCTCAGCCTGGTGTTTGTCCATTTGGCACCACTAGTGACCCCTGACTTGAAGCCTGTTTCATCAAAATAGAGATTGTTGACCCTCAGCCAGTTTATGCATGTAAAAATTTCAGTTTCATACCGTAAACCTTTATGAATGCATTTGCTGCCCTCTACTGGCAGTATGACGTCCATGTCATTTAGCAGCCCTTACTGGATGTTTGAGGCACGGGTGAGGGGGGTGACATCTGATTCAGTGTGTTAATTTTAAAGGCTCATTTAAATGCTTTTATGCAATTATTTATTCATTGGACACCCATCAGATTATTTAAAACTCAAATATGTCAATGAAATGATGGAGATTTTCAAAGAAGCTATTCTGGAACAGTGGTATCACCTGACAAACTGACAGATCTCAGTGATTAAACATTAATGACTCGGCTTCACAGAACACGATAAGAAATGGATTTTTTTTCAACTCTTAATTAACGAATGGGATCCTTTGCTTTTTATGTTTTTTTTGTTCATTTCAGTTTCTGATCACCATTTTATTACTGTTTCAGGATGAGTGCTACAACTACATAAAGGTTCTGGTGCCCCGAAATGATGAGACCTTGTTCGCCTGCGGAACCAATGCTTTTAACCCCACCTGCCGAAACTACAAGGTACTTGCTCTGCTTTTCCCTCAGACAGGTTCATGGCTGCCTGGACGATGAGATCAGATTAGATTTCATTAAACTTTATTGATTCCTTGGCAAGACTCTCTCAGGAAAATTGAGGTTCCAGCAATATTGTATAGGAGCACACAGGGTAAGAAGCACACAGAGTATTAAAAGTGAAAGTAAAAAAGAAAAACAGTTTGCAAATAAAAATATTAATACACAACATAAATTCCAGACATACTGATCATTATTATCACTTTACCGGCGCGTTGCTAGGCCGGTATCATAGATTTACGTCGTCGCTACCTGGCTATACCCGCCCGCTGTGCGTAAACAAATGACGTCCTAGCGCACAGCCCAAGAACTGTCCGCAGAGGAAAACATAAAAAGGCGACAAGTGTGTGTTGGTCCCAATATGGATAGTCCGGATGATTTTCTCATGGATAGTATGACAATGAACAGCAGCCAAAGCAGCCAGCTTGATGAGGACGCACTGCCAAATTTGGAGAGCAGCGCGCGCCAGCCGACACGACAAAGGTTAAAGTGAGCCAACTTTTTATGTAAGCGTTATGTGTTGTGTATCGGTCAGTGATAATAATGCAAATAACATGCGTTTGTCATGCGGTATTCATTTTCAGAGGCCCAACGTTCATGCCCAGTCGCCAAAATGACAGATATTCAACTCGGGCGAATATCTGTCATTTTGGGCGACTGGGCATGAACGTCGGGCCTCTGAAAATGAATACCGCCCTCCAAAAGCATGTTATTGTATTAATACTGGTTTACTGGCTCCTGTTCCTCTCATTCCCTTCCTCTGTCTTCCTGTTACTCCTCCTCCCCCTGAGTGAGGAGTTGTACAGTCTGATGACCTGAGGAGTTTTTCAGGAAGGAGTTCAGCTTCAATGCTGATTTTTTTTTTTGGGGGGGTTGATTTAAACTCACTTTTTATTCTTATTCTTATTCTTATTATGGCCCATTTTGTAACTTTGGATTAAATGTCAAGTATTGAATCATTTTGCAATCACGTTCGATGCCTCCTTTGTCCTTGATAATACCTAATTTAAAAAGGGAGAGAGGAAAAAAAAGAAATGGAACTTTCAAAAAAGTACCCGTGTCATGTTGATGATTATTTCGCTCAGCTACAGAAGACAGCGTGAAGTTGCTAATGGCGAGTTAATGAGCAGGAAAATGAGCTGGCTTTGATTCTGCCGGCATTGCAGCATGTTCAGCTCCGCCCAATCTCACTTGAAAGTGTCAGTCATCTTGAAAATGCCTCATCAGGGCCTAACACGACAACTTTTTCAAACAAAGCCAAGACTTTGGAAATTCACACTCCTTTATTTTCCCTTTCTTCTAAAGCCGGCGGTTTGATTGACAGATGCTGACCTTTCGCAGAAGCTTTGTGCGTTGAGATCAAAACAAGATGCGCATCTCTTTGAAACACAAAGATGCATGTTGCCATGTTCTGACAAACGGCACAAAATAAAAAGTGGGCCCTTTTCATTTTTTTTTTCAGAATAAATGACAAAACGCTCCACGTTGTTAATCCACTTTTTGTCTGTTATTGAGCCATAATTTTTGAATTCCTGATCATTTTCTGCATATTTAGTTTTTATTTCTTTAAAATCAAAACTTTTATGAAGCCATTAATCTCAAAGTCTGACCTTTTGAATTCTGGAGAAAAAAAAAAAAAACTAATTGCAAGTCAAGCTTTGGATAGGTTTTTAGAGATTCTGCAGTAGATTAATCTGTTTATTGGTTGCAAACTGGCAGGCTAAACCTGAATTTATGGAGATTTTTTTATTGGGACCAAACAAGGATTATAAATTTTGACTGTTCAACATAATTCTAAACATTTTTTTTTGTTGTTGTTGTTTCACGTGATGTAACATGACCTTGTGAATTTCTGGATATGTTAATATAATTTTGTGGCTTTTCTTTGGGCCAACAGATCAAAACTTCATCCAAAAATGGAGAGGACTATCAGTATTAGCTTGTATTTTGTTCCTTCAAAGAATAAATGGTTCCAAAACCAGCTCAGGTAGAAGACTAATGTATTCAGTTCACGTAATAATAACAATTTTTATTGTTATTGTTGTTAATCAAGTCACAGCCAAGCTAGCTATGATAGCTGTGTTACCGCTGGCTGATTGTTTGGCACCATCCGGTTGTTAAGTGTGACGTAACACATCATGTGATTTTCAACTTCCGGCTCCAAACAAAAAAGGCGCGCTGTCATTAACATTGAGAACTGCACTGAGACCATCTGATCAGGCTGCACTTACACCATTGCACACGGACAACAGCATTAACATCGCAACATACAACTCTTTGTATATTGTGCCTAAAACTCTCCTGGATATATTAACTGGGTTTTTAGACGTTGTTACTGCGTTTGTTTTATGTAAAAATGCCACACGCTCAGGTTGTGCACAGGTCAAATGTATATTTGACCTGTGCATAATAAAATATGTAAAGTAAAAGAAAAAAAAAGTTTTATTAAGTGTTCTGACCATAGAACCAGACGAATGCGGTTAACGGAGGTGGAGGCGGAGAAGGGAGGGACGGAGGTTTGTGCACAGTGTAAACACAAACTAAACTTAAACTGTAGATCCTTAAAAGGATCAAACAGATGTAACTTTAATTGTAAACTTGGAGGTCTTTGGACCCGGAAACAGATTTATCACATGATGCGTTACGTCAGCGCTTAACAACTGGATAGCATGCAGTTAACTTGAAAGAAGTTAATTATATCAGTTTTTCATGGACGACTCCCCTCAACCACCCCCACAAACCAGGTTTCACAGATTAAAAAGTCACTAACTGCCTGTCACATCTGACACGTTCAACATGGAACACTAACATTAGCTAAGTCTCTTTTCCTTTTGCATTATTGAATCAGTTTATTTATTTATTTTTTGTTTGTTTCATTAGTTTTTGCTGACCTTTGCCCTTTTCTCTTGTGCTCTTTGTCATCCCGCTTCTCAGATGACCACGCTAGAGCAGGTTGGGGAGGAACTGGTGGGTCAGGCTCGTTGTCCTTTTGAGTCCAGTCAATCCAACGTCGGACTGTTTGCTGGTGAGTCCACAGTCATGTTAATGAGTGAAAAACCCAGAAATGTCTCCTCTTGGGGGACATTTAGGACCTTATTGAGCAATTGCTGATTTATACTCTGACATGGAGCGGATCGACAAAGAACCCATGGAATAGACTTTGTGATCCTTTTCTTTGTTTCATACGTACCTTATGAGAACCTGTAAATTACCTGATACATGTTAGAATGAAGTCAGGACTTTAGGATTTGGGTCTGGGAGCGTGTGCTGGTCCACCACACAACAGAACCAACTTTGGGTCCTGCATGTGCCACATCATATTTTGGACCTGGGTTCCACTGTGAAGTAGACAATCCCTCAGTGGTGCAACAGTCCCCTGGTTCCAGAGATGAGGATGAGGATCCAAGCAGCTTTTACCCGCCCTTGTCATAACACGGCCCATTACTCCCACAGACAATGGAAACAAGGTCTTTTCCAGTGTCGAGCTTTGTGAAGTATTTTACGCCAACTGGAGCACCAGTTCTGACCCCAGCCCCCAAAAAGACCTCTCACTGTCCTGGATACACTTCAGTGTCGTACCTCAGATCAGATTTTTAAAAACATTAATAAGTGTATGCAGTGGGTTGCAAAAGTATTCAGCCTCTTGGTATTTCATGCATTTTAATTTGTTTGTGGCATTTCAGATGCAAAAATTAAATCAGGCTTCTCAATATAAACATTTCTAAAATTATCTTTCTTAGAGTCACACTGAAAGTAAATCTCTACAACTTGATATAAATTCATTAAAAATATAAAAGCCAAGATGATGGGTTGCATAAGTAATCAACCCCTTTGCTATAATACCTGTAAATAATCAGTTTAATTGCCAGTTTTCTTCTGACAAGTCAGGGGATGGATACATGAACATTTCCAAGTCACTGAATATGTCTTGAACTTGATTTACATCAGTTATGAAGAAATACAAACAGTATGGCACTCTATGGTAAATCTGTGTGGAGTAGACAGTTCTCAAAAACTGAGTGACTGTGCAAGAAGGAGAAGAGTGAGGAAAGCCACCAAGACACCCAGACAATCCAGAAGAAGTTACAGGCTTCTGTGGCTGTGATTGGAGAAATTGTGCACGGTGCATGTTTTGCATTTTGTATCATACAGCTTCATGATGAAGTGGTACAGAGGAGGATTTTATTTTAGACCTGGAAGTTCAGCTACAATTTGCCAGAAGGTACATCTGAGATGCAAGCCTAGATTTAATGTTTTGGTGAGAGAAAACCCTCCTCTGTACCACATCATCAGCTTGAGTCTGAGGAATATAATTTTAAAAAATTTTATATTGAGAAACCTGATTTCCTTTTTGCATTTGAAATGCCATAAACAAATGAAAATGCGTGAAATACCAAGGGACTGAATACTTTTGCAAACCACTGTATGTATGTACATTATTAAGTTTAAAATAAAAACAAACATGGTTTTTATCTGCAGGTGGAGATTTCTACTCAGCCACCATGACAGACTTTCTCGCCAGCGATGCCGTCATCTATCGAAGCCTCGGAGAAGACCGACCTGTCCTCAGAACAGTCAAATACGACTCCAAGTGGCTTCGAGGCATGTCTCTCAACTTTTAATGTGAAACCGTATTTAGAAGTTCTTGGTTCATATGTTGTTACGGCCTCTGATCATTAAAGTCCCTGTCAGAATGCTGGCATCACTTTTCCAGAAATTTAATTGTGCGTCTGCCTTCATATTTCCAGCTGAGGTGACCGGACTTTTTTGTGTTTTTCAGAGCCTCACTTCCTGCACGCCATGGACTATGGGAACTACATCTACTTTTTCCTCAGTGAGATCGCAGTCGAGTACACCGCCCTGGGAAAGGTACAGGAAGTTTGGAGTGAATGACATTTAAAGTGCTGCCGCAGTCTGTTCCACTCGTCTTCTGACACTTTGTCTGGAAACGTCAGCTAAATGACTGTGGGGAGTGCTCCCTGCTGATTGGCTACACTGCACACAAAGGTCATTTTACTCTGAAATTGAAGGAACAATTGGTTTTTGACATTTGGCTGCAGGGCAAAAGAACTGACATTTTGGAAATTTGGACATTTTTAAATGAGAAGCTGTTTTTTTTTTTTTGTTTTTTTTAAATTAGGAGATTACAGAAAATTCACTTTTTTTTAGTTTTTTACAATTGCCCTTTTTTTGGGGGGGGGGGTCAAATTTAGAACATTTCTGCTGAGTGAAAAAGAGACTATGATCTTTAAAAACATCTTCATTTTTGTGATTTTTTTTTTTCCTTATTATTTTGTTATATAGGGTGAAAACTGTCAACTGTTTTCATTTTATGCATATATATATATATATATATATATATATATATATGCATGCATAAGTATTGAATATGTCACCATTTTTATCAGTAAAGATATTTCTAAAGGTGCTATTGATATAACATTTTCACGTTGGTAACAACCCAAGTAATCCACACATACAAAGAAATCAAACCATAGATGTCCATAGATTAAGTTGTGTGTAATAATGTGAAATGACACAGGGGAAAAAGTATTGAACACCCGACAAAAAGGGAGGTGCAAAAAGGCATGGAAAGCCAAGACACCAGCTGAAATCTATCAGCAATTACAAAGCAATCCTGGCCCTTATCAGTGCAAATTAATATCTGCTAATTCAGTCCCAAGTAATGGCCTGTTAAAAGGTGTGTCATTACCAAGGTGTCACACAAGAAACATCTCATGCTGGGTAAAAGCACAAAGCTCTCTCGAGATCTTCATAGCCTTGTTGTTGCAAAACATGTAGATGGCATTGATTCCAGAAGGATTTCTAAACTTCTAAACGTTCCAGTGAGCACAGTTGGGGCCATAACCCAGAAGTGGAAACTTCACCATAAACTGGCCATGACTAGGTTCTCCTCACAAGATTTCTGATAGAGGAGTGAAAAAATTATCAGAAGAGTTGTCTAAGAGCCAAGGACCACTTGTGGAGAGCTTCTGAAAGACCTGGAATTAGCCGGTACAGTAGTTTCAAAGAAAACAATAAGTAATGCACTCAACCACACACTCACCATGCAAGACTCCACTGCTGAAGAAAAAGCATGTTTACATCATGTAAGGTTTGCTGCACTACATTTAGACAAGCCTGTGAAATAATAAGAGAATATAGTTTGGTCAGATGATACCAAAATTGAACTGTTTGGGTGCCATAATACACACCATGTTTGGAGGTCAAATGGCACATCAACCCAAAAACATCATGCCAACAGTGAAGTTTGGAGGTGGGAAAATCATAGTGTGGGGCTGTTTTTCAGCATACTGGCAAACTTCATATAATTGAAGGAAGGATGAATGGAAAAATGTACCAAGACATTCTTGATTAAAAAATCTACTGCCATCTACCAGGATGAAGAAAATGAAAGGCGGGTGGACATTTCAGCAAGCCACTGATGCCAAACCCACAGCCAAGGAAACTCTTAGGTGGTTTCAGAGAATGAAAAATAAAGCTGCTACAGTGGACCAGCCAATGCACTGACTTGAATCCAATAGAAAATCTATGAAAAGAACTAAAAATCAGAGTTCATAGAAGAGGTTCACAGAACCTTCAAGATTTGAAGACTGTTTGTATGGAAGAATGGGACAAAATCACCCCTGAGCAATGCATGCAAGTATTTTCTTCACACAGGAGGCATCTTGAAGCCGTCATTACCAAGAAAGGCTTTTGTATGAAGTATTAAATAAATTTCAGTGTGTTCAATACTGTTTCTCTGCGTCATTCCATTTTATTATACATAACCTTAATTTCTGTACGTTTGCAGGGTTCTTGAAAGCGCAGATAAGCATAGGAGACCCCTACACTGTGATTTGGCTCTCCTACGCTGTGATTCAACCAGCGTAGGGGGAGCTTTTCTGTTTGTCTTTTTTTTCTTTCTTTTTTTAAAGAACATCTCGCAACACAAAATATTCATGATTGCAAGGCTATCCTTGCACATGCGGTAATAATTAGTAGTCGCAAATGTATTTTATTGCTAATTATCCCTCTTGCTCAGTTCAGCAAGTCTCGGAGTTCTGGAAAAAATAGCAAATTACAAAGCCAAACACTCAATTTGTAAGTTATAATCACAAGATTAATGAACAAAAAGCAGAAGAACAAGTGACTGACATCACCCTGCTGGGAGAAGCTTTTTTGGTGACTGTCTGCATTGAAGCTGGACGGAGCTAAAGGGGCTTGCCCTGCCAGAGAGCCACGCCAGTCGGTCAGGCAGATGGAGACATGCAGCCGGTGTGATGGAGCAGACACACTCAGTCCAAAATTCTTCACTTTTGGCTATATACACACACCCAGTGCAAGTCTGTCTGAGGCGAGTGAATAATTTGAATTTTCACATCACGTTTTAATTTGAAAATAAAACTTGATGTTAGTGCACCACTGTAGTTTTAGCAGCTAATGTTAGCTTCGCTATTAGCTGCAGGATGCTGAATCAGTCACTCAATCAAGCTGAGTGAACATTTTATATTTGTATTTTTTTTTTATTTTTACCAAATAAAGCTAAACAGTTTTTTTAATGGTTACTGCTCTGACATTAAAAAAAGTCTCAACTTTAAATATCATAGATTTTATTTTTTTTAAGCTATCAATTAATCAGAGCTTAAAGAAAATAGCACAGCACTGTTTCGTGTTTCTTTATATTTTAAGAAATATATTTATTCACTTGTCCCACATCAGGAATATTTCAACATTTGCTGTGTAGAGAACCTTGTGAATACAGATGCACTTCAAAAATTTCCAGTTGTGGAGCTGAACACCAAAACCTAAAGTCCAGACAGAAGAAAAGAACATCTCTGCTCTTGAAAATGTGACTAAAGTGTCTCCAAAAACTCCACCAAGAGATTGAAGTGAGAGAGGAGACCTTCATCTGGTTAAATGTGCTGAGGGTCCAACTCAACTGTTGTCTCTGAAAACCCACACCTGCTGCTGCACTTCTAAATAAAACAAAAGCTTTTTTAAAGAGCAACTATTTTATTATTTGAAAAAGGCAACATTGTAACATTAAATGAAAGAATCATTAAATATACCATACCATGCCATACCCTTTATTTATATAGCACATTTCACAAATATAGTTTCCAAAGTGCTGTACAAAAAAAAAAAGGACCACATACTCACGCAGTGTTAAAAGCCAAAGCATAAAAATGGGTCTTTAGACGAGACTTAAAACACTCTAAAGTGGGGGCTGTTCGAATGTTAAGGGGCAAATCATTCCACAGCTGAGGGCCCACAACAGAAAAAGCCCTGTCTCCCCTAGTTTTAAGTCTCGTCACAGGCACCACAAGCTGGAGCTGGCCCTTGGACCGCAAAGCACGGGGAGGCTGATAAATTCGGATGAGGTCCGAAATGTACGTCGGGGCCAGTCCATTCAAAGCTTTAAAAACAAACAATAAAATCTTAAAATCAACTCTAAAATGAACTGGAAGCCAGTGCAGAGACGCCAAAACTGGAGTGATGTGCTCTCGCTTTCTGCTACCAGTTAAGAGATGTGCAGCAGAATTTTGGACCAACTGTAAGCCAGAAAGTGCATTTTGGCTGATGCCGATAAAAAGTGCATAACAGTAGTCTAAACGAGAGGAGACAAAAGTGTGCATGACTTGTTCGAAAACATTAAAAGATAAAAAAGGTTTAACTTTAGATAAAAGACACAAATGATAAAATCCAGATTTGACAACGGCGTTAACCTGCTTGTCAAATTTAAAATCTTTGTCATTAATGATGCCGAGGTTGGTGACAGACTGTTTCACATACTGTTTAAGAGGGCCCAAGTCCAAGAGGGGGTCAATATTTCCAAATAAAATGACCTCTGTTTTGTCCTCATTTAGACTTAAAAAGTTGTTGGCCAACCAAGCCTTGATGTCACTCAATTCAAAAGAGGCGCCAAAGGGGTAGAAGCAAGTTTTTTGAGTGGCAGGTAAATCTGGCAGTCATCTCCGTAAAAATGATACTGTAAGCCATGATTTTTAAAGATTTGACTCAGTGGGAGGAGGTAGAGGGCAAAAAGAACAGGTGCAAGGATTGACCCCTGCGGTACTCCACAGTTTAGAGATGCAGAGGAAGAGGTGAAATCCCCTAATTTGACAGAGCAGCTCCTCCCACTGAGATAAGACCTGAACCACTCCAGGGCGGTCCCCCTAACCCCCGTACAGTTTTCCAAGCGATTTAAAAGAGTTGTGTGGTCAACTGTGTCAAACGCAGCTGACGTCTAAAAGGACTAAAATGGCAGAATCACCAGAATAAGTCACTAAAAACAAATCATTAAAAACCTTTAAAAGTGCCGACTCTGTACTATGAAGGGCTTTATAACCTGACTGAAAAATATCAAAAATGCCATGTGCTTCTAGGAAAAACTGCAGCTGCATAAGAACACATTTCTCTCAAATTTTAGCCAAAAAAGGCAGTTTAGAAATTGGCCTAAAATTACAGACATTCGCAGAATCAAGGCTAGGTTTTTTTCAGAAGGGGTTCAATAACTGCCTCTTTACAAAACAGAGGAACAACACCAGACAGCAGACTGCTATTTATAATGTCAAGGACATTAGGGCCAATAGTTTTCCAGACTTCTTTGAACAGTCGAGGAGGAACAGGGTCAAGTGGACTCGAAACAGGCTTAAGTTCACAGACAACTTTAGACAGACATGCAAGAGACAGTGGCTCAAAATGACAAATATAACAGATGAGCAAGGCATGTCAGGAAAAGGGCTACATGAAGAAGTCTGAATATTGGCTCTAATTCTTTCCACTTTCTCAGTAAAAAAGTGCAAAAATGCATTACAAGTGTCAGGTGTTGATTCTAACCTTGTGGGCTGAGGGGGGTTAAGCACCGTCTCAATAGTTTTAAAAAGAACACATGGATTATTAACATTATTGGAGACCTCCTCAGAAAGATATTTAATCTTTTCATCTTCACCATGTTCTGATATGCGAGCCAGGTCTCCTTTAAAATATCATAAGAGACTTGAAGTCCATCTTTTTTCCACCTGCGCTCAGCTCTTCTACACACGCGCCTGGCTTCACGCGTCCTGTCATTCAGCCACGACACCCGTTTCATTTTAGGGCACATGGCTTTAAGTGGGGTTGCAGCAGTGAGAACAGTGCTGCAGGTAGAAAGAAAATCTTCCGTTAGTTTCTCCGTATTTCCACTGGCAGTTACTTTCTCCCTCTCAACAACAAAGAGCGAGGAGAAGCGAGCCGCTGTTTCAGGCTTAAAGTAGACCTCCATTGAAATAAATGTGGTCAGATCTCAGAAAGAAATAGCTGATATGTATTTATAAGACCCTTATGAATGCAGTAAAGTAAATCTGTAAGACCAAATTTGTAATTCAGCGGAGAAATCTTTGTTTAAAAATGACAAATTTGCAGCTAAAATTTAGCCCTCCGTGAAAACAGTTTGTACATCCGGGTCATTTCCATGACGTCGGGGAGAAGACGATGCGCTTGCACCTTCAGTCCGATCAAAAAAAAAAAAAAAAAAAGCTTTCAGTCTGATCCCGCATTGAAATTGATTTTATCTGTTAGTAATGTTAGTGTTATACACAGCCTGATTTCAACATCCAAAAGTAAGCTGCAATGAATGTGAGATACAGATCTGCATGCTGAGATCAGTGGCGACATTGACAGTGGGCGACGTTCTTCTCTGTTCTTCTCTGTTTTGATGTGGAGCGGCCAGTAACACCTGTTGCCCGCAAGGACAGGCTTCTTGCGGCAAAATCCGCAGCGCCGCATGGTTTCGGTAATCGGAGCCGCAGAGCTCCGTGGCCACTGAGAGAGGTTTATATCTTCTTAATGACTTGAATTCTTTGCAGGTCCCGCATCCGTACCCTGCAACGGTAACACCGGAGGCTAAAGACAGTACATTTTCAATGCGACACCACTCAATCAAATGGACGTATGGAAAAAGTCCCCAAAAATCATTTTCAAGCAACAATAAAAGAAATGTATACTCACCAAACATCTCCCAAGACAGCGGAGGTCGGTCTTGAAGTCCTGAGCGATTTCTCTCACCAGGCGCTGGAAGGGCAGCTTACGGATCAGCAGCTCGGTGCTCGAGGACCACAGTGTAAATAAGCATCCGTATTGGAAGCGTTCTTGTGTTATCCTCTGCAGTATTTTTATGTATTGTTATATAATTTTATTGCCAAATAAAATAAAATAAAATTCTGGGAGCAGTGGATTTCTGTTAGCGGCGGATCTCTCACAGCGCCACGGTGCCGTGAGGCTTCTTCACGCCGACGTTGAAACTTCTGCACTTGTTCGCCAAATGCACCAAGTGTAATCACAGCGGCCACCGCGTTGTGATCCAGAATGGCCACGGGACACAAAATGACGTGACCGATACGTCACATGAAAACCCTCTATAAGACAATAAAAAGGTGCTTTTGTAAGAGATGCAAACTGACGTAAATCCACAAATTACAGTTGGCGCGCGCAATGCATGCTGGGATAGTGTCTTCTCTCTGATGTCTAGGCAGCGTCCCGGATGTGATGACAGTTTTGCGGAGGGCTAAATTTTAGCTGTAAATTTGTCATTTTTAAACTAAGATTTCTCCGTTGAATGACAGAGCTGGGCTTGCAGATTTACTTTACTACATTCAGAAGGATCTTATGTGTAAATATAAGTCATTTTTTGGTCCAAAGATCTGACTGCATTTATTTCAATGCAGGTCTACTTTAAGAGAGTGACACAAATGCGCAGGGGCAGGTACATTCAGAACATCACCATCACTTAAAATCAAATCAAATAAAATGGAACAGTGGTCTGATACAAACGCGTTACCCACAAATAAATTTTCAATCTATACATTATATGTAAGAACAAGATTCAACGTATGTCCATGAATATGAGTGGCACCTGTAACTTGTTGGCTTAAGTTAAAACCATCAATTAAATCTAAAAACTCTCTAGATAAGGGTTTAGACGAACAGCAAACATGCAAACTAAAATCACCAACAATTAAAGGGTCCCTGCCACGCTATGACGTTTTTACATATTCTTGAAGAATAAAAAAAAGTTTTTTCCACATGTTGTCTTTGTTTTTTTAACCATAAAATTACACTGAACAAGTATTTAGACGTTTCGTTACCCATCTGAGAATTTGAATTTACCGCCTCTGAGTTGACCTACTTTTTCGCTACGACGGATTTGACGTCATTCGAATAGACGTCTCTCAGCGTGGCTCTGTTTACCAACACAACAGACACGGACAGCGAAGGCATAGTGTGCGATTATAGCGAAGATTTAAGTGACATCTCGATTGTTTTTGAAGAAGATGAGGAAGTTTCTGATGAAAGGAAGCCACGGTAAAAATAATGGGCGGCTACAAGCCGTGTATGTTCCAGCTGAACGCGACAGAAAGAGGATGAAGTGCAGCTGACAGCAGCAGCGTTGAGGAGGACGATATAAGCTGCTGAATGGTTTGTTCACTCACCACCTTTTCTTATAAACGATCATTTATTCCTGGCACGGTGTGTTTGTATGTGTATGAAAAAATTATTTCAGCAGCACAGCGTGCTTAAACTCAGGAGTTTGTTCTAAATTCACTGAAAATAAAGTTTCTGTATATTCTGTATAGATTTAATCATTTATAAGTCAGTTTCTTGTGATTGCTAATTCTTCACTATTTATTCAAAGCAAATGATTGCAAATCTTTATCTGAAAAGCTGTAGATCCACATGGGATGGGGAAAAAGATTTCTAAATAAAAGAAAATTTTACTTCTATATCTGTTGTCAAATTTTATCAGGCATAATATTGTAGAAAAATGTTTATGCGAAATGAAGACTTTCCTGTCTAAAATACACAAACAGAACATCTTTAATCATAAATTGTATCACATCTAATCTACTTTGAATGAACAGACATCTGAACAAAAAACAGGCTGTTCAGTTTACATGCATATGTATATTTGGAAAACACAAAAATGTCAATGTTCTGTTTTTTTTTTTTTTTTCTTTTCTTTTCAGGTGCTCATGTGAACACAGTCAGCTGATGCCACTCGTGATCGAGTCTTGCTGTTGCAGGGAAATTTCTGCAGTCTTGGCGGAGATGCAACGTGGTGGCGAAAATCCTCAATGTGTCACACAGCTGGCTAGTTTCTCGATTGTGTGTTTGGATGCAGATGTCCTCAGAGTGGCACACTATGCCTACATGATGCTCCACAGTACGAGTCAGCACATGAAATACACTCAACAAAAATATAAACGCAACACTTTTGGTTTTGCTCCCATTTTGTATGAGATGAACTCAAAGATCTAAAACTTTTTCCACATACACAATATCACCATTTCCCTCAAATATTGTTCACAAACCAGTCTAAATCTGTGATAGTGAGCACTTCTCCTTTGCTGAGATAATCCATCCCACCTCACAGGTGTGCCATATCAAGATGCTGATTAGACACCATGATTAGTGCACAGGCGTGCCTTAGACTGCCCACAATAAAAGTCCACTCTGAAAGGTGCAGTTTTATCACACAGCACAATGCCACAGATGTCGCAAGATTTGAGGGAGCGTGCAATTGGCATGCTGACAGCAGGAATGTCAACCAGAGCTGTTGCTCGTGTATTGAATGTTCATTTCTCTACCATAAGCCGTCTCCAAAGGCTTTTCAGAGAATTTGGCAGTACATCCAACCAGCCTCACAACCGCAGACCACGTGTAACCACACCAGCCCAGGACCTCCACATCCAGCATGTTCACCTCCAAGATCGTCTGAGACCAGCCACTCGGACAGCTGCTGAAACAATCGGTTTGCATAACCAAAGAATTTCTGCACAAACTGTCAGAGCGGTTTTCAGATGTCAATGTTGTGGATCGAGTGGCCAATGGTGGTGGTGGGGTTATGGTATGGGCAGGCGTCTGTTATGGATGAAGAACACAGGTGCATTTTATTGATGGCATTTTGAATGCACAGAGATACCGTGACGAGATCCTGAGGCCCATTGTTGTGCCATACATCCAAGAACATCATCTCATGTTGCAGCAGGATAATGCACGGCCCCATGTTGCAAGGATCTGTACACAATTCTTGGAAGCTGAAAATGTCCCAATTCTTGCATGGCCGGCATACTCACCGGACATGTCACCCATTGAGCATGTTTGGGATGCTCTGGACCGTCGTATACGACAGCGTGTACCAGTTCCTGCCAATATCCAGCAACTTCGCACAGCCATTGAAGAGGAGTGAACCAACATTCCACAGGCCACAATTGACAACCTGATCAACTCTATGCGAAGGAGATGTGCTGCACTGCATGAGGCAAATGGTGGTCACACCAGATACTGACTGGTATCCCCCCCCAATAAAACAAAACTGCACCTTTCAGAGTGGCCTTTTATTGTGGACAGTCTAAGGCACACCTGTGCACTAATCATGGTGTCTAATCAGCATCTTGATATGGCACACCTGTGAGGTGGGATGGATTATCTCAGCAAAGGAGAAGTGCTCACTATCACAGATTTAGACTGGTTTGTGAACAATATTTGAGGGAAATGGTGATATTGTGCATGTGGAAAAAGTTTTAGATCTTTGAGTTCATCTCATACAAAATGGGAGTAAAACCAAAAGTGTTGCGTTTATATTTTGTTGAGTGTAGTTAGAAAGTTTCATTTACATGGTTTATAGAAAAAAGTAAAAAATATTCAAATACAAAAAGAATGAACTGTTGTTTTAAATGGTAAATGGACTGCATTTATATAGCGCTTTTCCATCTGCATCAGATGCTCAAAGCGCTTTACAATCATGCTTCCATCTGCATCAGATGCTCAAAGCGCTTTACAATCATGCCTCACATTCACCCCAATGTCAGGGTGCTGTCGTACAAGGCGCTCACTACACACCAGGAGCAATAGGGGATTAAAGGCCTTGCCCACGGGCCCTTAGTGATTTTCCAGTCAGGCGGGGATTTGAACCCATGATCTTCTGGACTCAAGCCCAACACCTTAACCACTAGACCATCACATAAATCTATGCTATTTTTTTGTTGCAGAAAGTATCATATCGCATATCGGCAATTTGTGCGGTTGTGCTGGGGACACTTGGGAAGGCAAGAAGAGTGCCACTACCAGCTAGTGTTGTATTCAAAAGTACTTTTCCATCACCATCATCCGATTACACTGGCTTCCAGTTTCCTCCTCTGGAGTGAGGGGTTGGGCTCATCGGTGGTACCTGGTCCGCTTGGCAGCATCAGCCTCAGCTTTGTCCGTTCACGTTGGCTGCTCATTGGAGGAGAATCATTGGTGGGGATTTCTGGTCTGTTTGGTGTTTTGCAGATCTGAAGAACCTCTTTTGCTAAGTCACTCATATAGACTGAATAAAATGTTTTTTAACAAATTGTAAAACACTTCTCATTTGAATGAAACAATGTGAAACTTATGTGAAATTGTATTTTTATTCATTTTATCATGCTATATAAAAATATACAGATAAGTCTGTTTTGTTTTGTTTTTGTTTTTCTTAATTTTCCACATATCACATGTTGGATATGTGGCTAACTTTCTCACTGTGAATCCTCCTCTTTTCCCCTAAGGAAAGTATATTCTGAACCTTGGTCTCTCTTGCTTTGTCTGCTTTTGTTGTCTCCCTGCATTTTCATTCAAATGAAGGGTTGCCACCAAAGTCCTAAAACAGACGTTAAAACAAAATTAATAAAAACATTGCTTATATACATTCAAAAATGCCTCAAGCAGACCAAACTCAAAGGGGTGACCCTCTGCTTGGGCCATGCTACTGACAGTACAAATATACAGGAAATTTTGGGATTCCATGCTGATGTCCAGGACGGGAGGCTAGCTGAGGAGAAGAGAGGAAGGGGTAATTAGTAATTACTTTTAATTGTCATGCTATTTTATTTGTCTAAAATTAAATGTCCAAGGTTGTTTATAATGTTAATCAAGAAGGTATCTAATCTGAAACAACAACAGATAAGTTATGGTTTTATTTTAATTTTACAGATGAACATCAAAGATTTCTAAAGAATGTTTTTTGTAATTTAAAACTATTTTAATTACAAGTTTTTTGTTTTACTTCAAAATGTGCAGTAATCAAATTGAAGTAAAAAGAATATACATTTGTAAGGTTTTTTTTTTTTTTTTTTAGAAAACTGCTGTGTATAAATTAGCAGTTCTGATGTTCCTCTGACTCACATTTCTACACTCTTTCATGTTTTAGCCTGATGCCTCATTTCATTTGGCTTTAAAGTAATGCTGTAACAAAGATTAAAAAAAATCTTGAGCTTTTCTTCACAAAATTTGGCCCTCAAAATGCAGGAAATGGTGTTTCAAAGGGTTACAAATGTCAGAATTTTCTTCCTACAATACTCACACCTGCAGTGCTTGCCGTGCAGCTATGCCACTTTAAATTCTCCCCTATGCTGTGAAAAAATCCTGGAGAGAACCCTGTCTGTTTTGGTTTCTTTACATGTGTAGATTATGTGTGTTTTTATGACATCTGGTGATAATTTCATGTCAATAGCACCTTTAGAAATATATTTACTGTAAAAAATGGTGACATGTTCAATACTTATTTTACCCGCTGTGCATGTTTGAAATAGCTTCATGATGAAGTGCAGCAGAGAAGTTTTTTGTTTGTTTGTTTTTTTTTGTTTTTTTTAACAAAACTGATCAAATCGAAGTTTGCGTCTCCAATTGCCTTCTAGCAATTTTAATTTTAAAAATCCTGAATATTGTTTTTGTTTTTTTGATTACCTAAAAAATTTCAAACATGTAAAAGCTCGAGGGGTTCGCAAACGTGTGTGTGTGTGTGTATGTATGTATGTATATATATATACACACACACACACAGTTTTGGTAGAAAGCCCAGTTTATAAAAAATAAAACTTTTACAGATTATCCAGGTCATTGTTTTTTCTTTTTTTTTTATATTTTTAATACATAAATTTGAATGATTCTGTTTTATGTAAACGTTTCTGTGCAGGTGGTATTTTCTAGGGTATCTCGAGTTTGCAAGAATGATAACGGCGGCTCTCCCAGAGTTCTGGAACGGTACTGGACTTCATTCCTTAAGGTGATTTTCCACAACTTTCTTAAGTGAAATACTCACTTGGACACTTGCAGTGATAAATTTCTTTAACATGGATTTTTGGTGTTCAGGCTCGATTAAACTGCTCGGTCCCTGGAGATTCTTTCTTCTACTTCGATGTTCTTCAGTCTCTCACCAACGTCCTGCAGATCAACCAGAGACCTGCTGTTGTCGGACTCTTCACCACACAGTCCAACAGGTACACGCTTTAAGGTGGAGCCATTTTTAATGTGTGAAAGGTTTAGGCACGTGAGGAAATTTTTGTAGACTGTTTTCCAAAATGGCAACAATAAATAAATAAATGTTATTTTTGGAGGACATGTTTAGAGAATTTAAATTAAACCATGTCATATTTTTCAAGTATGATTCACAAAATGTAAAAATGTAACAAAAAATATATATTTTTGAGGATTAATTTTATAAAACATTAAAACAAACAAGCAGACATTTAGAAAATATAAATGAATAAATAAAATGGATATTTTTGGAGTATTCCTGTGCTGGTTGGGCATGTAGATTAGTGGGTTAAGAAGTTGGGCTTCTAAGATGTAGACCTGGGTCCTTGGACAAGAATTCTTTTGGATGACCCCAATCCACCAAGCTGGAAATGGGTACTGGTCTTTGCTAGAGAAGTAACCTGCAATGGACTGGCGTCCCAGCCGGAGGGATCGTGGACTCTCCTCTGGGTCAGGCTGCAGAATCTTGGCATAAACACCAACGGGCCTCAGGTCTGACGTAGGACTTATTCTCCCTGTGCTTGGAACAATGTTCAGCAGAAATGTAGACGAGTGGATGGGAGAGTGAGTTACTCGATTATTAAAATAAATAAATCACATGTTGCACTTCCCTACCGGCGTCTGGGGAAATTTTTTGGTAAATTATTCTGGAGTCCGTATGAAAAGGAAGACATGCTGAACACTGACACCTGTTGCATGGTTAAGGAATCCATATCAAAAATGTTGAATTTCATGTTAAAAGGCTGCAGAGTCTGGATGTGCACTGGAACCTACACAGGCTGTGCTTCAGAAACAATTTAAAAATGGGATATTTTGAGAAGATAGTTTTAGAAGTTGGGAATTTTTAATTATTTTGACTGGTGAAGCAGGGTGCTGTAACCAGTCCCGTGTGTGTCTGTCTGTCCTTCTGTCTGTGAATAAGATGAGTACATGACTGGACAGATTTTTACCAAACTTGGTGGAAATATTGCGTGGGCAGACATCTCGAGGATCAGACAAAAGTGAAGTCCAACAAAACATTGGATGGAAAGCACTTTTTCTGCCATATCTCCATAACCAGTAGGGCTAGAGAGATGAGCTAAACTTTATATTGCTCAGCAATTGATTGATTGGTAACATGAACTGTCGGACACTGATATAGCTCAGTGTACAGCACCCGTAGGGCTTGCATCATCCTTCTGATGCCTTTTATGTTAAATTTTTTTTTTTCTTTTTTTTACTCACATGCACAGCAATGTGGGTCTGTGCAATGAATGAGCCGTCTGTCATCGTTGTTATGCGCATGAACCCTACGCCAGTTTTTCCCTGGCACTATAGTTTCACTAAGTATGGACATAGAGATTCCATGTGCAGCAGCATCTTTTGTCTGGATGATTGCTAGATGATGACATTATATCCATGTGTTTTTTTTTTTGGGGGGGGGGGGGGGGGTAAAAACCTGTTGTTTGACAAAAACTTTGACATTGACTATAACTTTAATACTTTATGAAATAGAGTTTTGATATTCACTGAAAGTACATTATTCAATTATGACCTTGTGATGAGGGAAAACAAAACAAACTTTTTTTTTTGTTTTCATAAAACTTTATTTTAATAGGGACTGAGCAAGCTAGAAGGCAGGTGAGACCATACTGTGCTTTTGGTTATAGTTTTGATGTGGCCTCAAACAGACCCTTGGAATTGATCGGATGATACATAGTAATAGGTTTGTTACATGATATGAGACAAGATATGACATGGTGGTCATGGATTAGTGATTTTGGGGGACAGATCTATTTTGAGAACTTTGATTTCACATTTTGAGCATATATTATATGGAAGGTGATTTAGAATCAAGTTGTATCAATAACCATCTATAGCCACCAATTTTTCCCAGATGTGTTACTAAGCGTTTAAATGATTACTAGAAAATATTATTTTCATAATTTCTGTGTTTTTGAGAACTTTGATTGCAAGTAATATGTCACTTTATATGTCATAGATTCTTTGAAGCGTGTGTGTGTGTGTGTGCTGGTTGCATGTGAGTCACACGGGTTTCTATTCATGATATTTGGATTTGTATTGTTTTATTTAGTAGCAACTATGAAATAAGAAGAGGAGAAAAAAATAGATATTTAAGAAAGTAAAAAATGTTTCTGAAAAGTGGCACCTGTGTACATGGTATGTTTGTGAAAGTGCGGTTATTTTGGAAGCCTCTGTAGCTCATCTCACCGGAGTCCGGATTCAGTCTGACGGGAATCAAACTTTCTCCATCCTCATGTGGTTTCCACCTGGCTGAAGGTTTCTGCAGCTGGTGTTTTCACTGTGGAAGAACACTCAAACATGAGAAATGAAGTGGGCTTTGAACCAAACCCAGGACTCAAAGACCAGAGTGGATGCTTCCATTTGATATGACAATGACAAGGTCACACTTTGTGCTGACTTACTGTGTCTCTGCAGCATCCCTGGCTCGGCAGTTTGTGCTTTCTACATGGATGACATTGAAAAAGTGTTTAATGGGAAGTTTAAAGAGCAGAGGACAAGCGACTCGTCCTGGACTCCAGTTCCTGATGATCAGGTTCCCAGACCAAGGTGAGGAGCTGAATTTCAGTATAGGATCATTTCAACTCAGCATTAATAAAATGTCTGTTCCAAATTGTCAAAGTAAGTCTTTTTGTATATGTAGATGCTCAGTTTTGGGGGAGACCAGTGATGGCCAATTTAAGCCAATGACGATGACAGTGCTGTCAGTGTTTACTCAATTCTATCTCTGAAATCAATTTAAAGGGAAATACCAGCTATTTTTGAGATTTAGGACAATGATTTATAGCTACCTACCCCCCCCCCCCCCCATTGTTTTTTTACTATTTAATTGCAGCACAAGCTGATTTGAATTTTTTTTGTGGATGTAATTATACCGAGCATCTAACCACAGCATAAAAATGGAGCTCTAACAGATTAACATTTAAAAACGTTCTAATCTGTGTACATGCTGCATGGTTAATGTTGGTGTTTGCAGAAGCTTTTAATCAAAGTGTTGTTGGTTTTTTCCTTCCCAGGCCTGGTGTGTGTGCAGGCGACAGTCCTGCTGCCGACTACAAGTCGTCAGTTCAGTTCCCAGATGATACGCTAACATTCATCAAATCATACCCTCTGATGGATGAGGCGGTTCCATCCATCAATGACCAGCCATGTTTCACTAGGACGTCCAGCAGGTAACGCATACAAACACTGATGTGCAGCTCTTTTTTTTTTTTTTTTTTTGTTGTTGTCATGTTTGGAATTCTAATGATCATACAGACAAATGGTAAAAGAAAACCGAGTAATTGTTTAGTAACACAACAAATGCTCCCATCCAGAGGTCAGGATGAAAATCTCATTCTGTGACCTCTGCAGTCATCAAATCTCAGCCTGTGGTAAGTTTTATTGATGTTTTCGATGGTATTGTCCTCCATCTTCTGAACGCCACAAGTGAATATGTTTTGAAAGAACAGTGCTCGCTCTAGTTCCGGACATGTATAGAATTAATGCGAAAGGAGGTTTAAGTTGCTGGTGATGTAGTTGTCGTGTCCTGATGGTGGCACGAACAAAACTGTCATGTTAGGAACACAAAAGCCAAGCCACCCACAGAGAACTCCTAGTTTGAGGAAAAAACATGACATTTTTAGTCTTACACAGGTTCAGTGCACAGGTAAGAGTCCAAGGAGGTGACGTCCACAGAGCAATCCGAAATAGAGAAACAAGCCACAGGCAAAAGGTCATATGCCAAAAGTCTGTTCAAACTGTTCAGATAGTTCAAACTAATGCTTAACAGCACTCAGTAGGTTAAAAACACAGAGAGAGCAAAACGGGGGAAACACAATGAAGAAAAACAACACGTTTTCTATGAAACAAAGACAATCTGGCACAGTGGCTGTGCCCCAATTCAGGTGGTGCATTCTTTAAACAAACAAGATAAAAACACTAAATTTGAGGGAAATTATCTTGCTGCATGGACAGATGATTAGACTTGACAAGATGTCTTGAATTAAGATTGTTAAATCTAGAAATAAGCATGCCGAAAAAAGAAATTAACACTTTAAACAAGATAAATTATATAACACTCCTAAATCTTTTGTTTGTTTGTTTTGTTTTGTTTTTATCTTGATAAGAACCAAATAATTTGCAGTGCATGGGCCAGACAGTCTAATTTTAGAATTGGTTTGGCCTCCACAGTTTCTGAAGGCCAAACCTTTACAGAACGCATCTTTCAAAGGATGTAGCCCCTGAGTTTGGACAAAGCAACAGAGACATGAAACCTGGCTTGAAATGTGTGCGGGAAGCCGAGGGCCAGCATGGAATAGGTGTGGGAAGAAGTAAAGGAAATGTGAAGTAACAAAAAGAAACGGGGGCAGTGCCCGACCAAAATAAAATGGGAAAGTAAAAAGTCTCACACATCTCTGTAAGGAGAATCTGTCCAGAGCAAGCCAGGTCTCATCTTCTCAGTTACAGGCATTTTCTGCACCAACAACAGAATAGCAGTAATGAAACTGACTGAACAAAAATCAATTCCTGATTGTCATCTTTGCTTTGATGAACATCTCATAAATTGGTCCTGAGATTTCTTTTGTATAAGAAAATGATATAAGATCAGAAATATGATCCAAAATTAAAAGAATAAATTTGCTCCCCCACCAAAGCAGTGGACATATGTGAGTGTTTAAAGCCCAGGTTACACGTAGACGGTTTTGTCCGCGGGTAGTACGTAGACCGAAGTTCGCGGTAGTTCTGGCTGTTTTCGCGGTGGAAAGGGGCGGAGCATTTCGCCGGCGTTTTGAGCTCCGTACTAGCCGCAAATACGCGGATAAAACGCCGCTAAATCCGTCGAATAAAGCAGAGTTTTGACGCCGTAGCATCCGGCACACGTCAGGCAACGGGGGTTAATACTCAGTTCTATCCTTTACAATCGCAGGTTAAGACGTGCGTGAGAACGGCGGTGTTCTGTTGCCGCCGATAATGCCCTGTGTATTCGCTGGATTTATCCAGGCAAATCCTGCGTTACTCCAGGAACTTTTGCTTATAGGCACCGCCCCCAGAGTATAATAGGCTGAAGCAGCTGTCAGTGCAGGGGGAGGGAGTGACAGGGAGCTCACCTCTCAGCCTTTTCTCTTTTTCCCCTCCTCAGCGTATTGCTCGTTTCCACCACAGGGCTACCCCTGAACCAGACCTCTGGGTAAGTCCTTGCCGCTACCAGTTTTCTTTTAGGAGGCATACTGGAGCTTCTCTGCAAAAATATCTGGAGCTGGCTGCGAGTGAGAGACCTGCATGCAGCGCGCTAGCGTTTTTATACTGACCGCCGCCTATTGGCCGTTTGGAATGCCGTTAACCGGGAGGTGGCGTTTAGAACAGCGTACTGTCCGCTAGCGCTGCCGTTTTGTCTGCCTCTGTCGCCGGTTAAAACGCCTTTGAGGACGCCGATGTGGGCTCTATCGCCATTTTACATGCCGTTGGTTAGGGATACAACGCCGGCCGCCAATTACGGCGGTGTAAATTGTGGCACTACAGGATGACACGGCGATTAAACAGTATCAAACGCCGTTGTTTGTGTTGTCTCCATCGTCAGGCCACTTCTCCGGAAGCACTCCCGGAATTATTCGACATGGTGAATAATTTTTTCGATGATTCCCGGTGAAGCCGGAACCAAACCACGCCCCCGTACGCCAGCGTTAACTACGGCGTTTGATCCCTAAAACGGCCCGGAGGGAGCAAAATCTCTGCCGGGATGCTTCCGGGAGAATTTACCGTCTATGTGTAAACGGGGCTTAATAGTCGATAATGTGGAATGTGTCTTGGTAAATTTTGAGGTTTTGTCATCTTGACTCAGACGAGCGAGTAGAATCAGTGATTCCAGCTTTCAGGTGGTTCTCTCGCCGTCTCTGCCTCCACGCTCTGAAAACCTCTGACCTCTTTAATCTCCATCTGCAAGGTTCTAATGACTTTCTGATGGATTCTAATTACCCGCCCATAATGGGAAAGCAGCTCTTAATTCGACGTATGAAATAGTTTCTGCTCTCAGAAGGGTCGAGCCGACCCAGATAATGACGATGTCCAAGGAGCTGCGCTGATTTACTGCTGAACCTTTAGCACTCGCTGTGCCGCTCTCAGAGTTTGTATGTGTGTGTGGTTGTGTATTCTACATGAGAGAAACGCACAAATACAGTAAAACAATGAGTAGCATCAGAGGTCATTAGATGTCGTTATAATTGACATCAACGGGCTCCACATAACCAGAGGAGCCATTCGGCCAAGCGAGCAACCAAGATCCACAATTACCCTCCGAAAGCAAGAACCCACAATCTCGAAAAACCAGAGAACCACACAGCGCCCAAACCAAAGGAGTGGTGTCCTTCAGGTGCCCCAGGACACGGGGTGAAATGCAGGCACACCTTCCCAACAACGAGACTCGCCGGGCTACATGCAACTGGAGGAATCGGCCAACTGACTCAGTTCGAACACAGATGAGATGTTTGTCGATCTAACATTTTTCAAGCAAAAACTAAAAAGTGGGAAATGTTTGGACCTCATCTTCTTACTCTGGACTCAGGTGTTGGAAGCTGAAACCCTATAAAAGTTTCAAAGAAAGAAAGCTTTTATGACATCATCATGATCACTGACCTTCTGCTTTGATCTCTCAGGTCCAAGTTGACCCAGGTTGTGGTGGATGTTTCGGCCGGTCCCGACAAGGACCGGACGGTCATCTTCTTGGGCTCTGATGACGGCCGAGTCCTGAAGATTTTGGCGAGCACGCATCCCAACACCAGCTTCAGGTCCAAACTACTGGAGGACATCGACGTCTACAATCCATCTAAGTAAGACCCAGTTTTGTATTCCTTCTTACAGATTGATTTCATATCCATAATCATTATTTATGTGAATTTCTGAACTTTTTTTGGTTATAAACATGATTGATTTTATGTTAAACCCAGACTATATAAGTATACCACTGTACTGGAGAAATTCAAGTACAAAAAGAAAATGACATCAGCATGGATATGAAAACAAAATATATAAATAGTAATTTATAAATATGTACAGATATGAAATTGATTATAATAAGACATTAAAAATCTAAATGAAATCAAAAGCTTGTCGAGACATTTTCTTTCAAAATTTAGTTATCATTAATATTATTGGCAATAACGCGATCAGATATGTAGCGTTTATCTGCTTTGCATCTGTGTGACCAGGTGTAACATCCAGGATCAGGAGGACAGGAGAGTTTTAGGACTGGAACTGGATAAGGACCATCATGCCTTGTTTGTAGCCTTCAGCAGTTGCGTCATCAAAGTGCCGCTGAGCCGCTGCAGCCACCACGGGGCCTGTAAAAAGTAAGACCACATGAAAACTGCAAAAAGTTGCTGCCAGATCACCTGATAGGGACGAACCAAAAAAAAGGAACAGAATGTCGATAGAGGTCAGGTGTAGGGGCGTGCACTGGCACTGCATTCACCACATGCCCTGGGTCCAGAATGGCAACTATTCAGGCAGACAGGTGGTCCATCCCCAACTCTTTAAAGTAACCATCTGTTCACTGACTCTCTGAGTCTGTCTCTCTACACCCAAAGCAATTAAAGGGAATAATGTGATTATTAACCATCAGATGACAAAGTAAAACCTCTTAAATCATTCTAAAGTCAGTTTGAAGCAGACACAAGGCCATTTTAAGCAGAACGGAGGATATAACCCGTGAATCACTACTGACGCTCCTAAATGACATAGGCGCAGCAGCACTTCAGACTCAGGCGTGATGTTGCGGCGCTCTGATTGGTCTCCCATCTTTTATTATGAAATAATTCTGAATTTATGTGGAAATGATTGCTGTACAAAAGGTTCAGATATCTGTCGCTGAGACAGGTGATGACTGGGGTGCAGTTTTAAGCAGAAACCAGGCGATAATCAGTGAATCACCGCTGACACTCAGAAATGACGCATGCACAGTGAAGGCAGGGTGGGCCAATTTTTAGGGGGGACCATTCGGTCAGCAACACAGGCTTAAACATGATGCACGCTGTTGTTCATTTGATTACATTTGAACTCTGATATATTTTAAACAAACTCTCGAGAACTACAACTTGAACGTGTGTGTGTGTGGCATTCTGGTGATTTGTAGTCATGTGATCTTACACATGGAAAAGTGTTTGAAAAACTATGAATTGTATGTTCAGTCATTCCTCCTGTCTGTGTTCTCTCTCTCTTCAGGACCTGTCTGTCCTCGCGTGACCCGTACTGCATCTGGCTGCGGACTGGGAGCTGTGCCAACGTGACACCAGGTTTCAAGTCAGTATCACTCTTTCTTTTTTTAAGCTTTCCATTCTGCCAACATCAGTTTGACAGCTCATAAAGTTGTGCCGGTTCTGGTTGTATATCTGCTGCAGCGAACAAGGTGTTGTGTGTCTGACCGACATAAATCCACCAGGCTGTTCACACTCTGGGACAAAGTAAAAACGATGGATGGTAATGGAAACAAATGTTAAAAGGGATGTTGGCAGGAATGTCTTGTGTGCACTTTAAAATGAATCGTCAGTTGCAGCCTGAATGTAATTAATGTGTCTATAAACTATTGTTAATGTGATGTGCACATTTGTAATGCCTGTCACTCTGTCCATACTGTCTGCCAGAGTAACACTTGATACTTGCACGACAGGTACTCCCCTGGACAGATACATTGTGTGTGTTTTTGGGTTGGGCAAAGCTTTTACATCAGAAGTCCTTCTTGATGCAACTTGATGCTGCATTTACACATAGGCAGGATGTGTTACAAATGTTATTTGCGTCATTGTTGGCACATTCCTGACATTCTTAATGTGACATAACACATCTGAATAGGTTTCTTAGTAGTGTGTGTTGGTGCGTGATATTTGTGATTTTCATAGAGCATGTTTTTGGCTGTCAAAAAATCTTCCATGAATGTCACGCACCACCCTCATTTCGCCTCATGTTGTAGAGGTTGCAATTGAGCGTGTTGATCCGTCTTAATTAGTGGTGATCCTTAATAGAGCGTGACAGCGTTCTTCTCTGACGTGCGCACAATTAAACCCTACTGCACCACATTCAGTTTCATTGCTACAGTATGCTGAAGAAGGACAGTGACGCCAAGTCGGCTAAAAGTTTCGTTCCAGTGCTTATCAGCGCACTCCTGCAGGTGTTCCACCTGCTACTGTGCTTGATGTTTGGGAAAATGAGCAAGATAAAAGCCGCGTGGAGCCACACATCTGGCTCTCTCCATCAGCTCCTCCTCTCTGCGCCACTCCATGGCACAGAGACCAACTAAGCATGCAGTCACAAAGTTCTTCTGCTGTGGATTTTGAGGAGCAAACTGGAGCGATCTGACTTGTTCAGCAACTGATGGTTGGATGAATATGGGAGTGTATGTGGAGACAGTTCACCTCATTCACAAAGTGACAGAACTTAACGATGCGCTGTTACGAGCGATAGCGCACAACAACACGGAACATTATTCTTGATTGTGCGTAATGGTTCCTGATAATTCTCCAGCCACATGTGCCATTAATCGTAACGTGGTAACAGGTTGCAACAGTTCCTGAGGACACCTAACACCTCTGCCCCGAATCATCACATGCGTGATCAGCGGCCAAGAATGTATACTTCATGGCATTCGTGACTTGCCATCGTTATGTGTAAATGCAGCTTTAGATCTAAAGTGCCCCTTCAAAAAAAGTAAAAAATAAATAGACAATAAATTAATTTAAAAAAAAAATCTATTCGCTGATATGTAAAATTTTTAAAAAGCCTTATTTATTTTAGGTATTTATTTGCAAATTTGATGATATAAAATAAAATACATAAATATTCAAAAGACAAGGAGCATTAATTTGCATCTGAAAATGTGTTTTATTTCTTTTGTCATTGCTGGAGTTTGAAGGCCTTTATGCTTTAAAGTGCAGATGGATGTGTTCAGGAGCATTTGGATTTATACTGGTTGTGCTTGCAGAATGAAAGCCGGCCTGTGGTGCACAGAACCAGCAGAGTGTTTAAAATATAAATGAAATGCAAACAGAAGAGCAGATTGGATCTGTGGGGCTGTAGTCATGTGATGTGTGCAGAACTCACTTTGTCGACTTTTATTTTATATTTAATAATGATAAAAAAAACATATTTATTTTGGAATCACAGCAATAACCTGTCGTAGGTGTTGTGTGGATGTTTTTTTGAGTTTGTTGATGGTCTTGGACTCATCGTAGCTTCTCCCTGATTCAGTCTGGGATGTTCTTGGACAGTGGACACCTGCTCCTATAAGGTCAAGTCCAGTGTAGAGGTCTTCAGATTCCTGTCTTAAATAAAGGGGGCAAAATTTGATCATGAGCTTGACAGACACATTTGGGGCGGTATCTACAGTCATGTGACAGTCATGATAATGACTGAGGTGAGTCCAAAAGCAAAGATTTAAGTTCCAGCTCTCATGTATCCTCCTGAATGTTGGCGTCATGAAGGAATGAGCTCACAGATACAAGATTCTGAAATGAGCTTCCTTTGTATGTTGGCTAGACTCACTTTTAGAGAGAGGGGGAGGAGCTTTGGACTTACCCTTAAAAACAGGAGTGATTCTGGACATTCTCTTAAAGGAGGATGGAGAAGTACTGGAAGCTCATTAGAGTGAAGAGGTGTGGAATCACTCTTAGACATAGGGTGAGGAGCTCAGGACTTCCTTACAGGATGGAAAAGGAGCTCTGGACTCTCTTTCAGATGTGGGGGATGAGCTCTGGACTCACTCTTGGAGGTGGGAGTAGCTCTGGACTTACTTTTGGAGGCACAGGGAGAGGATCTCTGGACTTGCTCTTACAGGTTGAGGGGGAGGAGCTCTGGACTTGAGAGGTGGAGGAGCTCTGGAGTTGCTCTTACAGGTAGAGGAAGAGAAGCTCTGGACTCGCTGTTGGAGATGGGGAGGAGCACTGGAATTGCTCTGACAGGTAAAAGGGTTCTGGACTCTCGTGAAATGTGGAGGGGGAGGAGCGTTGGACTCACTCTTGGAGGTGGAGGGGGAGGAGCGTTGGACTCACTCTTGGAGGTGGAGGGGGAGGAGCGTTGGACTCACTCTTGGAGGTGGAGGGGGAGGAGCGTTGGACTCACTCTTGGAGGTGGAGGGGGAGGAGCGTTGGACTCACTCTTGGAGGTGGAGGGGGAGGAGCTCTGGACTCACTCTTGGAGATGGAGGGGGAGGAGCTCTGGAATCACTCTTGGTGGTGGAGGGGAGGTGCATTGGATTCACTCTTGGAGACAGAGGGGAGGAGCATTGGACTCACTCTTGGAGATGGAGGGGGAGGAGCTCTGGACTCACTCTTGGAGACGGAGGGGAGGTGCATTGGATTCACTCTTGGAGACGGGATGAGCATTGGACTCACTCTTGGAGACAGAGGGGAGGAGCATTGGACTCACTCTTGAAGATGGAGGGGGAGGAGCTCTGGACTCGCTCTTGAGGGATGGAGGGGGAGGAGCTCTGGAGTTGCTCTTACAGGTAGAGGAAGAGAAGCTCTGGACTCGCTGTTGGAGATGGGGAGGAGCACTGGAATTGCTCTGACAGGTAAAAGGGTTCTGGACTATCGTGAAATGGGGAGGGGGAGGAACGTTGGACTCACTCTTGGAGGCGGAGGGGGAGGAGCTCTGGACTTGCTCTTACAAGCGAAGGGGGGGAGCTCTGGACTTGCTCTTACAAGTGGAGGGGGAGGAGCTCTGGACTCACTCTTGAGTGGCGTCTTGTTCTTGGAAGGTGAAGAGGAGGAGCTCTGGAAAAATGGTAGCCCACTATCTGGCCTGAAGATGCTCTGCTAACCCTGAGGAACCTACTTGACTTGTGTCACTGTCTCTGGATTAGTGGTAGAAAATGAATGGATAGATGTTGTGCACCTCAGACTTCACAGACAAATATGCTCCTGCAGACTTTAGGTGGACCCCAAGATGAGGTTTATGAGCTTCTGCTGCAGCAGCAACGAACACACTTTTAGTGTTGTTGACCCGCTGGAGTTCATAACTGATGGTATTTACAGATCAGAGAGCTGCGGGATTAACACAACTCCTCCCCAGACACACAAACATGAAAATATTACTTCGATTTGTGGCCGAGTGGAGGAATGGAGGAATAACCGACATTCTGCCAGCAGATCGATCGTCATGAAGCGGTGGAGTGGGCGTGAGCCATCTGACACTGTGGAGTTATTGATTGGATGGTGAGGAGGCAGCACATTGTATTCCACAAGCTTTACGTGTGTGTGTGCGCGCATGTGTGCCACGAGGCTGCGTTGCTAAAATCTCATCTCGTCTCAGCATATTGATGGCATCAGACGTTCCGAGGGTTTGTTTTTTTTTTTCTTCAGCCTCCACACACATTTATTGAATTTAGAGCCAAACTAAGAATGACTCAAATGTTTAGAGGAGTGTACGTGCATGTGTTCACCTGCAATGATACACTTTGCTGCTGTCATAAATCTAACCATTTGATTTGATGATGGGTTTTCACTTTTGTCCTGATGTTCTTTTCTGGATGTCCATTTTCAGATGATTCCTTTTTGGCTGTGATTATTTTCACACCTGCCCAGCTAGCAGGAAATGTCTCCAGAACATTGCCTGTTGTGGATCAGTAATCATATAGTCAGATGTGTAGCTCACTGATACATATGTGACAGGTTATTGGGATTGAATCTACACATGGGTTTGTAGATAATTTTTGTCTTCAACTGTTTCCTCTGTAGGGATTAAGTGACTCCTCCTTCACATCATTGGGAATCCTCTGTGACATTATGAGAATCCCCAACAAGACAAATATGGCTGCTGATTGGGATGAGTCTTGTATAACTTAGAAGGCAGAAATTGTCTTTTTTTTTAATGCCACAAAAACACTATGTAGTGTGGTCCATACCTGGAAAGCTTGGACCTGTGAGAGGGGCGGAGCCTCTGATTCCTCATTAGGGATGTGATTTGGCTGTAACTCTGTTGATTGCTTGTATAAGCTGGGTGTTGGCTTGGGCAGTTGTGCATGGTTTGGGTGCTGGCTCGGGGTGTCCACTGTCTTGGGGACCTTTGTCAGTTGGCTAAGGTTCACTTACCTTAACGTTTCCAACAATGATGGTATTTGTATCGATTAGATTAGATAGAACTTTATTAATCCCTTGGGAAGACTCCCTCAGGGAAACTGAGGTTTCAGCAGCATTGTATAGCAGCACACAGGGTAAGAAGCACACAGAGTATCAAAAGGGAAAGGAAAACAAAATTGCAAATATAAATACACAAATATAAATAGCAGAAATACTGCTCGCTACTGGTTTACTGGCTACTACTGTTCCTGTCCTTCCCATCCTCTGTCTTCCTGTTACTCCTCGTCCCCCTGAGTGAGGAGTTGTATAAACTGATGGCCTGTGGGACAAATGAGTATTTCAGTCTGTTGGTCCTGCACTTGTACTAGGGGAGCTACGACCACTACCTTTGCACCCCCCCTCCCCAGGACTAAACCAGACCAACTTTTTTAGGTTCATTAGATGACCCACAAACACATGTCCCCCCCCCCCCCAAAAAAAATCTGCCCTCAAGCCAGTTATCCAAGATGGCGTCCAAGATGGCCACCAAAATAGGGTTTTTCATTAAAACACCTTTAAACAACATATAAATAACTTAAATATCACAGAGATTCAGTGGGAAGACCATTGCAGGTCACAGCAAACTCATTTGTGCTTAAACTAAATTCATTCATGGGTTTAAGATTCAAAATGGCGTCCAAAATGGCTGCCAGTAGACCTTTATCATTGAATCTCCGTGATATTTAAGCTGTTTATATGTTGTTTAAAGGTGTTTTAGTGAACAGCCCTATTTTGGTGGCCATCTTGGACGCCATCTTGGATAACTGGCTTGAGGGCAGATTTTATTTTTGGGAACATCCTGATTGTATTGTGGGGTCATCTGAGGAACCATAAAAGTTGGTTTGGTTAAGTCCTAGAGGGGTGCAAAGGTAGTGGTCATAGCTCCCCTAGTATTGAGAAGGAGCAGTTACAATGGTTACCCTGATGACAGTATTTGAGAAGCTGAGGGAAGTCTAGATTGTCTCGGTTTCTTATGGTCCTGGAATCAGACTAAGATTCAGGATTTCAATGACTCAGCCATCTGAAGTGTGTCCGTTTGCTTTGAAATTGTTGACTTTGTCGAGACATTCACTTATCTCAGTACAGAGCTTCATGTCTCTGAGAGCTGAGATGACTGGATGTTTTTGGTAGTAGAGAGTACTTGGATACCTCTTTACAGACATTGTGTCAAATGAGTGGGTACTTAGGCAAACCTACATCAAGAGGGAATGTGTTCTGGATGTGAGGGAATGTGTTCTCCTGGATGTGAGGGAATGTGTTCTCCTGGATGTGATGAGAAATGCTTTGCTGTAAGTGGGGAAAAAAAAACATCACTTCTGCTTGCTTCCCACGTTGGTAAATCACAAGCTCATGCACAGAAAATAGTCACACCTGCACCTTTTAACATCAGCAAATGGACAAGATGAAGTCATTGAGATGAAAAAGAGAAGAAGGAAACACACACGGACGTGATGCAAGAGGATGAAAGGAGGATGAGGCTGAGTGAGGAGAGATATCTGTGTCAGAGCTTTAAAGGACAAGGAAATAAAACGAGTGCAGAGTCAGACAAAGTGGTTTATCCTCCTCCACACAAAGTTTTGGATGCAGGTTTTTTTCTGCATCGATCCCTGTTGGAGTGATGGAGAGTTTTAATTTAGCCTTGGACACTTCACACTTTGATAAAGTGGATTTTGCTTTGAGCTCCAGCGGACCTGCTGTCATTAAAAGCAACAACAGTTATAGCTGAAATGAAATTTAAGACCCTTTCCCATGTCCACAGAAAGCCACAGAGCCTCTTGTAATATTTCCTTCGGGCACTTAAAATATTGAGTTGTGGTGTGGACGCTGCTGATGCATGATGTGGATTTGCCATTGGACCACCACGAGGTTTTGATGTTCACAGAACACGATCGGCTACAGGACAAGCGGGCTCAGATGTGATCTTCGCTGACACTAATCACAGCTAATCATCCACCCTGGTTCTATTTTGCTCTGCTGTACTGGAGGAAGCGCGGAGCAAAAGTCTTCCGGCATGTTCTGATGTTTATTAAAAGCAGTGAATTGCCTGTCATGTCACATTCTGGACTTTTGCTGAATTTTATTTAAAAGTCAACCAGAAACATTCATTTGATGAAAAGAGATGGTGCATTCTGCTGAAATGTCCTCTAATCCTGATGTCAAGCCTTCAGTGCCGACCTTTTTTAATTAACTGTCTTCACTTCTACAGCCAGTTGACTTTAGTGAACATTTCCAAGAATGTCTCTTGTGGTTCATTTAAATTGGTCATTCAGAAATGTGAGGAGCATGTATGAAAGAGACAAGTGAGGGAAGCCACCAAGGTGTCCAGTCCAACACTGAAGGAGCTTCAGTGGCTGTAATTGGAGGGGCTTTTTTCTGTTGCTTCATCAGTCAGAGCTTCATGGTGCAGTGGAACAAAGAAGAATGTTGAAAAGATGACTTGAAGCTCCCCTCACTTCTGGCTTTGTGCTGTGAGTTTGAGGGGACAATAATGAAAGGCAGCCTGAAAGTGAACAAACAGTGAAGGAAGAAGGGGAAAATGCTGAAAAAATGGCAAGAAAAGAGAGGAAGTCAAGCAAAGATGGCTAGGTGTAGTGGAGGAAAAGAAAGAAACATAAGAGAAATGAGGTGAAAGATTTGATGGATGGTGAGCAGGAAGAGAACAGAAAGAAAGAGATGAATACAAATATAATCATTTTTTTCCTAAGTGGAGAGAGTAAAACAGAGAGATGAAGTGGAAAAAATGGAGAGACAGAAAAAGGAAATGATGCAGACAGGTTGAGAGACGGAGGTGGGGGTGGGGGGGCAGAGAGGACATAAAAGCAAAAGAGACAAAGATGGATCAGTTTAAAGCTGATGTCATGAGGGGAAAAAAAGTTAAAGGATAGAAGACTAAAGAAAGGTAGGAAGAGGGTTGAGAAGAGAAGAAGAGAAGATTAACTACTTATGTAAGGGGAGAGAAGAAGAGGAAGAGAATGGAACAATGGGGGTGGGAGGAAGCGGTGATGGGTAGAGATACAGACGACGAGCGAGGAAATGCGTGTAAGGAAGGAGGGGAAAAGTTGGAGAGGAAAAGTTGAACAGCTTATATAATGTTGGAGAGGGAGAGAGGGGGGGGTGCAGGTGAAAGGAGGTGTGAGGATGGAAAGAAATGAAACTAAAAGTATGACAGAAGCAGAGGGGACGAGCAGCAGATGGATGCGGTTGTCGTGGCAGCCAGTTAGCCGTTTCCCTCGAGACAGTGTATGTGGAAAAAGAGACAGACAGAATCTTATCCAGTGTGTTTGTGCTGCCTCAAACGACTGGGGACCAAGATCTGACCCTGGACTGGAGCCGGCTCTGATCAGGTCGATGTCCATCCAGAGTTGTCTTTTCTTGTTGCAACTCGTGTCTGATCGTGTTGAAGTCTGACACATTTTGACGGTTCTCTGCAGCAAATGATGGAGTTTGGAGTCAAGTACTAGTCTAGAAGGGGTGCAAAAAATTGGAACCTGTAATATTGCTGTGTCATGCAATCCACTTTTTAAGAAAGCGCCCTCTGCTGGAGCGTAACACTCAAGTTTTCAAAGTAAGACTGGCAAAGGAAACAGGGCACAAATAAATTACAGGATATTCTCTTCATTTATATTTGACCTGATAATGACCTGATGAGGTAGCAAACTGTTTGCCCATGTCCACACCCCTTTGAAAACCATTTAATAACAAGTAGTGTGTTATTAAAGGCTCTCGATTTTGTATAATGAGTTGGAATGGAGTGTGAGTCCAGAATGATTTTTAGACCTCAACAGGTTTTGGAAGAAGAACACAATCCTTTTCTATTCCTGTTAATTATGTAATTTTTTAAATGTTAATTTACTGTCTTAACGTATTTATAAATTGTTTAGGTTTTATTATTTTATTTTTGCTTCTACGAGGTCTGTTAGAAAAGTATCTGACCTTATTATTTTTTTGAAAAACCATATGGATTTGAATCACGTGTGATTACATCAGACATGCTTGAACCCTTGTGGGCATGCGAGAGTTTTTTCATGCCTGTCGGTTACGTCATTCGCCTGTGGGCAGCCTTTGAGTGAGGAGTGGTCCACCCTCTCGTCGTTTTTTTCATTGTTTAGGAATGGCTCAGAGACTGCTGCTTTGTTTGATTAAAAATTTTTTCAAAAGCTGTAAGGCACAACTGAGTGGACATCATTCGATAAATTCAGCTGGTTTTCGGTAAAGATTTTAACGGCTGAGAGATTTTGGTCTGGTAGTGTCGCTTTAAGGACGGCCCACGGCGCCTGATGGCGATCTGCGCTTCGAGGCGGCAGCGTCTCGCCGTTTCAAGTTGAAAACTTCCACATTTCAGGCTCTGTTGATCCAGGAAGTCGTAAGAGAACAGAGAACTTTCAGAAGAAGTCAGCATGAGGAGTTTATTCGGACATTCCATTAACTGACATTTTGTAATGAAAGAACGTGCGGGCAGAGTCGCATGTCAGGCCGGACCCGACCGTGGGGGGTCGCGACAGGAAAAACACCTCCGTTGGAAACCTTAACGGGCAAGTTGGAACATGCCCAAGCTGTTAAACAATTGCTCAGTTACTCACTTGTTGAAAGCCATCAAAAGCCGCCTGAATTTTACAAATGGTTTTCAACACGGAGGTGTTTTTCCTGTTGCGGTGCACACAGATTTGCCGAGTCATCACAGAAACGACTCGGCGAATTTGCGCGCACGTCTTTAATTACAAAATGTCCTTAAACAGTGGAATGTCCGCATAAAGTCCTCATGCCGGCCTCTTCTGAATCTTCTCTGTTCTCTCACGATGTCCTGGGTGAATTAAGCCTTAAATTAGGATGTTTTCAGCTCGAAACAGGCCAACGACGGTGCCTGGAAGCGCTGCGCGACGTCCCGCTCCGTGGGAAGTCCTTACAGCGACAGAAACACCCCATAATCTCTCATCAGCCGTTAAACTTTTCACCGAAAACCAGCTTAATTTCTCGAATAGTGTCCACTCGGATATTCCTCACAGGTCCAGAAAAAATTTTGGTAAAGCAACGCGCGCCGTCTCGAGCAGCATGTGAAACAAAGGAATTCAGCCGAGAGGGCTGAACCACGTCTCACTCAAGGCCTGCCCACAGGGAAATGACATCACTGACACGCGTGAAAAAACTCACGCATGCGCACGAGGGTTCAAGCATGATTGGTGTAATCGCACGTCATTTAAATCCATATAGTTAAAAAATAAGTGTCGGTTTCTTATCTAATACACCTCGTATTTTGTCATGTGATATTTAAATGGACCACAATGGAAATAAGTGTCATCCATGCATTTTTAACGTATTTACAATTATATTGTGTGCTTACATTGAATTTACTAAATAAAATCATGCACGCACTCATGCTTTTAATATATAGATGATTTACCGCTCCCTGCTGGATTGCTGTGTGTGTATAATGTAAATATCAATGTCAGTTGTTCAGTGTTGTTAGCTAATATATGTAGCTTCTCTAAAAATATTCGTCCTATCAACATTTAGTTTTGCCGCCATTCATCCTTTACCTGAAATACATAAACATGCCAAACGGCAAATGCCAGCTGTCCCCAGTTTGTGCATGATCAAAATTACACGCATGCATGCAAGCAGAGCTTTTTGTCTTTTCTGTATTCTGTTGTAAGCAGGTGCTTGTAATTTGACAGAAGGTGGTGGAAGATATTAAAATCACTACACTTTACACTTGTGGTACTGGGAGCGTGACACTTAAGTCACTCATGGTAACAGCAACATAATACTTATTTAAACTGACTAAACCAATTGAACTATAAAACACAGTTAATCAATAACACTAACACTGTTAAACTAACATGAGCCACAATAACATTTAAAATCCCAAAACCCTGAACTCCCATGGTGCATTGCAGTACAATATCCATTGATTACTAGTTAGCTAAAATTGCTGATTTCTCTAAAAAAATATTTGTCCTATCAACTTTCCGCTTTCACAGCATTCATCCTTAACTCAAAATAGATAAGCATACGAAAGGAAAATGCCAGCTCTCCTCAGTGTTAGAACCCATACACACACACGCACACAGAGGCCACCTGGCTATAATGTAGATAAGACATATATACTCTTACTGTTTGTGTGTGTGTGTGTGTGTGTGTGTACTAGCTGAGCTACCCGTTCTTTGCACGGGTAATAGAGAAGAATTTTAGCCATGTCTTTGTATATTTCATGTCACTTTAGTTAAGTTGTAGTAAGTTGCTTTTCATTCTGTGTATGTTATCATTAATTTTCATAGATTAGTTTGTGATTCATGAGACTCAAGTGAATGATGATAAATACGTGATAGCCTGTCATATCACTGCAATGCTCTGGCATGCTGTATACAGCAGGTACATTGTAATTGAGAAAAACGTATGCCTTAACTCGGCGCACTCTGGCTTGTAATTAAAGTGCACCCTAGCCAGCCACTACTACATAGTAAGTAAAGTGTGATGCTTGCTACCTTACCTGAGTACCACGTGAACTGCGAAAATAAGGGCTCCAGTGAGTGAGTCGTGATCTAATATATAAGGCTGACCGAGTGTGTGTGTGTGTGTGTGTGTGTGTGTGTTCGCACACACCCTTTTAATCTAAGGGCCCCAGTGACCTCCCCCTTGGTTTCCCCAGTCACCATACCGATATGTATGTATATCTATACATACAACCCCTGGCAAAAATTATGGCATCACCGGCCTCAGAGGATGTTCATTCAGTTTAATTTTGTAGAAAAAAAAGCAGATCACAGACATGACACAAAACTAAAGTCATTTCAAATGGCAACTTTCTGGCTTTAAGAAACACTATAAGAAATCAAGAAAAAAAATTGTGGCAGTCAGTAACGGTTACTTTTTTTAGACCAAGCAGAGGGGAAAAAAATATGGAATCACTCAATTCTGAGGAATAAATTATGGAATCACCCTGTAAATTTTTATCCCAAAAACTAACACCTGCATCAAATCAGATCTGCTCATTAGTCTGCATCTAAAAAGGAGTGATCACACCTTGGAGAGCTGTTGCACCAAGTGGACTGACATGAATCATGGCTCCAACACGAGAGATGTCAATTGAAACAAAGGAGAGGATTATCAAACTCTTAAAAGAGGGTAAATCTTCACGCAATGTTGCAAAAGATGTTGGTTGTTCACAGTCAGCTGTGTCTAAACTCTGGACCAAATACAAACAACATGGGAAGGTTGTTAAAGGCAAACATACTGGTAGGCCAAGGAAGACATCAAAGTGTCAAGACAGAAAACTTAAAGCAATATGTCTCAAAAATCGAAAATGCACAACAAAACAAATGAGGAACGAATGGGAGGAAACTGGAGTCAACGTCTGTGACCAAACTGTAAGAAACCGCCTAAAGGAAATGGGATTTACATACAGAAAAGCTAAACGAAAGCCATCATTAACACTTAAACAGAAAAAAACAAGGTTACAATGGGCTAAGGAAAAGCAATTGTGGACTGTGGATGACTGGATGAAAGTCATATTCAGTGATGAATCTCGAATCTGCATTGGGCAAGGTGTTGAAGCTGGAACTTTTGTTTGGTGCCGTTCCAATGAGATTTATAAAGATGACTGCCTGAAGAGAACATGTAAATTTCCACAGTCATTGATGATATGGGTCTGCATGTCAGGTAAAGGCACTGGGGAGATGGCTGTCATTACATCATCAATAAATGCACAAGTTTACGTTGATATTTTGGACACTTTTCTTATCCAATCAATTGAAAGGATGTTTGGGGATGATGAAATCATTTTTCAAGATGATAATGCATCTTGCCATAGAGCAAAAACTGTGTAAACATTCCTTGCAAAAAGACACATAGGGTCAATGTCATGGCCTGCAAATAGTCCGGATCTTAATCCAATTGAAAATCTTTGGTGGAAGTTGAAGAAAATGGTCCATGACAAGGCTCCAACCTGCAAAGCTGATCTGGCAACAGCAATCAGAGAAAGTTGGAGCCAGATTGATGAAGAGTACTGTTTGTCACTCATTAAGTCCATGCCTCAGAGACTGCAAGCTGTTATAAAAGCCAGAGGTGGTGCAACAAAATACTAGTGATGTGTTGGAGCATTCCTTTGTTTTTCATGATTCCATAATTTTTTCCTCAGAATTGAGTGATTCCATATTTTTTTTTCTCTCTGCTTGGTCTAAAAAGTAACCGTTACTGACTGCCACAATTTTTTTTCCTGATTTCTTATAGTGTTTCTTAAGGCAGAAAGTTGCCATTTGAAATGACTTTAGTTTTGTGTCATGTCTGTGATCTGCTTTTTTCTACAAAATTAAACAACTGAATGAACATCCTCCGAGGCCGGTGATTCCATAATTTTTGCCAGGGGTTGTAGTAGCATCTGCTGTTGACGCTACAAACTCAAAACTATTATGTTCAAACTGCTTTTTTAGCAATCCTGTGAATCACTAAACGAGTATTTAGTTGTATAACTACAGTTTTTCATGATTTCTTCACATCTGCGAGGCATTAATTTTGTTGGTTTGGAACCAAGATTTTGCTCGTTTACTAGTGTGCTTGGGGTCATTGTCTTGTTGAAACATCCATTTCAAGGGCATGTCCTCTTCAGCATAAGGCAACATGACCTCTTCAAGTATTTTGACATATCCAAACTGATCCATGAGTATGCGATATATATGCACAACACCATAGTAGGAGAAACATGCTCATATCATGATGGTTGCACCACCATGCTTCACTGTCTTCACTGTGAACTGTGGCTTGAATTCAGAGTTTGGGGGTCGCCTCTCAAACTGTCTGCGGCCCTTGGACTCAAAAAGAACAATTTTACTCTCATCAGTCCACAAAATATTCCTCCATTTCTCTTTAGGCCAGTTGATGTGTTCTTTGGCAAATTGTAACCTCTTCTGCACATGTCTTTTATTTAACAGAGGGACTTTGCGGGAGATTCTTGGAAATAAATTAGCTTCACACAGGCGTCTTCTAACTGTCACAGCACTTACAGGTAACTCCAGACTGTCTTTGATCATCCTGGAGCTGATCAATGGGTGAGCCTTTGCCATTCTGGTTATTCTTCTATCCATTTTGATGGTTGTTTTCCGTTTTCATCTACGTGTCTCTGGTATTTTTTGTCCATTTTAAAGCATTGGAGATTATTGTAGATGAACAGCCTATAATTTCTTGCACCTGCGTACAGGTTTTCCCCTCTCCAATCAACTTTTTAATCAAACTACACTGTTCTTCTGAACAATGTCTTGAACGTCCCATTTTCCTCAGGCTTTCAAAGAGAAAAGCATGTTCAACAGGTGCTGGCTTCATTCATACATAGGATACACCTGATTCACACCTGTTTGTTCCACAAAATTGACGAACTCACTGACTGAATGCCACACTACTATTATTGTGAACCCCCACTTTTCTACTTTTTTTTACTAATAGCCCAATTTCATAGCCCTAAGAGTGTGCATATCATGAATGCTTGGTCTTGTTGGATTTGTGAGAATCTACTGGTACCTTGTTTCCCATGTAACAATAAGAAATATACTCAAAACCTGGCTTAATCTTTTTAGTCACATAGCACTACTCTTATTCTGAACACTACTGTATATATATATATATATATATGTGTGTGTGTGTGTGTGTGTGTGAGTAGAAGAAATTTTCTTTTGTATGTGCTTTTCTGTTTTGAGTCATGTCTAACAGACTTCCTGGAGTAGGCAGGGCTACTCGCCTGTGTTGCGTTGAGCCACCTGGAGGTGATAAGAGGCATTTTGCCTTCACTTTCAGATAGTCTTGCACACTTTATTTATTCTGTAGTAGAGATTTCCACACAGTGGTTCCAGTACCACTGAGACGTCAGTCAGGAGGAGCTAAATAATCGTCTGCAGTTTAACAAGTAGAATGAATTTTGGGTGTTTGGTGTGAGATAAACTAGGCCTTCTAAAATTTTTCCCGTAGATGTAAAGGACCATTTGGAGATTCTGATCAGACACATCTAATGGCTCCCCCTAGTGGCCTGGAGTCTTTCTGGTGCAGTGATGTGTGTTCAATCTTTCCCCCTTTGTTAGTTCACTTTTTTCTGTTTCAATAACGTTATCATTTGTAGATTCTGAGACCTCCATGTGCATTCAGCTAACACATGTGTTGCACAGCAGCTTCATCATCATGACTTTAATAACTTCATCAAACCTCACCTGTGTGGGCGTCGAGCGGCCGCTGCCATTTTCTCTGCGCCTCATTGCACCTCGGAGGGTTGAGTTTACGACTGTTAGCGGTGCAGGAATATCGCTGCTGTCAGGGTAAAACTCGTGTAACGGCTGCTTTGGTGCCGCGAGACCCGAGTTCATCGAGAGCAGCAGCAAATGAGGCGCTTCACTCCTCTGTAACTCAGCGCTGTGAGATTTGCTGAAAGTCATTTTGGACAAATTAAGGCTGTTATTCTTCAGCAGTGCTTAAAGTCACAAGCACTAAAGGTTATTTTTAAAGGACACTTCTGTTTTGATCCAACCTGAGGCTCATTATGTAGTTTTCGATCATTCCTGGAGGTAATAATAACAGTTTACTCACCAACATTATGAGATGTGGGACTGAGGCGAAGACCAGAATGTGGGGGAAGAATTGATTCATTATTATATGAAAATCCAACCCACATATTTAATAAAAAAAACTAATGGATGGAATAGTTAAAGGCTTAATCCAGCAGAGAGGGTTGAGTTTGGTCCAGGGTTCTTTTCAGAGCCAGAACTACCTGATGGGGAAAAAAAACAACATGCAGAGTTCCACTGTTAACTATTAAATTATGTGTAAAATAACATGGAAGATGGCACGCTACTGCCCATGTCAACTCACTTTACTTCACATTCAGTCTGTCATTAATATAATCATTCAGTTTATCATTAACGTAATCATTCATTCGGTCTTTAATAGAATGTCATATAGTCTGTCATTAACATAATCATTCGTTCGGTCATTAATATAATACCTGTATGTATGTATGTATGTATAGTGTATAATACCTCAAAATGTTTCACGGACCATAATCATCTGCCGATTTTGCACTGTCAACTACGTCTACCGTCACCTTTTGTGCTTTATTACATGCACAGCTGTGCAGTTTATCCTGTGCAATAATTTTACCATATCTATCACTCACTATATTCTATTTTTCACATAATCTGTTCACATCAGTATTTATGCACTCACAAGCAAATATCACAATATACTTTAGTCACCTTTCTTTAATGGAAATATTTTTCTTTTCTTTACTACTGTACAACTCATTTCCCCACTATGGGATCAGTAAAGTTTGTCTTATCTTATCTCATCTTAACCAGGATCAGTACCTGTGAAACCTGCCGATGAGGGTTCTGGGTTCTCAGTTATCTAAGTACGAGACATCCAGAAGTTTACTCAAAAGCAGCTAGACTTCTTGTTCAAATACTGTATTTATTCTTCATTTCTTGATATTTTGGCCATCTGGCACGCTTTTCAGGGCATGTGGCACAATGCCTCCAATCCAGACATCACAAGGGGTCACTGAATGCTTTGATGAGGATGAAAATGGGGGGTTGGTTCCTCATGCTTTGACATTTACTGTCACCAAATCAACCTGTGGGACATTTTGGACCAATGTGTTCAACAGCATTCTTCACTGAAAATGCCAAATCTGTCTTTTGGAAGAACTGTTCTGTCACTCCCGCAAACTTCCAGAGTCTTGAAGAACTAATAACAAAGCACAGTGAAGCTGTTCTTATAACAGAGTCTGAGTGTGCTGATGCTGGCACTAGAAAAAAGGATCATCAGCTCACTCATGTCTTTGATACCAGGTCTCTTTGGAGGATCCTTGGGTACCGCAGGCATGACTTTGTCTCATATGAACAGTTACTGAGTGAGACACAGATGAGGTTCAATATGAGGGAAGTCCGCTATGACATTTTGTCCATGCGGCTTGTTTTTTGGTCATGTTACAGCACGCGGGTGCCCCAGTGTTGACTGCCCCAGCAACCACACAAGGTCAAGGACCAGACCTGTGTTTCATGTGGCCAAGGACATGTCCATGTTTTACCTGGTTGAGGACACGCCCGTGTTTCACCTTGCTGTGACATGTAGATGGTTACTTTGGATGTGGCATGCTCCCAGACCTGATCCTGACCTTGGGAACTGGTGTTAATCGGTTGGCAAAGGCTATACGCCCAACCGTTGGGCAGATAAGTCATATATTGTACATTATTATCACTTTACCGGGGTGTTGCTAGGCCGGTATTGTAGAGTTACGTCAACGCTATCTGGCTATACCCACCCGCTGTCTGTAAACAAATGACGTCATAGCGCGCAGCCCAAGAACCGTCCGCAGAGGGGGGAAAAAAAAAAACTAAAAAGGCGAGAAGTGTGTGTTGGTCCTAATATGGATATTCTGGATGATTTTCTCATGGATAGTACGACAACAGCAGCCATGAGCAGCCAGCTTGATGAGGACGCACTGGCGAATTTGGAGGGCAGCGCGCGCGCCAGCTGACATGACAAAAGTTAAAGTGAGCCAACTTTTTATGTACGCGTTACGTGTTGTGTATCAGTAAAAAGTGATAATAATGCAAATAACATGCTGTTGTCATGCAGTGTGCATTTTCTGAGTCCTGCCATTCACGCCCAGTCGCCTCGTCTAACTCGGGCGAATATCTGTCATTTTGGGCGACTGGTCATGAAAGTCTGGCCTCTGAAAATGCATACCGCCCTCCAAAAGCATGTTATTGTATTATTACACGCCCAACCATTGGGCAGATAAATATAATGTCTTATCTTATTCGCCCAACCGTGATTGTGTATTTGACACGTTTTGTGCATCTAAACCACGTTTTTTACACCACGTTTTAAGGCTCTATTGTGACATATGTTTGACACATTTAACGACGCCGTCTTTAATTACTGTGAAAACACCGCAATGGATCAAAACAGACAAACTTCATGAGCATCCACCGCGGGGTGCGAACCCTCCCGCAGCCGGCGAAAAAATATCTGCCTTTTTTCCTTCCCGCGTTGAAACTGGAAGTGAGCTTACAAGCGCGCTCATTGGTCAGTTGTGGTTGGGCGTATGTGCTCGCGTATTTACTTTATTGAACCAACGGTTGGGCGTATAGCCACTCCGTAATCAGTTTTAGTCTCATCCACTACAAAGGAAAGGGAATAATGTAAAGATGTTGGCTTAAGTCGACCCTTTTGCTTCTTAACAACAAGCATCCGATTAAAAACTTAAATGACAAACTGTAAAACGCGAAAGGAAAATATATCCACATAACTGAACAGTCCTGCACAGCTCACAATGTTCAACAGTGTAGACAAAAAAAAAAACCAATAAACTTTCCAGCAGACATCAGTTCAATATGTTCATCATCATACAAAAAGCAACTATAAATGACAACAAAACATACAGGACTTCCCCAAAGCCACACATATCATATCAGGTGTTAGAATATTTGTTTTTGTGGACAATGCAAGTATTTTTAGATTTAATTCTTTATTTTATTTTATTACTGCAGAGAAAAAAAAATGTAAATCTTCAGAGAGCCTGTGGAATCTACTGGATAAAGTCTGTACGTGTGAAACTGTATATCACCAGCCAATAACACACACACACACACACACACTCGGAGACTTATCGCCCTCTCTCGGTTCTCATTGGCTCACGTCTGCATACACCGTGCCTGTGAAGGGAACCATAGTAACAGCTCTGTTATTGGTTAGGATATATTGTAGCATTTTCCCCAGATTGCGCATAGAATAAAATGATTTTTTACACTGTGAGAATTTTGTACAATGTATTTTGAGATGTTAACCCACTGCTTTTTCATTTTATTTTATTTTTATCTGAGGTCTACAGCAGTAAGCACATACTGAGCTTTCAGTCACTCTTCTCTATCAATCTGTACATTACCACTATGTAAATTAATCTGAGATGGACTCTCTCTCTCTTTATGATGTCGTAAGGCTAAAGCATTAGAGCAGAGCTCAACAGAAAACCTTTCTGACAGTGTAAAAGGATTTGATCAATGGAAATATTTAGAGGTAAATGCAGATCAGCACCAAAAGCAATTCCTTTTCTACCTTTTTGAATGATCTTGTGTACAGATGGCCCAACAGGGTACCACACTGTAGTTTACACATCACATAATCTGAGTGCAAAGTAAAGCTTGGGAGCAAAGGGGTTGGATAATAGTTATTAGACAGGAGTGTGCTTTAAGTGTAACTTGAAATAAACCTATCAGAACGCCAGCTGTTCTTACCTTTAAGAGACACTTGCACCAGCAGCTGGCACATTGCGGTTTTGCCAGCAGACTCAGTAGTGAGATTTTCTTGTGAGAAAAATACTTGTGCAGGAGAAGCAGTTCTCCACCACAGCTCCCTGTGGTGAAGCAGGTGGTGTGCACCACATGGGATATGATCCATAGCCCGTGCAGTGCAGACCCCTCGCCCTCCCACTGTGTAACCCCCCTGCTGCTCCTGTGGCCAGCCCCATCTGGGTGCCCATTGCCCATAAATTAAAAACTTACAACTCAGAGTAAGAAAACTAGCAAAAAAAAGAAAAAGGTACAAATACCAGAATTATTAAAGTTTTGTATTTTCTGTTAGTTTTTCTTTTTAATTTTTCATTACCCAAAGCCGTCAAAATTTGGCCATTGAGTAATGTCAAGGCTTTGTGTCTGTCTGTCTATCTGTCCGTCTGTCTGTGCTCAATGTAAGTCCAGTCCTATTGCTCCCAGAGTCTGCAAATTCACAGGGAACATCCTTGGGACACAGACCTTGGACAAGTTCAAAGATAACTAACCTTGACCTATTTTAAGAGGTCAGAAGTTCAGATTCGGTTTCCTATTTTTATGCTATGAATCATACAAATGTTTTTTTGGGGGGGTGGGAGGGCAGTGACAGCCAGTCAGTGTAGAGAGGCACTGTGATGTTGCTGGCTGGTCTGTCTCTGGCTGCTAATTCAACACAGCGGAATCCGGTCCCAAACCGCTACATTTATGTGTAAATATAACATGTTTCTCATCTATTTTGTAAAAGCTAGCGAGAAACAAACACTTCCAAAACTGCACACAGTTTTTTTGTAACCTCTTAACACCTCTGGAGTGATTTACAAGTCATGCCGTGGATGTCAGCGTGCACGCAAATCACACATGGCGGAATCTGCTCTGAAACCACTGTTTTTCTGTGTAAATCTAACATGATACTCATAAGCTAGCGAGAAAGAAACACTTCCAAAACTGCACACAGTTTTTTTGTAACCTGTTAACACCTCTTGAGTGATTTACAAGTCATCTCATGGATATTAGCGTGTACACGTGTCACAGGTGGTCAAAAGTAACTTCCTGTCTTTTCAGAAGCTCATGTATGCGCATTAGGGTGGCCCTGAAAAACAAACTGCAACATTTTCAAGGTGCTTCTTATTTTTTTGGTTCCTTTAGGGGAAAATGATAAACTGAGTGAAATTTCATGAGATTTGAAAAATATTAACCACTGCCACCCAGCCCCTGTTTGTTATGATGTGCGAGTGACATTTTGAGTTATGGACTGGATACATTAGTTCATTAGTGGCAGAGTTTGTTACATCTGCTTCAGTTCGCAGTTTTGTGGTATCCATCATCAACATGGACGTCCTCATCAAGGAGCCCTCAGAGCGGGAGGATGACCTGTCATTCCAGTCGTCACAGCAGGTCCTGGATAACATCGCTGCTGTCAGTGATTTTGCTGAGTGAGGAGTTGCACTTATCCAGGATTACAATCAGACCCTAATGAAGGATGAACAGCTGCGCCAATACTTGCTGCAAGTTGTTGAGTGGCATCGACATCAGTTCCCAGAGGCAAAGAAAATCGAATCCAAACGCCACTCCCCATGACTGTTTGCTTTCACCAAATTGGCGGAGAGTAACATGTTATACTTTTTTTATCTCTCCTGTATGGTCAGTTGAAGGAGAAAGGATTGTTGTTTCAATTTCATTTGTGAACAGGTGCATTACTACTGCTGGTTTGCACTAATATCCTCAAACATTGTAATTTCGTATAGTCATATTGAAATAAAATTTTACACCAAACTTTTTCTCATCAAGATGAACAATTTTGTCAGGACGCACCTTTAGAAAGTCACATTTTTATTTTTGGCATACTGTTGAGGACCACCCTAATGCGCACCCACACAGCCTCCTGCAGATGGTGTTAAAAGGTACGTGCTCATACGGCCAAGATATTTTAGCACTGCATTTTTTATTTTTTTTTGTTTTCATAGGTGTTTCATTGTAGTTTCTTGTGCTAATGTGCTCCCTCTGTGTTCAAGCAGGGTGTATAGTATATATGTTTATTTGAAATGGAACAGTGCATATTAATGAACATACACTCAACAAAAATCTAAACGCAACACTTTTGGTTTTGCTCCCATTTTGTATGAGATGAACTCAAAGATCTAAAACTTTTCCTCATACACAATATCACCATTTCCCTCAAATATTGTTCACAAACCAGTCTAAATCTGTGATAGTGAGCAATTCTCCTTTGCTGATAATCCATCCCACCTCACAGGTGTGCCATATCAAGATGCTGATTAGACACCATGATTAGTGCACAATAAAAGGCCACTCTGAAAGGTGCAGTTTTGTTTTATTGGGGGGGATACCAGTCAGTATCTGGTGTGACCACCATTTGCCTCATGCAGTGCAACACATCTCCTTCGCATAGAGTTGATCAGGTTGTCAATAGTGGCCTGTGGAATGTTGGTCCACTCCTCTTCAATGGCAGGAACTGGTACACGCTGTCGTATACGCCGGTCCAGAGCATCCCAAACATGCTCAATGGGTGACATGTCCAGTGAGTATGCCGGCCATGCAACAACTGGGACATTTTCAGCTTCCAAGAATTGTGTACAGATCCTTGCAACATGGGGCCGTGCATTATCCTGCTGCAACATGAGGTGATGTTCTTGGATGTATGGCACAACAATGGGCCTCAGGATCTCATCACGGTATCTCTGTGCATTCAAAATGCCATCAATAAAATGCACCTGTATTCTTCGTCCATAACAGACGCCTGCCCATACCATAACCCCACCGCCACCATGGGCCACTCGATCCGCAACATTGACATCAGAAAACCGCTCACCCACACGACGCCACACACGCTGTCTGCCATCTGCCCTGAACAGTGTGAACCGGGATTCATCCGTGAAGAGAACACCTCTCCAACGTGCCAAACACCAGCGAATGTGAGCATTTGCCCACTCAAGTCGGTTACGACGACGAACTGGAGTCAGGTCGAGACCCTGATGAGGACGACGAGCATGCAGATGAGCTTCCCTGAGACGGTTTCTGACAGTTTGTGCAGAAATTCTTTGGTTATGCAAACCGATTGTTTCAGCAGCTGTCTGAGTGGCTGGTCTCAGATGATCTTGGAGGTGAACATGCTGGATGTGGAGGTCCTGGGCTGGTGTGGTTACACGTGGTCCGCGGTTTTGAGGCTGGTTGGATGTACTGCCAAATTCTCTGAAACGCCTTTGGAGACGGCTTATGGTAGAGAAATGAACATTCAATACACGAGCAACAGCTCTGGTTGACATTCCTGCTGTCAGCATGCCAATTGCATGCTCCCTCAAATCTTGCGACATCTGTGGCATTGTGCTGTGTGATAAAACTGCACCTTTCAGAGTGGCCTTTTATTGTGGGCAGTCTAAGGCACACCTGTGCACTAATCATGGTGTCTAATCAGCATCTTGGTGTGGCACACCTGTGAGGTGGGATGGATTATCTCAGCAAAGGAGAAGTGCTCACTATCACAGATTTAGACTGGTTTGTGAACAATATTTGAGGGAAATGGTGATATTGTGTATGTGGAAAAAGTTTCAGATCTTTGAGTTCATCTCATACAAAATGGGAGCAAAACCAAAAGTGTTGCGTTATATTTTTGTTGAGTGTAGTTACATGTAAATATGCTGGATTATAGCAAGATTCTAATTTCCATCCATAGTCCCAGTAATATAGAAACAGACTAAGACAACACAACATACCAAAATAAATGAATCAGGACAGAAAAACAATTAAAACAGAGTACACATACAAATATTTACAATTCAAAGTAACAATAATTGTTTGAATTGAAAGTAACAATAAGTAGCCAACAGGTGGGGGAACCAAAAAAAGAGTTTCATGATTGGTGTTGAGGTGCAAAAGTACTGTATTAAAGTGCAAAGTGCTTCAGTGCCTGGTTGTAATTGCACATTACAGTACTAGATGGTATTGCACGATGCCCAATACACTCATTTGCACATGTACAAGTGTAAATATTGCATAGGGTGTTATACACAAGTTTATTGTGTAAAGACTACTAAACCATGTAATAAAACAAAATACACAAGGATATTGTGTACATATAACCAAAAAAGAAACTTGAATGGTGCCTCCATTTGTGTTTTAGGCTACAGATGGTTGCATGTCTGATTTGCCAGTAACCAAGTTTTCAATTGTCCTTTGAAAGTACTGAAAGTGGTGCTCTCCCTGATTGTGACTGGGAGGTTGTTCCAAGCTTTCCCACTTTTTATGGATAACACGTTCTGACAAAAGGTGGTCCTGCTATGAGTAATCTCAGTCACCTCTTGTGTCAGATCTTGTACCATATCCTGTGAGTCTTTTTATGTGTATGAATTCTTTAACAGGAGATGGTTCTGGTCCATGTAAACATTTATACAGTGGTCCCTCGCTATAATGTGGTTCACCTTTCGCGGCCTCGCAGTTTGCAGATTTTTTTTTAGTCCAACTTTGCTTGCTTTTTTTTTTTTTTTTTTACAGCGCATTGTGTTCTGCATCCTCATCAAGCAGGCTGGTCGTGGCACCGCTAAGGCATAGCACGCTCATTGTGTTCTGCGTGTCTGTTTATGAGAATCTTCTCGCCCAGAAGAAAAAAGAGCACCAACAGCTACCCATAACTGTTTTTCACTTGGAAAAAGACACCTGCACCGAGGTGTCACTCAGTGGAAAAAGACACGACAGCAGAGCGGCGCCAGGACAAAGAGGCGCAATCACAGGAACTGTGAAATACTGGTCAGTCACTATTAATAATTTCTTATGTGTCCAACCTCGTAGGTTGAGCGTTAAAATTAAATTTGTTAGTTCTAAAAGCCATCATAATTATTTATAGGAAAATGTTCTATTTTTATTTCACAAACAAATGTTTGGGCCTGAAAACAAGTTGGTCTTATTTTTCTATTAAGGTTTGAACTTTGAGAGTGTTTACACACGAGAGAAAAGTGAGAAAATGTTAATGCCTGTTTGAGAAAAGTGTATAAAGTGTGTAGTGAGGGGTTTTACAGCCTTAAAATATCTATAATAATTGTAAAAAAATAACGCTGACTACTTCGCGGATTTCGCCTATTGTGGGCTATTTTTAGAATACAACTCCTGCGATAAATGAGGGACCACTGTATATGAATCAGGCATATTTGAATACCTTCAGATTTTCAAAGTCTAGAAACTTATGCTTTTCCAGAATCTTACAGTGATGGTAAGAGTTAGTTAGTTGTATCTTAATATTCCAATGTATAAATGGCAGAAAAACGCTGTACTCCACTTTAGACCAGGTTTTGGGTTGTCTATGGTGCAGTCACTCTTTTCTGCCGCACAATGCACCGCCTCTCTGTGCCCATGGGCAAACAGACAAGCGTAAGTAATCTTGTTACTTACTTACTTACACAATGTAGACATGGTGCATTAAAACGGCATGACATTTGCACTGTGCGCTGTTTTGCACTGGCTGGAACATCGTCCAGATATTTCTTTATACCAGTGTTCCACTTTAGCATCAAGCTGATGTGGAACCAGATGCATTGTGTTCTTTCTCAAACACTGTATTTTGGTTGCACACCCATTAATTCACTGTAATAACATTTCTCTGGCTTTTAAAGCCGTCGACGCCTCCATGTTAGGTCCACACAGGCTGCCGCCAGAACATTAAAAATACAACAACAGCGGCATATACTCGCCTGGATTTTATAACTGCCTATTTCTGGGCCCGCCTCGTCTGAGGTGAATGATGCATTTAGCTGCACCGAGAGGGTTTTGGATTTATAACGGCTCGGTGCCATCCTTACTCTCCTCGTTTACGCTGCAGCCCACGCTGCAGGGAGGACGTGATGTAATGAGTTAGGGAGTGAGCGGGTGGAGGTGGAGAGAGAAGTAAACATATAGAGAGAAAGAGGAGATGTTTCATTTCATAATAAACGTGTCAGTCTTACAGCAAATGTTTAACATGATCTGCAGTGATCAGTCACATGGAACCGATCAAAATTAAAGTTTGTGAAATGTTTCTTTTGTTTCCTGATAATTACAAAACACTTGTGTAATGATATCCATCCATCCATTTTCTGAACCTGTTTATTCCAGCTCAGGGTCACGGGGTGGAGCCTATCCTAGTGGTCATTGGGTGAGAGGTGGAGTTCACAATGGACAGGCCGCCCATCTGTCACAGGGCCACATGTAGACAGACAAACATGTTCACATGCTCTCTCACATCTATGGTCAATTTAGAGTCACCAGTTTGTCTATCCTACACGTCTTTGGAAGTGGGAGGAAGCTGGAGCATGTGGAGTGAGCCCACATGAACACGGAGAGAACATGCAAACTCCACACAGAAAGGACCAGGTGGGAAGGGAACCTGGAACCTTCAACAATGCTATCCAATGCCTCATTTGTATCCACAAATATAAGCAACAGGTTGGTCGTCATTGGGGTTGTCTCACAGTAGCCTGCGCTTGAGGTTCTTGAAATGTAGCAGTGCCTCCACCTGGTGGACATTTACCCTTAATGCAGGTACAACAGTATTTCACCAAGACCTCTAGTGTTCATTTATATAAAATGATAGACTTATAAAATGTATTTAATTAGATATTTATTCATTATATATTGATCGCTTAAATTTTAATATGAACAAATGTCACTGTTCAAAAATGTCAGTGGTAGAAATAAGGTAAAGTCAGTTTTCCTTTTTTTCTCTCAAATTGTCTGTGGAATAATATATAAGGTACAGCATAAAAAGTACAACTTTATTTTTTTAAACTATATGTACAAAATATGGACAAGTACATGGAGGTTTGACTATGGGAATATGAAAATTTTTGTATGTATTACATTTGTGCAGATAATGCAGTTATGATGTGCAAAAAGTCAACAAACAAATGTACAAATATGTAAATGTACAAATGAACTTGGTTTTCATGTTCTGGTTATTCTTTCTGTTGAAACAGTGAGATGGAACATTTTTCAACAGTTTTCCCCCTCATAAACACATGTAATATTGATCAATCCTACCGGTCATGCATATGCACCCCCCCCCCCCCAAACCCCTCACATAAGTCAGACAACCAAGTGTAGTTTCCTGAAGAGGACATTTTCAGATGGTGACAACTTTAAAAATGGATCATCAGAAATATGGCTGCAAGCAAAAACAGAGACAGTGAGGTGGAATTAGCTTCCTGCAGTTAATCTTTATTTACCGAATCAGGTTCGCTACAGCGGATCTGGCAGAGATAAGCTTTGGGATGTTTTATGATGAATGCCCTCCCCGACATAAACCAGCTGTATAAAGAGAAACATGGGCCAAAAGTACTTACCAGGAACTAGTCTGCGTAACACCTGATTGGTTCAGGTGTGTGGCACTGAATCTACAAGTAAGTACCTGTGTTTGGATGCTTGTGAACTCTGAACAATCAAATCTGTGCTGTTAAACTGAGGTGACTTAAGGTTCATTGGTGAGAAACTGGCAGAAAAATTAAAAAGAATTAAAACTTGGTTCCCTGATGTGAACAGTGGAGCGATCAGTGCGCGACAGCAGCACTTCTGAGTCTGATTCTCTAAGTCTGACTGTACACCCAAAGAGATCAAAGGGAATAATGTGATTATTAACCATCAGATGACAAATTCAAACCTCTTAAATCATTCTAAAGTCAGTTTTCAGCAGAAACGAGGTGATAATCGGTGACTTGCTGCTGATGCTCCAGAAAGATGTATGCGCAGTGAAGGCAGGGGGGACCTTTTGGGAGGGGGCACCCTTTGGTCAGTGACACCAGATCAAAATTTTGTCTGAAAAAAATAAACACCTGCCTTAAATAAGCGCCGGGCATTATGTGCATTAAAAAAACCTTACATTTAGTCGAGTCACTCTTTTTTTTTTCTTAAGCCCGCTGCGGAGTGGTACCATCAAGGGCGTAGGTTTGGTCTCAGCTTTGGTAGGGACAATACCACCCCCCCCCCCACCCACCCAGCCCCCCTGCTCACCACCATCACCCCCTAACCCACTCATACCATTAGACGCACAAGTACAGCATAATACATAACATATGACGACATAATGCTGAATAATTTAACACTTTATTTACATTATTAAGTGTGTAGGCAAACAAACAAATAGCTTAAATAACAAAATTGCACCCAAAATCACGAATCTATTCTATAGGCCTACACCTGAGAGAACAAGACAACAAAAAAAAAATACTTGTGGAGCTAACAAAAAAAAAAAAAGTTTTTGCAAACAAGATGTATAATCTATTCTCTTCATCAATAATGCAGTTGTAGGTATCTGGCAACCTAATTTGCCAAAAAAAAAAGGGATTTCCAATGATATATATGGTGTATTACGGTAAACGTAAGCCTGTGATGTCATAACGCAGAGGAAAAACACGGAAGTTTCACACTAGTGCGCCGCTGATTCTCATTACCGTAAGTTCTCATGTAAGCCCTCACTCTGAAAAATTTCAACACTGACAGCAAGCCAAGAACCCGTGCTATCCAACAGTATGTTATATGTTGCATATATTACAGTAAAGTGTGTTCGGTGACTTTTGAAACAAGGGAAAAGTATGAAAAAGAGCGCAAAAGTGACAGAAAAGTACATAGACAGACAGCAAACACAAATGTATTTTTTAAGGAAAAGGCAGGATGTTAGTGTCATTTGTGAAGGTGTGTGTGCGTGTTTGTGTGGGTGTGCAGTTTATTTTAAGTGTGGCGCACAGCATTGTTCGCAACCCCTCCCCCCCCGCCCTTCTTGTTTTTCTGCACCGGAGCAGTGTTGCCAGATATGAAATATGAAACTATCGTACCAAAACCTCAAAATTATCGTATTTTGGGAGAAATTATCGTACACAAACAAAACGCATACAACGTAGCTATTTTATGAAAAGAATTTTGTCACATTTTTAAACAGTAATTATATTAATGGGGAAACTATGGCAGAAAAAGAACGCAAATGCACTACCAGACTGTGAAGTAACACAAACATGTTAATTACCAGACTAGAAAGAGTCTAATTCAACCTCGGTCGCTGTCGTCATCCGATGCCATGGCCACTTGTGCAGATTTTGTTGAACACAGAAAAAATGTTGACACCTCCATAAGGAACTTGAACTTTTTTTTTATTTTTCTTGTATATCTCTTTGCTCTTGTTTTGTTCGTTTGTTATTGCATTTGTTGAAATACAGTTTCGAAAAAAAAAAAAAAAGATGTTGGTTGGGGAATCTTCCTGTCCTGCAGAGATTGGATGGGAACTCATTACTTTGTATGGAGAGGGGGCGGGCTTTCAAATGACTGTCCCGGCAGCCCAAAGCCAGCATTTGATGCCGCCTGAGTGCAACGCCTGCAAAATGATTCTTGGGTGTCAGAGAGATGCGTGTTTGGGCAACCAACTGAAATTATCGTACATATTGGGTTTTTTCCCATTATAGATCGTACATCGTACAGATGGCAAAACTATCGTACAAATACGATAATTATCGTACATCTGGCAACACTGCACCGGAGCCACCCATCCTCTGCGCTCCGGGACCTCCCACTTTACAAATTAAGCACTGCCTGCCACGAGATGCGCTTTGTTTACGTCCATGTGAGAAGAACGTGAGCCAATGAAATTGCAACATGGGTAACCCTGTAATTCTGGCACGTCGAAAACACAAAACGTGACGACTAAAATTATAGTATCGAGTTCGCAAAAAAATAGTGAATGATTTTGTTATATAAACAAAAATGCTAAATATTGGTAGGGACTATTTTGCCATCCCAAAATATTGGTTGTGACTTGTCCCTATGGTCCATATGCAAACCTACGCCCCTGGGTACCATAAAATCCTAAAGCCTGATTTATGCTTCTCCAGCTCTGTAACTCCGAAGCCTTGCAATGACGTTGACGTGCGTGTGACCCTTTTAAAGTTCTCACTCACATCTTAATGCAATTTACCACAGGAACAGTGGCTTTATCTGGATTAATTTGTCCCTCAACGAGCTCCACTTCTTTTTGCAGTCACCAACCTCCAAACCAGCGGTACATGTAATTTCCCTCAATGAATTGCAGGTAAATAAATATAAATGGTAAATGGACTGCATTAATATAGTGCTTTTCCATCTGCATCAGACGCTCAAAGCGCTTTACAAATAATGGCTCACATTCACCGTGATGTGACGGTGGTGCCATACAAGGTGCTCACTACACACCAGGAGCAACTAGGGGATTAAGGACCTTGCCCAAGGATCCTTAGTGATTTTCCAGTCAGGCTGGGATTTGAACCGAGGATCTTCTGATCTCAAGCTCAATGCCTTAACCACGAGATCATCACCTCCCCTCCCCTCATTTGAGCATCTTGTTTCTGACTCTGTGTTGTGAAATTTGTCATATTTGGAAACTTTTCAAAAATAAACAAACATATTTCATCCATGATCAAAATGTATCAGTGTTCACACTGTAAAAACTTTTAAAATATGACAGGAGATGAAAGAGGGAAAAATGGGAAAGTGACACATCATATCCTAATCAATTGTTGTTAATATTGTAATTACTTTTTTTCTCTTGGTGGATCATTAAATGGATTTTTCACAGCCAGCAGAAAGCTGAAGAGACGGTGCCTGTGAACAACCTGTACCATCAGGCAAGCTAAATATTAAATGATTTTTTTTCCACATTTCTGTATAGTGCATTCTGTCTGTGCATTTTTCTTAAACTGCCTTGAACCTGAAGCGTCTGCACAAAAACACCTCGTGTGGAATGTGTTAATATATTAATAGATACATTTAAAGTTTATGTGGACTTGCCCTCAGTTTTATTTTTTTCCATGATTTGTAAATTTGGCCCTGCGACAATCTGGCGTCCTGTCCAGGGGGTACCCCGCCTCACGCCCCGTGACTGCTGGGATATGCTCCAGCCCCCCTGTGACCCTTAATTGGAGTAAGTGGTTGAAGATGAGTGACTGAGTGATTTGTAAAATCCAGAGTTTTTCCGTGTGGTGTTCCAGTCTGGTTAGAAGAGGACAAAAGTGAGTTTTCTGAACCTGACAACAGTTACTTTCTTTCAGTCCTTGCAATGTTTTTTTTATTTATTTATTTATTTTTTTAAGAGTTTGTATTTTTCATGGCTGTGTTGTTTTCTAGTCACAGAAAGTCCAGTGAAACATGCTAATTATCCAATGATGTCATTTTTTTTATTTTTTTTTTTTATGATGATTCAGTTGACGCTGCCCACTTAAATGACAGAGAAACATGCACACGATAGATCCAAAGTAAGGGCCTGGTCACACGGCACATGGTGATAGCTGAACAAAGGAAAAAAGTCACAAATCATCAAGAAAAAGTGGACGAGTGAGCCCACACTTCTACCATCACCAAAAAGTCTGCGAGTCCAGAACACATGAAAAAATTAAAACCGAAACTAACAAAAGAAATTAACAAAAGAAAGAATCTAACAAAAGAAACAAAATAAAGCGAATGGTGACCTCGACGCTTTTGAACAAAATCAAAGCAAAACATTCATGATGACGTGACTTGCCAGCGGGTATGAGACAGCGCGCCAGCGTGTGATCATTTCTGCAGCCAGCCTGCGCTCTCCACAGCACCTTGAGGCGCGAGATTTGGTTGTCTTGACAACAGATTTGGCTTCACAACAACAGCGTGCGCGCACAGCCACAAACAGCTCTGTGCCATAGACAGCTGGAATGTGCGTAAATAGTTAAAGTAGTTGATAAAATCTTCAATTGTTTGTGTATGAAAACGTTGCTTTTTGATCCACACATGGATGAGTTACGTTCAACTCGTCTGAGCTTCAGTTATTGATCCGTTCAGATATCGTCAATGTTCGTGCAAGACGTCAGACTTGGAAGGTTGGATGACAATCAAACAGAATGTTGATGGTACGGGAACTACACAAATGATGAGGAACCATGAAGACAGAAAGTAAAACAAATTACAGACGAATTGAGGTTGCCATTGGGATTCGGTCACATTTTTCAACAGTTTGAAAATTCTGATGATGCTCCAGGATGATGGTTAAATGTTGTCTCCAAAAGGCAACATAAGTCCAGATTTCTTGTTTCGTTTTGGCTTCAGTGTCCTTCGTTAGTGCTGTGTGACCGGGGCTTAAAGTGTAGAAAATGATTTACTTATTGTTTAGCTCTTTTTTAGCTCATAGCCCCCCCCCCCCCGCTCTTTCTCAAGCCATAAAAAGTCCAGTAAATGACATAAAAATTCACATGCAAACGCTCACACAACATACAGCACCACCTACAGGCCTGGCATATGTACTACTGTTTTTTTGGTTGATTTGAGTGTTTTAAGTGTGAATGCAGATAAATGTTGAAAGGTTCTGTGCGGACAAGGCCTTTGTCTCTTCACTTGACCTCTGATTATCTTTCAAAGTGTAAAAACATGGAGCTGCTTATGAATTATGTGAGATAATTAAATTAACCTTTTCTCTGGTTTGGATCCATATAATCAATTAGCTGCCCAGGCACCAGTAACCCATAGCAACAACTGTGAGATGCTGCATGTGGGTTTGTCATCGTGTCTCTTTGTGTCTCGTCTGTGTAGGGCGGGTTTTGAGCAGGATATTGAGGGCAAATACTCGCTTCACCTGGAGAGTTGCCACGGTGAGATAAACCTTCCATTTTTAGCAACAACAGTTTTTAATATAAAGTCGTATTTGTGCCGCAGATGCTCACTGTGGTTTGTTTTGTCCAGCCGACGTCTTGGCGACTGCACGGAACCAAGACTCTGCAGCCGACTCCGCCTACGGTGAGAAACACATCATTACCTCCATCAAGGAGGTCATGTGATCACTGTTGTTGCTCTCTTTGGCATAATGTGATGTTTTTCAAAATGCCAGCCTGTTTGCATTCGAAGGCCAGAGCGCCATCATGTGGTCACTCCACAAATTCTCTTATGAAAGAATTTAAGGAAGCAGTGATGTAATGATTTCAGTAGTTAATTTAGTTTTACGCGACACAGCGGAGATGATCCCTCCTGAGATATGTGAATTCCAACATCAGCAGAAATGTGAGCTGGAAGAGGATGAGGTCTTTCCTCTTCTAATAAGCTTTGTTTACTGCTCAACTTAACCAGAAGGAATTGCATTTTCTGCACTTGACTGATCGGTGTTGACATACAGTAGCTCAGCTCTGGATTTCACCTTTGACCTCCACCACATTCCAAACTTGCTGATCAAAGCTGGGCCTCGCTGTGACTCCTGCTCTGTATTCATGGCTGCTACCTGTCAGTCCAGAGTCCTGCATGGCACCCAGGACAGGTGTTGTCATTATGCAAGCGCTGTGAGCGGCGTGCACATCAGAGCGCCATGCTGTGAATCCTATCAATTCACGGTAAGCAGCTTTAGTGTGATTACAGCCAATTAGAATCAGCCGGCGACACGCTGAATGAGCTTTCAGTGTCTCAGCTCCTTGTCATCAAGTTGGTTCGTCATCTGCAAACACTCGAACTCCAGTGTCGTTTGTGATGTGTCACTCATGGCGAAGACAAATGAGGTGAATGTTGAAGAGTCACAAGCGTGAACAAATCAGATGATAAGCACTCCTTGTGAATACCAAACCACTTATTAAGAACTTAAATTCAAAATATTTATATATCTTTTCATTACTTTGTAGCTAAGCTCAGTGTTTCCTTCAGCATGTCCCAGTCACATGACTTAATTGTTAATTTTTATAACTGACTGAAATCCAAAATCCCCCAATTAAAAAAAAAATCTTTAGTGTGCCAGTAAATCTAAATGAATTAGCCTAGATATATGTTAAAATGAGTAAAAAATATATTTTTCTCATTTTAACACTTTTATGCTCACATTTTTATATTTTGTAATATAAAAGTGCAAGTCGACCCTTTGAATGAGCAACAAACCTCACCTCTTAAAAATTACAGCCAGGGTGATATGGATTTTGGGGGGGCTAATACCAATATTAGGGAGTTAAAAATTACAATAGAGGTATATCTGCTGATATATACATAGGAAATGGAAATGGTTTGTAACATTTTATCAAAAATGTCAGAGGTTTGATTTTTTTAATTATTATTTATTTTAAGTTTAAAGATTAACTTTATTAGAAATAAATATAACCAATGAACAACCAATGTACGCTGCCTTAACTCGGATTGGCAGTCGCTGTGCAACATCGCTCAGCATTTGCATAAAAGAGACTTAACATTCACTTTGGCCCCACCTACCTGGCAGGATAGGGACTATTTGTCTCTTGTTGCTCCAAAACTCCCACTCTGAATAAATGAATGGCAGCTGGTCGCTTTGCCTCTGTCTCTTGAATCTAATGTGACCAAGGGATGATGGGGTCACGGCCCCGCTTGACAGTATTGTAAACAATGCCGTCAGAGCACTCCCTGCTGGACATGCTACATAATGACACCATTTCCAACAACCAAAGTGTTTATCTGCATTGCTTATTTGGCCAAATAAAGGTTTTACTAGCATGTTGCCCATGGGGATGTGGATTGGGTAGTGCTTATAATAAAACAGGTAGCTGACATTTTTTCAAGGGTGGTAATAAACTGTGCAAAGTTTCTTGAATGAGTTCAACAATGAGTTATGAGTACGTGATCAACGTTATATTCACACACGTACGCACAGCTTTTTGTCTTTTCTGTATTCTGCTGCAAGCAGCTGCTTTTAATTGTACACACCCACAAACAGACGGTGACGGAAGACATCAAAAGCACCACACTTTTCAGTCATAACAGCACCATGACACTTAACTCACTCATGGTAATGGCAACATGGCACTTAACTAAACTGACTATACAAATTGAACTACAAAAACACAAGTCAATAACATTAAAAACACTGTTAAACTAACATGAACCAGGATGACAACATTTAAAACTCCAAAGTGCCAAACCCCCATGGTGCATTGCAGCACAATGTCCATTGTTCACTGTTGTTAGCTAATATCACTAATTTTTCCAACAATATTAGTCCTTTCAACTTTCTGTTTTCACATCCTTCATCCTTGATCCAAAATACATAAACATACCAAACGGCAAATGTCAGCTTTCCCCAGCTTCGCCATACTCAAAGCCATACACACACACTCACACAGTGGCCATTTGGCTATTATAATCAGAACAAATCATGCAGATATGGATAGATTTTATTGGCAGAATGTTTCTTATCTGGGAAAAGAATAATTATATTTTAACTCATAGGCAGATCATTAAACAAGGGTGAAATGAGGATTATGTATTTATTTATTTTAACGCTTTGAGCCCCGGTGGAGGCGTGCAGTGCGTGCCGCTCTTGTTTCTGAAGAAACTGTGCCATGTCTGAGCACTTTAAAGACATAATGACAGAAAAAAGAGACATTTTAAAGGTTTCTTATTGAATGCTACATTATTGAGTGCCCAATTTTAAATGTTTGGGGAAGAGTGCGTTCTGGGAAGTTGGCAGAATTCATTGTTTATATACACATATCCTGTAATAGCAAACTGCAGCATAATGACCAATTTATGTCCGTTTGAAGAAAACTGAACCCAGAGGCAGCCGCTATCACGGTGCGTTAAAGAACCCATCTGAAAGGAAAACGTCATTACGGAAACGGCTCCTCACCAAATGATGTCATTACTGTAACGACAGCTGCTGTAGCATAACCTTTGCAGTCAGGCATCGACTGACGTCCTCATTCATCATGTTTGGGTCCTTCAGGTTCTGCTGCCTGGAACCAGATGCCTTCATGGAAAAACTGCGCACTTTCTAATGACGCTGCCAAGGAGCACTCAGTGACTGTCTCTGAGCATGCTGTCAATTTTTATTGTGTTCCAGGGCAATTAGCACCATGGGTCACTCCTGTGGGTGTCAGGAAAGTCCAAACCTTCAACGGCATGCCTAATCACCACACAATTAGTGTGAGTTCGAGATGAAACTGTGGCAGTGCGAGAATTAATTCGCCGCTCTGGTCTCCTGTGGCGCCGTATCAGCTGTGGTTGTCACGTCGGTTTGTCAGGGTTAATCACTGCACCGCAAGACATCTCTCTGCTTCCAACATCAAATTTACAAAAAGATTTTTTTTTTTTTTTTTTTTAAATTCTGTGATGGAGACCGCAGCTCGTTCACTTATTAAGCGGTCTGAAGAGGTTCAGGGAAGCTGCAGCAGCTGCATATGGATGTCTGTCCTTATTCTTCCCTTCTCCCACTTTGTGCCACAAGTGCACAAAAGTGCAAATTCTGGATATTATAGTCAGTTCCTTTTAATTTATGCTGCATGTCCTGGTAAATGGGACATGACGAGAACTCAATGGACAGATGAGCATCGTCACAGATATGCACAATCATAATTTCAACTAGAAGGGCATTCTGTAGAGTGCATACCTCTGCCTTTTTTTACTGATAGCTAATCTTTGATCCCATTTCTGCTGTTTGATCCACATCACTGAACTTTGATCCTGATGTCTTCTGTTCGATTTGTGTCACTGAACCTTGATCCATATTTCTTCTCTTTGAACTGCATCACAAACTTTTTCTTGACTTATGCTCTTCGATCTTCATCATTGACTTTCCATCCTGATTTCTGCTGTTTGATCTATATCACTGAACAATGATTCTGATTTCTGCTATTTTGTTCGGTATCACTGAACTTTCTTCCTGATTTGTGCTCTTTGATCCACATCACTGAACTTTGTTTATGATTTGAGCTCTTTGATCCACATCTTTGAACTTTGCAACATTCAGTCATTTGAGGCTGATTGATGAACTTTGATCTTGATCATTTGATCCTGAAATTTGCTCTTTTTGTGGAATCATTGGATTTTGAATCTGAACATCGATCTTTGATCCTGAGAACAGGATCATTGCAGTCAGTATACAAACAGCATTAAGGATCAAAGTCATTATCTACTCCTTGCTTTGGAATGGCAACAAAATATAATGGATTCTTTCTTGGCACATGCCCCGCCCCTTCATTAAGTTTAAATGAAAGCTGTTCTTAGGCACAGTCCTTCTACTAAAAAGAAGGAACAAACAGCTACTGTCGATTATATAATGAAATAATTCAGTTGTTAAGATGTTACACTATTTTTATCCTTTTTGTGACTGTAAATGGTAACTGCAATCTAATTTAAGCTCTGTATTTCACGCTGACTGCTGTGTGATTAAAATGTTTAACAATTACACAGTAGTTTGTGAGAATCTTCATGTCATCAGAAACAGAAGACGCAAATTTCTTCAAAGTGGTGTGAGTCGCACAAAAACAGAAAAAAAAACAAAACAAGAAAGTCCTCTTTCGTGTGGAAAGAACTTTGTTTTTGCCACATAAAAACTGTATCCAGATTTATTCCAACAAACATTACATAGTACAAGATATGTACCTAATAAAGTGGCAGCTCAGCCTCTGTTCTGCCACTTCACGGCTGCACGGTGAAAATTGTGCACAAAACCTTTTCAGAAAATCCTCAGAAATCTCAGTCTTCCAGATAAAAGGTACTGTGTGGAATTCATGCAGTGAAGCTGATTTTTGTTCTCCCGCTCTCATTTGGCTCAACACTGGGAGAAGATGAAGATAATTAACAAGAACACAACAGACTTGGCTGCTTCATACTCCGTCGCTCAGTCCATTTGTATGAGTTCCAACTCATTAAAAGAACATTTAAACGGGCTTTGGCGGCTCTTTTGCTGCTGGCTGATGAATGTGAAAGGATGATCAAATACACGCACGTACCGTTTTCACCGTTGGCCTTTATGTTTGTTGCCTTCATGTGTCACTTAGATGATCACATGCTGAGGACCGGATTCTTATGGAACACGTTTCACTTCACAGCTGCAACTTAAGATAACATTGGTCAACAATTTACACTCAACAAAAATATAAACGCAACACTTTTGGTTTTGCTCCCATTTTGTATGAGATGAACTGAAAGATCTAAAACTTTTTCCACATACACAATATCACCATTTCCCTCAAATATTGTTCACAAACCAGTCTAAATCTGTGATAGTGAGCACTTCTCCTTTGCTGAGATAATCCATCCCACCTCACAGGTGTGCCATATCAAGATGCTGATTAGATACCATGATTAGTGCACAGGTGTGCCTTAGACTGCGCACAATAAAAGGCCACTCTGAAAGGTGCAGTTTTGTTTTATTGGGGGGGGATACCAGTCAGTATCTGGGGTGACCACCATTTGCCTCATGCAGTGCAACACATCTCCTTCGCATAGAGTTGATCAAGTTGTCAATTGTGGCCTGTGGAATGTTGGTCCACTCCTCTTCAGTGGCTGTGCGAAGTTGCTGGATATTGGCAGGAACTGGTACACGCTGTCGTATACGCCAGTCCAGAGCATCCCAGACATGCTCAATGGGTGACATGTCCGGTGAGTATGCCGGCCATGCAAGAACTGGGACATTTTCAGCTTCCAAGAATTGTGTACAGATCCTTGCAACATGGGGCCGTGCATTATCCTGCTGCAACATGAGGTGATGTTCTTGGATGTATGGCACAACAATGGGCCTCAGGATCTCGTCACGGTATCTCTGTGCATTCAAAATGCCATCAATAAAATGCACCTGTGTTCTTCATCCATAACAGACGCCTGCCCATACCATAACCCCACCGCCACCATGGGCCACTCGATCCACAACATTGACATCAGAAAACCGCTCACCCACACGACGCCACACACGCTGTCTGCCATCTGCCCTGAACAGTGTGAACCGGGATTCATCCGTGAAGAGAACACCTCTCCAACATGCCAAATGCCAGCGAATGTGAGCATTTGCCCACTCAAGACGGTTACGACGACGAACTGGAGTCAGGTCGAGACCCCAATGAGGACGACGAGCATGCAGATGAGCTTCCCTGAGACGGTTTCTGACAGTTTGTGCAGAAATTCTTTGGTTATGTAAACCGATTGTTTCAGCAGCTGTCCGAGTGGCTGGTCTCAGACGATCTTGGAGGTGAACATGCTGGATGTGGAGGTCCTGGGCTGGTGTGGTTACACGTGGTCTGCGGTTGTGAGGCTGGTTGGATGTACTGCCAAATTCTCTGAAACGCCTTTGGAGACGGCTTATGGTAGAGAAATGAACATTCAATACATGAGCAACAGCTCTGGTTGACATTCCTGCTGTCAGCATGCCAATTGCACGCTCCCTCAAATCTTGCGACATCTGTGGCATTGTGCTGTGTGATAAAACTGCACCTTTCAGAGTGGCCTTTTATTGTGGGCAGTCTAAGGCACACCTGTGCACTAATCATGGTATCTAATCAGCATCTTGATATGGCACACCTGTGAGGTGGGATGGATTATCTCTGCAAAGGAGAAGTGCTCACTATCAGATTTAGACTGGTTTGTGAACAATATTTGAGGGAAATGGTGATATTGTGTATGTGGAAAAAGTTTTAGATCTTTGAGTTCATCTCATACAAAATGGGAGCAAAACCAAAAGTGTTGCGTTTATATTTTTGTTGAGTGTATTTAGTTTTTGTTTTGTTTTTTTTTTCCCTTGCATGGACTTATTTAGGGTAATTTTGGGGTGCTGAATCTGAATCAGAGCTCAGATTTCCTCTATCACTTTTTTTTTTTTGCAGCCTGTTCCGTATTGATTTATGATGCCAAGCTGCATTCTAAAAAATTAATTGTCTCAATGACAAAATGTGATGTAACAATTTGCATAGAATTTTTAAAGTTATTTCAGCTTAACTAAAGTTATTTCAACTTAACTAGAGAAGTCTTGTGGCATTAACTCAGTTGAAAATTGAAATAGCATAGTTGAAATAACTTAAGAAAAATCTATGCAACTTGTTACATCAATTTTTCTCGTTGAGACAGCAGTTCCTTTTTTAGAGTGTGGTCATTTGCTGATGAGCTTGACGCCACTAATCATGCACAAAGGAGCTTCAAAAGCACAGTTTTAAACCAGGTTGGTGAAATGTGAATAAGAGCCATAATATCGTTTATGGCGCCGAAGAGGTGTGCGAGAGTGCAGCTTTTGCTTCAGTATGAGAAATATGTTTTGATATCTCAAAAACGTGATGTGATTGGCAAAAACTAACTCTAGATTGGGATTCAGCACCACCAAATCACCCAAAATCCATTGGGAAACTCCATGTAAGACAAATCGTGTTGACCAGCGTTAGGATGTCCACCAAGGACGTAATAACATCATCTGTGTTTATTTATTTGCCTTTGTGTTGGCAGGATTACGTCAAAACGTCAGAAATCTCAGATTGCTTGTTTTCACTTTAATTTGAAATGCTGCCACTCCCCGCTAGAGTAAAGGTCCATTTTTGAAGACATTAAAAACATGATAACGATAACAATAATAATGAGATTTAATGTGTTTTAACAACTAACATGTCATTCAGTCACTGTTACTCTAATGGCCCTGAGTTTACTGCTACAATTCTGCACAAAGTGGAACTAATGACATACATACATTTTTATATATATATATATATATATATATATATATATATATATATATACATACACACGAGGGCTGTCAATAAAGTTACGGTCCTTTTTATTTTTTTCAAAAACTATATGGATTTCATTCATATGTTTTTACAGTCAGACATGCTTGAACCCTCGTGCGCATGCGTGAGTTTTTCCACGCCTGTCGGTGACGTCATTCGCCTGTGAGCACTCCTTGTGGGAGGAGTCGTCCAGCCCCTCGTCGGAATTCCTTTGTCTGAGAAGTTGCTGAGAGACTGGCGCGTTGTTTGATCAAAATTTTTTCTAAACCTGTGAGACACATCGAAGTGGACACGGTTCGAAAAATTAAGCTGGTTTTCAGTGAAAATTTTAACGGCTGATGAGAGATTTTGAGGTGATACTGTCGCTTTAAGGACTTTTCACGGAGCGAGACGTCGTGCAGCGCTCTCAGGCACCGTCGTCAGCCTGTTTCAAGCTGAAAACCTCCACATTTCAGGCTCTATTGATCCAGGACGTCGTGAGAGAACAGAGAAGTTTCAGAAGAAGTCGGTTTCAGCATTTTGTCCGGATATTCCACTGTTAAAGGAGATTTTTTTTTAATGAAAGACGTGCGGACGGATCCGCGCGTCGAGACGCAGCCGCCGCGACGCTCCGCCACAGGAAAAACACCTCCGTTGAAAGCCTTAAGGACAAGTTGGAACATGTCCTGCCTGTTAAACAATTTCTCATATACTCACTCCACTGAAAGCCATCAAAAGCCGCCTGGATTTTACAAATGGTTATCAACACGGAGGTGTTTTTCCTGTGCCGCCACACCGCGTCGGCTGCGTCCCGACGCGCGGATCCGTCCGCACGTCTTTCATTAAAAAAATCTCCTTTAACAGTGGAATATCCGGATAAAATGCTGAAACCGACTTCTTCTGAAACTTCTCTGTTCTCTCACGACGTCCTGGATCAATAGAGCCTGAAATGTGGAGGTTTTCAGCTTGAACAGGCTGATGATGCTGCCTGAGAGCGCTGCGCGACGTCTCGCACCATGAAAAGTCCTTAAAGTGACAGAATCACCTCAAAATCTCTCATCAGCTGTTAAAATTTTCACTGAAAACCAGCTTAATTTTTCGAACCGTGTCCACTTCGATGTGTCTCACAGGTTTAGAAAAAATTTTGATCAAACAACGCGCCAGTCTCTCAGCAACTTCTCAGACAAAGGAATTCCGACGAGGGGCTGGACGACTCCTCCCACAAGGAGTGCTCACAGGCGAATGACGTCACCGACAGGCGTGGAAAAACTCACGCATGCGCACGAGGGTTCAAGCATGTCTGACGTAGAAACATATGAATGAAATCCATATAGTTTTTGAAAAAAATAAAAAGGACCGTTACTTTATTGACAGCCCTCGTATATATATATAAAGCAATACGTGTCTGTGTGAGTGCGAGTATGTGAATCACATATCTCTTGCAGTTTTGTCAGATCAGCCTCAGCTTTCAGATATGGCTTGCGAATAGCATGATGATGCGCATCCTTTCTGATTAAAAAATTTTGGAATTAGTTTTCAAAACCTTTATTTTGAAACCTTTATTTTGATTAACACTGGAAAATTCATACTTCTAAGATGGTGTGGCCCGCTGATGTTACTGGTAGCAAAGTTGATGTTCATGTTTGCACCATTTCACAATAAAATGTTTAATGTCAGCATCACAGCAAATACTTTTACTGTGAAATGCATGCTACCAGTGTTCCTTGCAACTGAGGCTAACTTGACAACACTGAGGAGATGTTAGCTAAAATCAGTTTTTTGCTAACGCCAACAAACTTCCCACTGTTTGTACAATGTTTCAGTAAATACATGAGCTGAATAAAATCTTATATTTTTCACTATTTGTACAATGTTTCAGTAAGTACATAAGCTGAATAAAATCTAATATTTTTCCACTGTTTGTACAATGTTTCAGTAAGTACATAAGCTGAATAAAATCTAATATTTTTCCACTATTTGTACAATGTTTCAGTAAGTACATAAGCTGAATAAAATCTATTTTTCCACTGGTTGTACAATGTTTCAGTAAGTACATAAGCTGAATAAAATCTAATATTTTTCCACTGGTTGTACAATGTTTCAGTAAGTACATAAGATGAATAAAATCTAATATTTTTCCACTGTTTGTACAATGTTTCAGTAAGTACATAAGCTGAATAAAATCTAATATTTTTCCACTGGTTGTACAATGTTTCAGTAAGTACATAAGATGAATAAAATCTAATATTTTTCCACTGGTTGTACAATGTTTCAGTAAGTACATAAGCTGAATAAAATCTAATATTTTTCCACTGGTTGTACAATGTTTCAGTAAGTACATAAGCTGAATAAAATCTAATATTTTTCCACTGGTTGTACAATGTTTCAGTAAGTACATAAGCTGAATAAAATCTAATATTTTTCCACTGGTTGTACAATGTTTCAGTAAGTACATAAGATGAATAAAATCTAATATTTTTCCACTGGTTGTACAATGTTTCAGTAAGTACATAAGATGAATAAAATCTAATATTTTTCCACTGTTTGTACAATGTTTCAGTAAGTACATAAGCTGAATAAAATCTAATATTTTTCCACTGTTTGTACAATGTTTCAGTAAGTACATAAGCTGAATAAAATCTAATATTTTTCCACTATTTGTACAATGTTTCAGTAAGTAAAAAGTAAGTCCCTTCGGCTGCTCCCTTGTTTGCACTTGGGGTCGCCACAGCAAATCCAAGGTGGATCTGCATGTTGTTTTATGCCGGATGCCCTTCCTGACGCAACTCCACATTACATGGAGAAATGTGGCAGGGGTGGGATTTGAACCCGGAACCTTCTGAACTGAAACCAAGCGCATTAACCACTTGGCCATGTACATAAGCTAAATCTAATATTTTTCCACTATTTGTACAATGTTTCAGTAAGTACATAAGCTAAATAAAATCTAATATTTTTCCACTATTTGTACAATGTTTCAGTAAGTACATATACTGAATAAAATCTCATATTTGCTATGAGTTCAAGTTTAAATAAACTGTTTTCAGGAGTTGGGGTACTGAGGATTTGCTGTTTCAAATATTCTAAACGTTCTGTTTAATTTTGTCTGAGTCTCTTCCAATATCCCGTTTAATAGGAATCCTTTTATTTTCATATAACTGATAATAAAGCTGTTTTTAAAACAATAATAAATACTATATTCAAATAATATGGTACACCTCTTTGTAGATTCCACCTTCAAACACAGCCTCATATGACCATCCATGAGAAATCTACGCAAGTTCCCAATTTTCTATAGGAATACAAGCTACCTGCCTACCTACTGCACTAGAGTTTACTTAATTTCTACAAAACAAATAAGTGAATAAACAGCAGCTTGGATTGAAAGTATTTTTTCATAATGTATGACAGAGCTGTTTAAGTGACAAACATATACATTGGGTTAACCTTAATGTGCTTGCATTCTGCTCTGTGCAAATATAATGACTGACCCCCCCAAAAAAACAAAAAAAAAAAACAAAAACCCTTGATCAGTACATCCCTAATATATTCTTAAAGAAGTTGTTGAGCCTTATTTACCAGCTCTTGCACTGGTGTCTCTGGATGCTAATGACCAAATATTTGTGGACTTGAGTGCATAAATGCATCCACGTGTGTGATTGTGTTATTGATATAAATGAATGTGTGTACTAGTGTGATTACTGATTTTTTTTTTTTTTTTTTTTTTTGAGTTTAATTGATTCAGACAGTTAGTTTCCACACAGCGAGGTGGCCGCGCTGGTTGATCTGCTCGATAACGACACTGTGGAACTCAGCAGGAATCGATCATCGGCAGAGAAGGGCACAGTCAGACGTGTATCGCCTGATTGCATACCTTCTTTCAGAAACCGTTTTTGTGAATCACAGAACGACGATCACGTTTGTCCAACGAGGTGAAACAACTCGGGCTGCGCATTTTGTGAAAAACATCAAACTGTATTTTTTTTTTGTTTTTGTCTTGTTTATTCACCTACTTCAGTTTAATACACCTTGACATGACTCGATCCTTCTGCATACACACAAACACAGTGTGGAGGTAGGTGTGTGTGTGTGTGTGTGTATCAGGTTTGTGTTGTTTGACCTTATCCAATGAGAGGAATGTGGGTGTTGGCAGCATGTTTATTGGTGAAGGGAAAAAGTCACATTTGAGAAGGTCTCTCCTTATCCTGCCCCATGTCCTTTCTGTCATTTTTTTTCCTCTATCTCTATTATTTCTCGCTGTTGTCATTTTTTTCTATTCCTTCATTACTCCTCATCTGTCAGTTTCACTCATCTTTTTTATTTCTTCTTATCTGTGTGAATGCAGCCTCTTTTTCTCTCATCTACTCTTTCATTTTAATTTGTGGCAATATCTGAAATTTTCTCCTTTTATAAAAAAAAAATTCTCTTAGTTATTCTGTCTGCTATTCTCTCTCTCTCTGTCTCTCTCTCTGTCTCTCTCTCTCTCTCTTCTGTGTCTCTGGCTTTCATTGCTTTGTCTCTCTTGTGTCACTGATGTCGGGCTGCATGTGAATACCAATGTATCCTCTGCAGAAAGAGTGGGCAAGAGAGCACTGGAGACACACACTATGCTAATAGGGGAGAAGTTTCTCCAGCTTCTTGACTTCAGTCTTTCAGCCTTAAAGCTGCAGTTCACTATCACACACTCCAGGTCCAAAACAAGGAATCACCAAACCTTCAGTGGTTGTAGCTTCAGAAATGTGACCATTTCATTCTTTGCTGTTTTATATCACTGGAATTTGTATGATTATTGTTATTATTATTTGGGCTTTTGATTTCACAGCATTTTTTAGGCTTGTGTGTGGCCTTTTTTGCGGGGGGGGGCCCTCTGTGCACCACCACAGTAGAACTGAAATGCAATAATACGTGTTTGCATTGGAGACTTTCATCTTTAATTCATTCATTCCATCAACGGCTGTGTCTCCAGTCACACCCACTGAAGCCTGTAACTCCTTCAACACCGTCATGGGTGTCTTGATAGCTTCCCTCAAATGGACTGCATTTATATAACACTTTTCCATCTGCATCAGACGCTCAGTGCTTTACAATAATGCCTCACATTCTCCCCGATGTGAGGGTGCTGCCATACAAGGTGCTCACTACACACAAGGAGCAACTCAGGGATTAAGGCCCTTCCCCAAGGGCCCTTAGTGACACTCTTTACGTTTCTTAAGGAATAATTGAACAAATATCCCTAAATATTCAGTGAATTGGAAACGTTCTTGCATTCGTCCTCTTACTTGTCCAAAGATGACTGGCTGTAAAAGTGATGATTTAGTAGCTTTACCATTTTATTTCAGATTATGTTGTAGATATTCCTCTTTGGTTAGCATCATTTTCGATTTAGAAAAGTTGATTTATGTAAAATTCCAAGCCTTGCAGTCCATTTTCTAGGCACCGTCTGGCTGTTACTTTCCTCTTCTGTTCTGTATTCCAACTGGTTCCATTACTGCCAAAGTTCAAAAGCATTCCTGCTGCAATACCACAATGTGTGGTTCAGTTCACTTCATCAGAGCACCAGCACCAAATCAGAGTAGACGTCACCCTGACATGCTGCAGGAGAGCAAGGTTTAAACCTGATCCTGCCCACGAGCAAGCACAGTGGGGTAACCACAGAATTAAAACAGCTGTCAGTTTTTACTCGAGTCCAAAATATGGCCATTGGGTATTGCAAAGGCCTTCTGTCCGTCTGTCTGTCTTTGCTCACCATAATTCCCATCCTGTTACTGCCAGAGTCTTCAAATTCAAAGGGAGCATTTGTGGGAGATAGACCTTGGACAAGTTCAAAGATGGATAACCTTGACCTATTTTAAGAGATCAACAGGTCAGACAATCACAATTGTCTTCTTTATAATTTGCATTTGTTTAATTGATATCCCAGTACAAAGTCTATGTATAAATAAAATAAAATTTTGGACCAATCTGATGCTTTTCTGGCAAATATGTTTTTGAACTCCTCCCAGATAATGTTATTTTTGACCAAATCCATTTGCAGAAAAGTACATTGGAACCTCCACCACATTTCCCTGTTATCATTAGACCCTTCAGTGGACAAGCTGGCTTCTGTTTGAGATAAATGTTTTTCATTTTGGCTCATTACTTGAGAGCAGGTGGCTCTGTCAAATTTAGCTCCAGTTGTGCGCTTCAGGCTGCCTGTCTGTGTCTTTGGACAAGACATTCTTTCTATTATCCCATTGTGATGTCACTGGACTGGAGAGAGAAGTTTGGTGATGCTGATGTCTTTGCAGGAGAATGACGGTCCAAGTCTTTAGGGTCCTGGTGCTTCCCGTCTGGTTGTGAGACTTGGACTTTAACCAGTGACCTTGGATGTCTTTGGTACTTGGTCAGTTACTGGAGAGTTAAATAGGGAGCATCAGTTGCATTGTGAAGGAATGTCAGCTACATGCATAGACGTGATCCAGTGATCCATCATGTAGGTGCCTCAATGTTGAGGACCCCAGTGACTGGAAGAAGACAAGGACACACCCACATTTCACTTGGCTGCAGCACATGGATTACTTTGGACAGGTGGGGATGGACCGGTTGCCTTCCTGGATGGTTGCTATCCAGGCCGTTTCAGTAGTGTGGCGGATGCTACTGCAGATGTTGGTAGCGAAGAGCAGATAATAAAAATTAAATAAAAGCTAAGCACAGAACCCTAAGCTACGAGATTTGGACATGTTGGTCACATAACCTCACTCATCCTTTTCCTCCTGTTGTCTTTTAGGTGTTCGCCATCTTCCGGAGTTGGACCTGCGAGCAGCCGCCAACGTGCACTACACCCTGTTAATTGCATGCATTCTGGTGGCCTTTTTCTTGGGCGCCATCTTGTCTGGCTTCCTGGTATCGTGCTACTGCAGCCGTAACAGCGCGCACCGGGCGAGGCGAGTGGGCAAGGACCCCGAGGCGTCGCTACCACACGCTTTGTCGCTGCATTCCCTCGCCAAACTCAACGGGCTGCTGGACGGACAGCTGAAGGTTAGTGGAAGAGGCTGTTTAATTTGTCTTGTAAGTAATTGAGACAATTAAACCAACAAAAAAGCTAATAAGGAATTACATGATAAGTACATTATATTTTAATCGTCAATCTCTGAATTTTCAATTGTTGTAAGTTACATATTACCATGAGGGTGTCATAACCACTAAAACACAACCAAATGTATCATTTGAGTCACTGACATAAAAATATATATTTGACTTTTAAAATACAAACTGTACCTTACTGTGGTTATAACTTAATGCCCAAACACAAACAAAAATGAAACACACAAACATAGTGCTTTCTTGCAGATGGTGCCAGTGAGTGGTGAGTGCAGGAAGTGCACTGTGGGACTTTGCACTGTCCCATGTAAAGTGCCCAGAGTCGTTTGTAAGATGGTCAGAGGATGAACAGTGCATTTGATGGTGAGAGGGGTATGTGATGGTGGAGGGCCTGCAGGTGCAGCATTCCATGTGGGAGTCACTGATGAAGTCCTACACTGAATGGGAAAGTGTGTCCAAACCTTTGATTGGTACTGTGTATTGGCCCTGATATCCATTGGGCTGGTGTATCTGACTCCCCCTGGACAGGATGCTGAGGCTGGTACTCAGTGACAGGAGGGTGGACTGACATGATGCAGATGAAGTGTCTTGTCCTCTGAAAAAAACGAGTAGCCTGAAGCCCTCTTCTCAATCAGCAAAGGATGTGTGGACACCTGTGAGATGGTATTGTGTGTCCAAGTCTCTGTATCTTCACCTAGACGACTGTGGTACTCAAGACTCCCTCAGTTGAGGAGCTGCTCATATGGAGGGTGGCGTATGGTGGGCAGGTCTTCCAGAGGTCCACTGTTAACTCATGAGTCACCTCCACATTGAAAGCTGGGTTGTCGTCAGGACTCCGTGATGTTGTTGGTGCTGTTACTGTGTTCTGTCAGCACGGTGAAGAGCAGTGGACTCGAGATGCATCCTTGAGGGGCACCAGCACTTAGCGTAAGGTTGCTGTAAGTTTCTACTCCTATCCAAACCATCTGTAGTCTTGCAAAGGGATTGTGTATGAAAGCAGTTTGATGTAGACATCATCTTCCAGACAGATCAGTGATACTTGGAGCTGAAATTGCGTCATCTGTTGACTAGTTTCTTCAATAAGGAAACTGAAAGGAGTCCAACATGGGGTAGACGTTGACTGTGATATGGGCCATGAATCGAGTCTCAGTGAACCATCTGCCCAAAAATGACCTACTGCCTTGGGAATTCATGTTATGAATCAATAGGTTGTGATTAGAGAGCCAGATCCATCTATGTATTGGTCCCCAGTGCTAATGTGCATGATTGTTGTTTGAGGACAGGGGTCCATGTCTTTAAAGTCCCAGTACTTCTGGTCTTATTGTGTGATTGCGATTCCTGAGGCAATCGAATGACCTCAGATGACAACTGGATGTCTTTAGTACTAGGTCTCTATCCTTGAATGAAGTTGGAATGAGTTAGTGTCAGATGAGAACTTCTTGAAACCCAGAGGAGGTGTACTTGCATTAATGAGGATGTGGTAGCAATAGATGGCTGCTTTGATGGAGACAGGGATGGACTGCTGGTCTGCTTGGGTTTCTGGATGCAGCAGTGTACAGCCCCAATAAATGCTCTGAGACCTGCTCTGACCTTAATCAGTAAAGATTTGTATTCAGTTTTTCTGTTCATCCGTGTCTTTGTGCAGGAGGACAAACTGGACGTATCGTTGTCAAAAATATACAGCTCATTCATCCCAAATGGACGGTCGGAGCCCAACCTGCACACCCCCAGACACCAGGACCTGCCACTGGTTGACCCCGACCTTAGCCTCTCCCAGGTATGATATCACACATTATCAGTCCAAACATGCAACCCGTAAATGGACTGCATTTATATAGCACTTCCATTTGCGTGAGACGGTCAAATCGCTTTACAATAATGCCTCACATTCACCCCAATGTCAGGGTGCTACCATACAAGGTGCTCACTACACACCAGGAGTATCTAGGGGATTAAGAACCTTGCCCAAGGGCCCTTAGTGATTTTCCAGTCAGGCTGGGATTTGAACCAAGGATCTTCTGGTCTTAAGCCCAGCGCTCACCTTCCTATATCCCCAAAATTTTTATTTTATTAGGTTCCAAAAACAGTGTATTCAGTTTTAGAAGTTTTTATTTCTTACTAGCTTTTACATAATATATTAGAAAATTGTTATTTCAAACCAAAAATGAACCAAAGTTAGCAGCTAGCGAAACCAGGAAGTGACGTCCGCTAAATATTTTAGCGGATGGACGGATGGATGGAAAGCTTTCACAATACCCGTTGGCCATATTTGATGGCCTCAGGTAAAAACAGAATTCAAATTAGCCATTGCAGAAGTAGAATCAAATGATTTTGTGGCATTTTTTGGGGGGGGGGACCCTGTATTTGAGTTTGATCGATTCATTTTCAGAAGCTACTGGGCCAACTGTGGACTCTTTTAAACAGTTGGCCAAGAAGGAGATGGGGAAGGAGGGTAAATTAAGGTGAACGTTTAGACAACGACTGGAAAAAGAAGCGAGGTGTTAGATTTGATGGAGAGGAGGGAGATCAGAGTGTTATTTTTGCAGGAAATTAATTACAAAGGAAATTTATGATTAAACATTTGATTTGTTTGGTTTGAAACTGGGTCTACCCTGTGTTTAGTCTCTCTCTCAGGCTGATGGTGAGGTCTCCGGACTCCCGACACCAGACTCCACCCCTGAGCTACCCATCAAGAACGTGAAGGCCCTCCAGTATGAGAAGAACCAGAACTGCAACAACGCCAAGGACAGCAACCCCAAATCCAGACCAAGATGCTCTGGATCTAGTTTGGGTTTGATGGCCGTTGTGGGGAATTCTTTGACCCAGCAGGCGTTCCCCTTTTCCCATCACAATGACAACAATTTAAGCAACGGAGTGGCGCTTGGAGCTGGAGCAGCTTCTTCTTCACTGCATCTCCCAGAGGAGATAAAGATCTCGCACCATCACAACTCCCAGCAGTCTCTTCCCCAGACCGTCGTGGATGTCTCCGCGCTGGATGAGCTGCTCAAACACATCCATGAAGTCAGCGCTTCGGGTACCGGTGGCATCAAGGTCCTCACCTCCACCTCCTCATCCGCCCTGTTTCCCGGAGCCTCCTCCGCTTCATCCAGAGGGCACCATCATAACCACCACAGCGAGCAGCGTGCATGCCTCTACAACCACAGCCATCACCATAGCAACCACCACCATCAGCAGCAGCAGATGCCTGAGACAGAACCCAGTTCACATTTCAGCAACTCCGTGCTGCCAAGAGATGGCCGGCCCAGACACCTTGATGCACAAAATCAAAACTCTTCTTCTTTCTCATCGTCCTCCAACAATCCCACCTCCTCCACTTCCGTCCCCTCCTCCTCCTCCTCCTCCGCTTCACCAACTCCGCTCCAGCAGCAGGTAATTCCTGAAAAGCCTGGAGGCAGTGGAATGTCACTGATGCAGCGCCACTACCATCGCCCCGCGCTCATTAAGATGGGCAGCGGGGGAGGGGCTGTGCCACGCCACCACAGCTTCAACCACCGGGGGTCAGCACCTAATAATTTTTTAGCCAGGATGAACACCAACAGTAGCAGTAATGGACCTGCAGGAGCTAACACCAGTAAAGACAGCGACAGACGCCGGTTGTCATTTGCTAGCACCTGTTTGACACGGCAGCACAGTTACAGCGAAGGGCCGCACGTACAACGAGCGGCGATCCGCAGAACGGTCTCACTCAAACCCCAGGTCCCCCCGAAACCGCTGTTCCTCCCAAATACAGTGACAAAACCGGCGCCACAGGAGGAAAAGTACAACTACTGAGACCTTTAGAAGAGTTGTTGACAAAATGAACACAGTGACAGAGACAAAAGGACTTCAGTGACGAGCCGCTGTCCTTGCCGCTTGTCATTCACTCTGCGTTATTGTTCCGTTTGCTCTGAGTCACACAGCTGCACCATTGTAGCAGGAACTAAAGCTTGACACCAAATAAATGAGTGAGTCACACTCAAACAGCTCGGACCAGCTGGAGAAACGTTCCAAAAGCAGGTCAAAGAGACGCTAATGATCCAGAGGCCGTCCCTGGGCAGGAGGCAGCCTCACATGTTCCCGATGAATGCAGTTTTCTCAGAAGCCTTTGATCTCGTGTCCCTGGTTGTTAGTTTTCGGCGCAGGGCCCGGATTTCATTTGCAAACCTGCTTGACACGGTGCTGCTGGGAGTGTCGGACTTCTCTCCAAGACTTTGATGATTGAGTGGGACGATGGCGGCATTGCCATAGGAGAACTCATGTAAAAAAATCCCCAAACACCCAGAGAGCTAATTCCTTTCCTCGCTTCAGAATTCTGTCTCCCTTTTACTCCGGTCTGGATGGGAAGCAGAGAAGCTGAGATTTTCTTTGGTTTCCTACACAGCATAAAATTCAAGTTTATAAAGTTTAATCCATAATCGAGTATGAAAAGAGAAGAATAAATAATCAGTGTGCTGCGTTTCCAATCCAGTATTTTTTTTTTTTTTTAATAAATATCTTGTCTCATTTCTTAACTTTGTTCCTGTTCACACTCGGAATGTTGGAACCAGCAGGTGTTGTTAATTTGGAGCAAATGATCACACAAATTTATAACGTCACAACTGTGAAGTGAAATAAGATCTACTGTGAGAATTTAGACCTCCATCAGGTCATAACCTACACCTATATCAGGTCATAGCCTTCACCAGGCCGTAACCTACACCTATATCAGGTCATAGCCTTCACCAGGCCGTAACCTACACCTATATCAGTTCATAGCCTCCACCAGGCCGTAACCTACACCTATATCAGGTCATAGCCTCCACCAGGCCGTAACCTACACCTATATCAGTTCATAGCCTCCACCAGGCCGTAACCTACACCTATATCAGGTCATAGCCTCCACCAGGCCGTAACCTACACCTATATCAGGTCATAGCCTTCACCAGGCCGTAACCTACGCCTATATCAGTTCATAGCCTCCACCAGGCCGTAACCTACGCCTATATCAGTTCATAGCCTCCACCAGGCCGTAACCTACGCCTATATCAGGTCATAGCCTCCACCAGGCCGTAACCTACGCCTATATCAGCATAGCCTCCACCAGGCTGTAACCTACGCCTATATCAGTTCATAGCCTCCACCAGGCCGTAACCTACGCCTATATCAGTTCATAGTCTCCACCCGGCCGTAACCTACACCTATATCAGTTCATAGCCTCCACCCGGCCGTAACCTACACCTATATCAGGTCATAGCCTCCACCAGGCCGTAACCTACACCTATATCAGGTCATAGCCTCCACCAGGCCGTAACCTACACCTATATCAGGTCATAGCCTCCACCAGGCCGTAACCTACACCTATATCAGGTCATAGCCTCCACCAGGCCGTAACCTACACCTATATCAGGTCATAGCCTCCACCAGGCCGTAACCTACACCTATATCAGGTCATAGCCTCCACCAGGCCGTAACCTACACCTATATCAGGTCATAGCCTCCACCAGGACGTAACCTACACCTATATCAGTTTATAGCCTCCACCAGGCCGTAACCTACACCTATATCAGTTTATAGCCTCCACCAGGCCGTAACCTACACCTATATCAGTTTATAGCCTCCACCAGGCCGTAACCTACACCTATATCAGTTTATAGCCTCCACCAGGCCGTAACCTACACCTATATCAGTTTATAGCCTCCACCAGGCCGTAACCTACACCTATATCAGTTTATAGCCTCCACCAGGCCATAACCTACAACAGGACATAACTGCTACCATCCAGCAGAGGGCAGCCACAACTCTGACATTTATCCTTATCGACGATACTAAAACCAAACAACAAAAAAACTCACTATGATAAATTGCAGAAAAGAAACTCTAACTTGAGCTTAATCTGTATTTCTACCATATTCTGGAAAAAAAAAATTCCTAATGTGTCTACAGCACTGATCTGTATCTATTACTGGATAGCTCACTGGCTCACACACTCCGTACAATCTGCTGAAGCAAACTGGCGGCCATCTTACCACTCCCAACTTATGCAGACCACACATAGACAGCTTAATAGAACCTCAACAATTTCAAGTAATAACTGAGCTGATTCTCTCATTTACTTATTTTTGTTCTTCGGATAATGTAAGATTGATCCCTCCTAATCCATGCATGTCATGATTAGCTATTTGATTTATTGTCGTTCTTTCTTTTATTACTTTGACACTTTCTTTCCATCTATTCTCACTTACTCATATCTCACTGGGACAAATACTCGATTCTAAAAATGATCTTTCTTTCATCAATGTTTTGTGGATTCATCAGCAAACTTATATATATGTGTGTGTGTATTGGTACCATATCATCAACAAAAGTGGATGGATAACAAAAGTCATTATGGATAACACAGAAATAGTGGATTTTTTTTAATAGTTGTACTAAAAAAATAAAACACCACTTTAACAAGCTACAGGAGAGTTAGGTTTCCGTGCAGTGACATTTATTACACATAGCTCTCTGAGCTTCAGCCTAATATAAGTAATAAAGCTTGTAGCAACAACACCTAAAGCTCCAAAACTATGCACAAGTAGACCTAATAAATGTCTTAAAATAGTTCGTCCAACACAAAACACAACATGTGGCTACACATGTTGAGTTAATAAGCCACTCATTATTATTATTATTATTATTATTATTATTATTATCATCTTTGCCTCCATGCTGGAATAAGGGATAGAACCCTTCAAATTATTGTTAATTACTTCCCATTTCAATCAGACTCACAGGTGAAATGTTCATCCACAGCCTTTGAACTGGCAATTTGTGCAGTTTATAGCGGCACATGAAGGTAGTTTTAACAAAATTACAAAGAAAAAAGTTGCATGCACCTCATTAAAGATCAACAGAAAAGAGCATTTAAGAACATCAGAGTGGTAATATGGCGGCCAGTTTGCTTCAAAAATATTGGCCAATGAGCGATCCAGTGTTATATAGAGATCAGTGGTCCACAGACAGAAGCAGTCGCATCATGTCTGTCATTATTTGTTAAAATAACTGAATGTGGAGCAGCTCAGCATGACCTGATTAACACTTATTAGCAGAATATGATTTAGTGGCTGAAATATTTCAACAATTGGAAACACAAAATCAAATTAAACTAGTGGGGACATAACTCTAACAATAGCACTCATTTGATTTGTCCTTGGTAATTCAACAAATTATAAAAAATAAGCTGAACATTAACGGGACATGTTAAAAAATATCAAATAATGAGTCTGGATCTGATCAAAGTCTCGTCTTTTGCTAATGCCGCCATTAAGAAGCTAGGCTATACTAGGCGCAGTGTTTAATTAGCTAACTACTTATTTCTCTTCCCCTGTTAACTTGTCCATCAAACATAGATGAAGTTGAACATTTATAAGATAAATATGACAATATTTACCTCCTCTGGTTGTAAACAGGAAATTTAAAGACATACACAATGTTTAGTGGCAGACAGGAAGTGACCACAGCACCAAGTTATTACACGTAGAAAATATATTAATTTATACAGTAAACCCCCCCCCCCCCCCCAAGCCCCAACCCTTGAGCTGCTGAACAAAGTTGTGATTAAAATATGGGGAAGGTCATTCATAAACAAAAGCTGATTTATGAATGCAGCTGCATGCAGAATTAGAATTCCAGTGTTTAAAATAAAAATTGTACATTAAAAATTTGTCAGTATGTAGCATCCCAGATTGCCTTAGAATAAAGGAAAAAAGGCTTTAGATAATTAAAAATATTCCAAAAGGGGGGCATGCCCCCCCCCCCCCCCCCCACCTGAAGCTAGAGTCAACCCTATTATAATAAAAGAGCAAGAAAATAAATGTTAACGGTTACTATTATTTCAAATAAACATTTTTCTTCCAGACATTTATATATGTACTGTTTCTGTCCCTTCAAGGTGTTGGATCAAAATCCAGAAGACACTTACATTTTGGAATGGTTTTATAACCAACCACGTCTACACCGACAAGCCAGATCAGTGTGTTTATTGTTTTAAATGCCGTGTTTATTTTCATAAAACCAATCATAGATGTGCTTGTTTGTCTCCTGCAAGTGGATTTTTTATTTCATAAATCATCCTAAGAACCTCAAACACAGAATCTGTACAGTTATTGCTTCTTTCTACCCCTTAATTTTGCAGAATTTTATCTTCCCTCTGCACCAGTAACCTCAGGACACGACTGGATGTCTTTGGTCCCGGTGTCACAGACTGAACACCCACCCCCCAAATAATTGGTCCGTCATTTGGGACGACAGCAGCTCGTCTGAGACAGACACACAATCTTGTCCAGTTGTACACCCAAAGTGATCAAAGGGAATAATGTGATTATTAACCATCAGATGACAAGGTAAAACCTCTTAAATCATTCTAAAGTCAGTTTTACGCAGAAACAAGGCCATTTTAAGCAGAAACGAGGCGATAATTGGTGAACCGCGGCTGACGCACAGAAACGACGCATGTGCAGTGAAGGCAGGGGGGACCCATTTTTAGGGGGGGGGACCGTTTGATTGGCGACACTGGGTCTCTTTGGCGAATCCTTTGGCTTTGGATGTTTATTTCCATTTGTGCTGATTTCCTTCTAAAAGTTGAACATCACATATCTGTGAATTATTGGTATAAAGTAAATCCAAATTAAAGTGCTGATTAATGCAGCTTTTTAAGAAATTTAAATTTTCTTTTTTTCCCTGAATAGTACAACCCCTGGCAAAAATTATGGAATCACCGGCCTCAGAGGATGTTCATTCAGTTGTTTAATTTTGTAGAAAAAAAGCAGATCACAGACATGACACAAAACTAAAGTCATTTCAAATGGCAACTTTCTGGCTTTAAGAAACACTATAAGAAATCAAGAAAAAAAATTGTGGCAGTCAGTAACGGTTACTTTTTTAGACCAAGCAGAGGGAAAAAAATATGGACTCACTCAATTCTGAGGAAAAAATTATGGAATCATGAAAAGCAAAGGAACGCTCCAACACATCACTAGTATTTTGTTGCACCACCTCTGGCTTTTATAACAGCTTGCAGTCTCTGAGGCATGGACTTAATGAGTGACAAACAGTACTTTTCATCAATCTGGCTCCAACTTTCTCTGATTGCTGTTGCCAGATCAGCTTTGCAGGTTGGAGCCTTTTCATGGACCATTTTCCTCAACTTCCAGCAAAGATTTTCAATTGGATTAAGATCCGGACTATTTGCAGGCCATGACATTGACCCTATGTGTCTTTTTGCAAGGAATGTTTTCACAGTTTTTGCTCTATGGCAAGATGCATTATCATCTTGAAAAATGATTTCATCATCCCCAAACATCCTTTCAATTAATGGGATAAGAAACGTGTCCAAAATATCAACATAAACTTGTGCATTTATTGATGATGTAATGACAGCCATCTTCCCAGTGCCTTTACCTGACATGCAGCCCCATATCATCAATGACTGTGGAAATTTACATGTTCTCTTCAGGCAGTTATCTTTATAAATCTCATTGGAATGGCACCAAACAAAAGTTCCAGCATCATCACCTTGCCCAATGCAGATTTGAGATTCATCACTGAATATGACTTTCATCCAGTCATCCACAGTCCACGATTGCTTTTCCTTAGCCCATTGTAACCTTGCTTTTTTTTTCTGTTTAGGTGTTAATGATGGCTTTCGTTTAGCTTTTCTGTATGTAAATCCCATTTCCTTTAGGCGGTTTCTTACAGTTCGGTCACAGACGTTGACTCCAGTTTCCTCCCATTCGTTCCTCATTTGTTTTGTTGTACATTTTTCGATTTTTGAGACATATTGCTTTAAGTTTTCTGTCTTGACACTTTGATGTCTTCCTTGGTCTACCAGTATGTTTGCCTTTAACAATCTTCCCATGTTGTTTGTATTTGGTCCAGAGTTTAGACACAGCTGACTGTGAACAACCAATATCTTTTGCAACATTGCGTGATGATTTACCCTCTTTTAAGAGTTTGATAATCCTCTCCTTTGTTTCAATTGACATCTCTCATGTTGGAGCCATGATTCATGTCAGTCCACTTGGTGCAACAGCTCTCCATGGTGTGATCACTCCTTTTTAGATGCAGACTAACGAGCAGATCTGATTTGATGCAGGTGTTAGTTTTGGGGATGAAAATTTACAGGGTGATTCCATAATTTATTCCTCAGAATTGAGTGAGTCCATATTTTTTTCCCCTCTGCTTGGTCTAAAAAAGTAACCGTTACTGACTGCCACAGTTTTTTTTCCTGATTTCTTATAGTGTTTCTTAAAGCCAGAAAGTTGCCATTTGAAATGACTTTAGTTTTGTGTCATGTCTGTGATCTGCTTTTTTTTCTACAAAATTAAACAACTGAATGAACATCCTCCGAGGCCGGTGATTCCATAATTATTGCCAGGGGTTGTACAATGGGCACCAAAAATAAATAGAATTCACATTGTTAAATTGCACTTCTACATTTTTGAAGTCATAAAATGTCTACCGGAGGCTGAAGCTCCACTCTGCCCTCTGTTGGTTGAAAGCTGCACTGCACTGTCTCTGCACCCCAACCAGACCACGTGGGGAGGCCAGCAACCTGTTTTTTTTTTTTTTGTTTGTTCACATTTTGTCAGGAGTTAACAAACAGTAACCCAAAGCTAAGACTCTCAGCTGTGCGGGCAACATTTCAAGGCAACAGAGATGAGCAACACTGCCAGCAATAGCAATAAATGTACACAAGATGCAGGAACACAAATCCAGGCTGGAAATCCTGCACAGCCGCTGACTGTGTTGATGCTCCGCCTCTGTGTTGCATCATGATGTTTTGATAAAAGTCAGTCAAAGTGAACATCACTGACCTCTTCATTTGCACTGAAAAAAGTAGTCATTAAATTTGAAATGTGAACTATCGACCTCAAGGGGGCAACAGTCTGCAGGTTTTCCCTCCTTTGAAAGACTGCGATTGGTCCTTTAATCACGCATTTGTTTTTGTTTGCACCACCAGCATTTTTTTTTTTTTTTTTTTTTTTTGGTTGAGAATTTATACAAACAACAGCATCAAATGTGGCCAGTTATATGTAACGGATAATTTTGTATATCTAGTTTTGGTTTTAAATTACCTCCCTTATAAAAAGTATCAACAGGCTAATTTAAACTGTGTAGCCAAAAGAACTGAACCAAAAGGCAACATGGAAGCTCAGAAACAAATTCCAGTTAGCTGGTTATCAGTGATGCAGTTATTTATTAAGTGGTCCTTTAAATGGTCCTGCGCCGTTCACACATACATTTTTAAAATGTGACTTTGTTTTCAGATCATAGTGATGACTTTTTTGTAAGAAATCATTTAAAAAAATTTGGGCCCAAAGAAAATATTGGTGGTATTATGAGTTAAATGAATTAATTGTGTAACTGGAGCAGGTTGTTTGTGTTATTAATGCTTTGCAGCAATTTGCTACATGCTTGATTACTTATTTAATGTCTGTAGTTGCACTTTTTTTGGCATCTTAAGTCGCATTGATTTCAAACATGTATTGGCTTGATTTTATGTCGGAAAGAAAAAAATTCTGACACAAGCAACTTCACTTTTTATTGTAGTGTTTGTCAGTTTGTGAAGGTCACTTGCTGTTGAAAACCTGCAGACTGTCTGTGAACCAGATCAGCGGCCGGTGCCGACTGGACCCCTGGTAGTGATCCAGCAATAATGAAGACTGATAAGAGTACTGATGCAACAAACATTCAAAACTAGTAAACATTTAGTTCACGTTTACTACAGGAGAACCCAGCAAGTGGTTCTGCTTTTGGAGGATTTGTATCTGAAAATGTTCCACCACCTTCTTCCATCTCATCCCGAATGTCTCTTCTGACTGGAGCTGGGGGATTTTTGTCAAATTAACTTTTTTCTGGTCACTAGAAAGACACTGCTGGTACAAATCAGTTCCAAAGACACATTACAAATCTAATCTGAAGACCTCAGAGGTTCTTCAAAGTCTAATGCCATCCAACAGAACCCCTTCAGAATAAAACCCAGGACTTACAGAAAATTCTTACAAGGGAAGATCAGTTCAGCAGTGATGAAAGAGTGGACCCAAACAACCTCATGGTTCAAATCTTCGGCATTCACTGGAAATCATCCAGTAGTCAATTTCACATTCTTTCAAAATAAAAGATTGCAAATTGTGATAGACTTTGGAACAGTTAAAACTTACATAAAAGAGGGGAAAAAGAGGAAAAATTATATTTGGAAAAATGTAGAGGGTCAAAACAATATTACAGTATATTATGAGAATAAATTTGAGGAAAAAATATTGAACATTTTGCTACAAGAATAAAGGTGAGGTTTCATGATATAATACATTTTTAAGACACAAAGGTGTTTTATTGGAAAATGCACTCTGTTGTACTTAAGGCTCCTCACCCCAGCTGTCAGCATAAGAATCTCATATTCAGATTCTCACATCACCGGTCAATTAACATCTCAGAATGTCACAGCTTTATTTTGAAGCCTCACTTTTCACTCAAAATCCTTATTCTTGTAATATGATCTTTGAAACTCCATCCTTAAAATTTCAATAAGTACTTCTCTTAAAGTATGAACTTCACTTGTGTAAAGGTGTGTGGCCCCGCTGCGTTCCCGCTGGCGCTGCTCGACCAGATCATTTTCTATAAAAGCGTTTTATATGATAATGCATTTGTAACCTTGAACAATAATTTATTCAAATTACTGGCTCTGAATGTCTAGGAGCTGACTCACAGCACCGCCCTGTGGCCTACGTGTGGATTGCAGTGTAAAAAAGTATTATGTTAAACTTCCTTTTAATTCCTAAAATGTGTAAATAAACGCATCTGTCAAACACAGCAGTCATTTTTACTGAACTTTTGTGTGTATAGTTATTAATTTTTATTTTCTTAAAATTTTTTTTGGTTTTAGTATTTTTTCCTTTGCACTTTGTGTTGTCTTTCTGTGGTGAAAGAATTCGCTACCTCCCCCTGGTGGACACTTGTAGGTCCAGTTGCTGAAGGCATTGAGCGGCATTTTATTAGAGCTTGAAAGTTTTACACCAGAAACTTTTTTTTTTTTGGTAAACTGTTGAAGCCGAAGCAGTGCACAGATCTGATTTCCTCATCGCTGCTGATTGGGGTTTCATGGGTTGGAGTGTGGATCCAGGGTCAGAGATACTAGAATCTTTTTTTTTTTACAGTTTTTAAATATTATCCTCACTGATGTGGTTTGAAGCGTTTGGATTAATTTAAGCAGCAGAGAAACTTAAAATCAGTGTTGATTATTATTTATCAATAATGTATGGATGACTGATGGTTACTGATCATTGAGGACAACGTAAAATGATTTTTTTTAATCTCACCCCTCAGACTCTGAAGACACAATTAAAATATATTACACTGGAAATCAGTTAATTTCAATTTTCAATTAAATTTTTTAATTTATTTTGTTTGTATAGCGCCAAATCACAACAAAGCTGCCTCCAGGCGCTTCACACAAGTAAGGGCTAACCTTTTGGACCCCTAGGGCAACCACACAGGCAACAGCGGTAAGGGAAAAACTCTCTCTGATGATATTGAGGAAGAAACCTGAAGCAGACCAGACTCAATGGGGTGACCCACTGCTTAGGCCATTCTAACAGTTACAAGGTTTTTACAAAGCTGAAGAAACAGAAAATAGATAACACTATGTAACAAATTTTTATTTTTGTTTTGTTCCTGGGTACACAGTGTGTTTTCCTAACCTGTTATGCCTTAAATAAATAGAAAATAGCTGTTATTCCACAGAAACTTTGCTTCAGGACAATGATATTTTGAAATGTCTGTTTTCAAGAATATTCTCGATTTGCCTTCACTACTACTGAGTAGTCTTCTAGAATATTCTTTAACTGCTAGAACTGTCCAGAATTTTCTAGAAGTTTCCAGAATTATCTAGAAATTTTAAGAAACTTTTAGAACTTTCTAGAACGTAAAAAAATAAATAAAATAAAATCAAAGTTTGTGCTGAATGTAGTAATTTTCCTATAGACTTTAGACATAAGCAGTTGGAATATAACACTTAGAAGCCAGGAACAAAAATTGTGTTACATAGTGATCAACCAACATAATAATATAAAAGCACCACAGGCAGGGGTCGTCCACGACATCAGTGGGTCTGTCCCCACGACAGGCTAAATTTCACATGAGGACTGCAACATGCAGCACCTGCCTCATGCCTTCCATCTCACAGTCCCTCCAGGCCCTTCAGTTTGGATCCATCGGCCGTTCGTACCTCGGACAGAGGGAATAAAATGACACCTAAGGTATAATTCATCAGCAGTAAATCAACAGGAAAGCAGAGAAATTACTAAGGTGATCCCCTGTTGCTAGCCCTAAGCTTCACTAACAGACCCCAAATTTTTATAGAGTTGAGGCCGATACCTGTTCCGTTAAATCAGTTTCTTACACAAACTGTGTATGAAACAGTTTGTGTATTAGAGCATGAAAGAACTGCTTTTTACCCCCCTTTTTTGGGGTGGGGGTGGGGGGGGGGTGTTTGAACAAATAAAAATGAGTTTCTCTGAAATTTAATACACTGACAAATTGATAAATGACCATGTACTTAATCATTTTATTCTCACTGAAATTTACTGAAAATTTTTGTGAAGCAAAATCTTGTTCAGTTAATAGGATTTAAATACCAGAGATTATTTTTAATCGTTCCACAAAACCTTCACTGCTCCCAAAGTGGTTTACCTTGTCAGAGAAAGAAAATCAAAAACATGATCAATGATTTTTTTTTTTTTTTAAAGATGGACTCATTCCAGTTCATGAACTTTGAATGGACTTTAATGTCACAGCTTTCTGCGGGTTAAAGACATAAAAAAGTATGAAAACAAAGGAGTCTCTTGCTTTGTTGTCCATATGACTTCAGGTGACTAAATAGTGTTAAAACATTAAGAAAGAAGTTGAAAGTCAGAAAACAACCCATTGGACCCACATGATGGTTCCTCCAACCAGTTCTGACTCTAGCACCTTGTTCTACTGATACTGAACTGACTGGAGGAACCACAGTGAGGGTCTGATGTCACTGAAAATGTCTGCACTTTTCGAAAGCCACGCCCCTCAAATTATGCAAATTAACTTAAACTTACATCTTTCAAGTCTATTATTTTAGAATCATAAAACAATTTTTTCCATGTATATGCATGAAAATGCATATACAGGGTGCATATAGCAGGGGTGATGGCCAAGTGGTTAATGCGCTTGGTTTCAGTTCAGAAGGTTCCGGGTTCAAATCCCACCCCTGCCACATTTCTCCATGTAATGTGGAGTTGCGTCAGGAAGGGCATCCGGCGTAAAACCTGTGCCAGTTCAACATGCAGATTCACCTTGGATTTGCTGTGGAGACCCCGAGTGCAAACAAGGGAGCAGCCGAAGGGACTTACTATATGCATGAAAATGCAAAAGTTCCAAATTTAAGCCGTATGTAGCAGCGACGACGCGAGGCCTGTTTTGGCGTTCGAGAGCTCGGAGCCACGGCGGTTTGTGCCGAAGCTCTCGGGTTAATTTGTTGATTGCAGATCTGAAGTCCCCAAAAAGGCCCTCAGACAGCTTCACTGTTTTTTCTTAGCTTGCTAATTTCTCGAAAATGTGATCTATACTTAGCTACCATGGATGCGTAGGTGATGTAAAAACAAACAAACAAAAAATGTTGTTTTTTGGTAGGAGGTGGCTGCAGGTTGGAAACAGATTCTCTGGCATGACAAAAATTGACAAACAAAAGTGAGGCGAGAACTTCTTTCAAGTTAAAGTGCTTTCAGAGTGTAAACTAGTCTCGTTCCAGAGCGCGATCAACTTCTAACAGCAGCTTGCTTGTTTGTAGAAAAACACGCTCATTTATCAAGTCGCGGTCGACACGTTCAATCCTGATATTTCATTGGCTCCAAACAGAACCACAACCAAACAGAATCCATTCCACGTCCACAGTGAGTTAAAGGTCTGTGTTTAAAAACACTGATGGACTCAAGCGAAGCGTCAGTCTTACTTCATCCTGCCGGTCACTGTGGCGTGAATCCGAACACCATGTTGTCCTGGAGCCTCAGCTGAGACTTGTGTATGCGGACGTGTCGCTTGTAGTTGGAGTTGTCGCTGAATTTTCGGCCACAAATTTCACAGCAGTACGGTTTCTCTCCCGTGTGAATCCTCAGGTGCTTTTGGTAGCCGTCAAACCGTGTGAGTCTCTTCCCGCAAATGTTGCACACGTAAGACTTATCGACTTTCTTCTCAGCCTTTCGGTGCACCTGCACGTGTTTGGCCCAGTGTCCGCGCTGCGCGAACACCCGACCGCAGATGCTACAAATGTACGAGTCCACCACCTCGCAAAGTGATGCATCCAGTTTGAGACAGTCGAGCTGGCCGTCACCTAAAGGCAGGTCTGACGAATCAGGGAAGTCTTCATCGGGATCCGTGGAGGTTTGCAGGACTGAGCCGCCGTTATCAGAGTCATCTGGATCCCGACTTTGGATGTGCGGCAGCGAAGAAGGAAGTATTTCGGGGTCCTGCTGGTTTCCTGTGCTGCTACTCTGGAATGCCACAATGCTCGTTTGGTTCTGCTTGGCCGCTGCCAGCGACTCATCCTGATGGTTGGACCATAGCTCTTCCTCTTCCTCTTTGATGTCAGAAGCCTTTACGTCATCCGGACTAGCAGTCCATCTGTGCGGCTCTGAGAAATCTGCTGAAGACCAAAAGAATAACAGTCATACACTGCAAAACCTATTTGTTTTTTTTGTCGTTGTTGTTTTAAACAAACAATAAATAAATAAATGGAATGAAACTTTGTGAATGAATGAAATTGTAAACAAATCAGTCTGTTTTGAAAAGCAACAGTTTGTATCTAACAAACTGAACTCTCACTGCTGGTGGGAGGGGAAGCATTTTCTTGCAAGTTCCCGCTGGGACCATAAGTACTGGGACATGTTCAAGTTTATGCTTGTTTTTTTTTTTTTTTAACTATGTGCTTAAGTGGATTTAGGGTTGGGTGACTCGCTCACTGCAGGTTTTTTTTTTCCTCCACTGAATTTTGAATAATCTGTCTGAATGAGAAAAATTTATCCTTAAATTTATCCTTAAATTTTTCTGGATTCATGAAGGAATTGAAGTATTTCAATTGACTGTTGCACCGTTACTCGCCCATCATTTCAAACCTCATCAGGAGCAGATCACAAGTACTGTATTCTCCAGAGTATAAATTGTTTTTATTTATTTATTTTACTAAATTGGGAGGTCCTACAACTTATACTCCAGTGTGATTTATATACTTAAAAAAAACACATTCTTTATTGATAATAATTATGACTATTTATACAGTGTGCGCACACACACACAAAAAAAAAAAACAAAATTGAGGTGATGATACAAAAAACAAAAATTGTAACTTTTATATATGCGTTTTTCCTCTTCAAGAGGCATTTTTGTAACAGGTGTGAATTGTACTACAGTATGGAAAATACAGTACTTTCTCACAAAAAGAAAACCTCTACAAAGTGCCATAATTTGTCTTCAAATTAAACAATCCAAATGTTCTCATAGTGTCGACTTTCAGCATTAATTCAAAAAGTCTCACATTAACCATTTCAGAATTAGACGTTTTTGTACACCACTTTCAGAGGCCGTAAGAATTTGGACAAACATTGAATTACTTGTACTTTTTAAACAGTGTGGTACTGCACAGTAAATCTGTCTGCAGGAGAGAAGGTTCTCGAAAGCTGAGTGACCGTGCAAGGAGACGAAGGAGGGAAACCTCTAGTGATGTGCAATAGTGCAAGATTTCATATTGATCACATAACATAAATATGGGGCTGGTATGTCAGCACATGTACTTTGACAGTGGAGAGTGGTGTGTCACGCTTTGAGGTGCAGGGGTCATCAATATGCAAATTGTTAATATACTGTCATGACCACTTAATGAGTAAGTGATTCCTATTCATGTGCATGTTAAAACCCAGGACAGGAACTGTGCACAGCGAGCCACTTATATTATAAATCTTCATGTTGGAGTAGAACAGAGACTATTTCCACATAAAGAAGATGCTAAACTTCAGCCACAACGTGTCAGAAGGCACGTGGGAGACCTGATCCTGGATCTAATCCGGTTTCATGGGTCGTTGTGGACAAGACGGGTCACGTGGGCCCACCTGGGTGCCTGCTCACATCATCGGCGGGCACACCTGCGCCGTCTTGCAGAGAAACGCGCGGCTTCTTGCGCAAATCCAGAAGCCTCTGCTGGCGGTCGATCTCCCCCTTCAAGAGGCTGATTTCCTCCTCGTACTCGGCGATGGTTCTTCCGAAAACTCCGAAGATCTCCTCCGCGGCCGCAGTCAGCCGCTCGTTGATCAGAATACGGAGCATCTCGATTTTCGACATTTTAGCGACAAAATGACGCTAAAAGTGAAAATATAACGGCCAGAAAAACGTCTGCTCAACTGTTTACTGTATGAACTTCCGGGTGGCTGCTTCTTCTCGCTTTATTTCTTCTTCTTTGGTGGTGTCGGTAGTTAACTGTTGCATTACTGCCATCTTCCGGCGGTTATAGATTACGTTTTGCCGTGACTCGAATGACGGTGTTAACGTGTTCTGTCGTTGGAAAACTTAAGATAACTAAAAATAATAACAAGAAGCTGTCAACACAGTGTCTTCAATATTCTCTTCCACAAACAGCATATCTCGAACAGAAACAAAAGTAATGGCTTTAATGTTCAATCTTAAAGGATAAAATAATAAATGAGGACTCATATAAATTTAATGTCTCCAAAGTAAAGGTCAAATAAGGTTGTCGCCCTTTGGCTTCTATGACGTTAACTAAGCATAAAAAGATGGTGAAAAATATTCCTTTTTAAAACCACCAGCTGGAATAATTTGTATCACTTTTTTACCAAAACTTGACCAACTTTAACATTTGATCATTTTTGCTGTTTTTTTTAACCCCATGACTCCAGAACTTTCACTCATACATAGTCCAAAGTATATATAGAATATTTATTTTTCCATTATAATTATTATTCATTCCATTATTATAAAGCGCTTTGAGGGTCAAACGGGTTCTATTGTCTCTACTAGGTGATTTCACTGGCAAACCATCTGCTCAAAGTGAAGTTTATCAGCTAAAAATGACACCCATACATAAGATTGTGTAACACTTTATGATCCAGAATGTTGCATTTTCCCAACATTGCTCATGCATACATGAGGTTATGGGGTTTCCAGCAGATTCTGTAACGCAGCATCACACTCATAAATCCTGCAAAATAAAAGAATGAAGATCCAAATCTTTGGAGTTATGATCCAGCAATCATGACTCGCTGGTTGGAGGTCAAGCACATGGCCACGCGTCCCTTTACTGCAGCAGATCGACGGTTACTGTGGCGAGGTGGAGACGAACTGGTTATCTGCCTGGGTGGTTGCCATCCAGGGTTTTGCGGTGTGGTAGAAGCAGTGACGTGTGAGCCCACAGTCGATGTTCTCAGACCTCAGATAAACACATCAGGGCGAGTGTTTGACATTTATACAGAAATATTTTCATTAATTTCCGTGACTTCTTGACATCACCGGATCTTTGCACGCGCACGCTCGTGACAGTTCTCCAAATGTGGAAATGTCACAAGTTTAATCTAGACCACACTAACAGAAAACCCCAGCATTGAGATTAATCACTGACTCAAACTCTGTCACATTCAGCAGCACTTTGGTGACTTCCTGAATGCGGTCAACTTTAATAAATAAAAAATAAAAATAAAAGCTTTGTCTGAAAGCACATATAAAAGGGCACAGATGTAAGTCATATTGTAATGTTGTTAATTCTCACACACAGACAATGAAATCCAAATGAAATGGACAATCAGGTGGTCAGACTGCAGACTTCTGCCAAAGGCCCAGTCGTCTGTCTGAACCAGACTGTATGCATGCAGAGGCCCAGGTGGGGGCGCAGTTTGTCCAAAATACAGATAACATGGAATTGGAGGTGTTACAAAAGATACAGCCAAATGAATCGTGTGTTTGAGATTCTAACAGACACACAAACTTTTTGATGCTGTGGTGGGAAAAAAAAAGCTTTTTCACAAAATTAAAAAATGTTCTTACATTTCAAAGTGAAATTAATAATTTAAACTTAGATGCCCATGTGGTCCTGTGGTTTGTACAGTGGCAGTTTGAGCACGCTTATTAAAAAAAAATTCGAGAGAAGCATTTGACTTCACATGCTTCATGTGGAAATAAAAACCAGCTGTATTACTGACCTCACCAAGTTGGGATTTCATTAATATTCACAATTCTGCTTTTAAAAATTACAGCTGGAAAGATCATAAGTTGGAGACAGCAAATATTAATGTTTGTGCGTGTGGCTGATTGGTGTCACTGGTTTTGGTAAGAACAAGAAATAATAATAATCGTAATAACTTTAGCTGCCGGGGAGAATAATTTAAATGATCTGGAGTCTCTTTGGTCATCAGTGGTTTTTGTTGAAACCTGATCCAATTCATATTCAAACACTTGGATTTTTCTGTTTAATGTTAAAAACAAATGTGAAATCCCGAAAGTAGAAATAAATACCTTTTCACAGCTTTTGCATGTAAAATATGTTGTAGATGCAGAATTCAGGGACAAATTCAACACTAATTTAATAATAATACTCAGGGTTTGTCTCTATTCCTCTGGAATTACAAGGTCAAACAATTTGGATCTGCGTGTTCTGATGTGTGATTAGAAATGCAGTGTTACAAAATGTAGATCATCATCAGCAATGGACAGTAACATTTCACTGTTAAAAGGGTCAAAAATTAAAGTAAAATTACTACAAACTGTAATAAATATATTGCATATTGAAGTATCCAAGACTCTTTTTAACAAACATTTTGTAATGTTAGAAATCGTTTGATCATTGGTGTTTTATTTATTTTTTTATCCATGTTGTGGATTAATTAAACGTTCAGGCACTTTGCCGCAACAGACGGACAGATGAGTCAGATGCTTGAAGAGGTCAAAGATCACTTGGGGTCTTTGTGTCTTTTCTGACAGGGGTGTTTGTTGTAGCCGGACAGCTGGCTGAAGCGCCCCCCGCAGGTCATGCAGTTGTACGGCTTCTCCCCGGTGTGCAGTCGCAAGTGCACGGTCAGGTTGCCTTTTTCCACAAAGCTGCGGCCGCAGTGCGTGCAGATGTGCGGCTTCTCGCCGGTGTGGCTGCGGACGTGCCGCACCAGCGACGCCTTCCTGCTGAAGCGTTTGTTGCAGACAGTGCAGCCGTACGGTCGCTCGCCGGTGTGGATCCGTGTGTGCATAGTCAGGTTGCTGCGCAGTGTGAAGCTCTGACCGCAAACGTTACAGCTGTGCGTCTGTTTGTGAACTTTGAGATGCTGCCTCAGATTCTCGCCGTGCACCACGTGCTCACCGCACACACCGCAGTCGCTGAAATGTGTCTGCGCGTGGCTCAGTAAGTACTGCCGCCTGTGGTACAATTCGCCACAAACCTTACAGCTAAAGCTCGACTCCTCCGCTGAACTTGACAGAGAACTTTGTCCTTCTGCTTCAGCTGGTTCCACAGACTTCCACAGTCCATGCGCCTCTTTCCAGTCACCACGATCCTCGGGTTCAGAACGGTCCGTGAGGAGCCCAATGTCGGATGCAGATTCTGGACCATAATGTGGATCAGAGTTGCTGTCTGGCTGGGATGCGCTGCAGCTGCCCTCACAATCTTCGGTCTTGATTTTTAGAGCGGAGTGGTGGACATCGGCCTCATCTGTGATCTCCGTCTGCTCCACTGCCACGCTGAGGATCTGGTCTTCGGGACAGGGTTTAATCCAGGAGGAAATTTGCAGTTGGTCTGGATGAAGGCAGAAGAAAAAAACATTCTTTTAAAACATAATGAAGAACCAGCACAGACTCCAAATATCTGAGCAACCAACTCCAGAGCGGTTTAGCTGTTCGCACTGCTGTGTCACAGTAAGACGGCCGTGGGATCACTTCCCACCTGGCCCTTTCTATCTGTAGTTTGCATGTTCTCCCTGTGTTCATGTGGGTTCTCTCTGGGTGCTCCAGCTTCTCCCTACTTCCAAACACATGCAGGTTTTAGGTGAACTGGATGTTTTAAATTAACCGCAGGTGTGTGAGAAGGTGTTTCTGTCTCTGTGGTCCTGCGATAATCTGGCGTCCTGCCAAGGATCAACCCCGCCTTTTGCCTTATAACTGTTGCAAAAGGCTCTGGCTCCCCTGTGGCCCTCAAAAGGAATAAGCAGGTATAAATTAGAGCTGCGCTCAGAGAGCACAAGTACCTCTGCCAACAGAGTAGCTGCTTTTGATGTCACACTATGAAATAAACGTTGACCGAACTGGAACTTGAAAGTGGTACAAATGGGATCAAATGTTTCTGAAAGAGTTCTAGCATGAAGCCAACAATCTTCTGCAAGTGTTTTCACTTTAAAATTCAAATTAAACGTTGACCAGAATTACACTTCAGAAAGGTGAAATTCAAGTTTGATCTAAACTGATTACGCATTTTTCATGTTTTGTCTGACCTTGAAATTTGAACTGTGACTTTGAAAACTGCACTGTATTCTAGGACTCAATACACCACTTCCACGCATCAGATTTAAATACAGAATATTCATTTTTTTGGTCAACTTAGACCTTGACCAAACCTTTGAAGGTCAAGGTCGAAGGCCAAGGTCAATCAGAAAGCGTCTCCCTAAAGCCTGGTTCACACAGCAAGATAATTCGGCCGATATCGGACCCGATCTTCCCCTTCCGACAATCTTAAGGATGTCCCGACAATTGTGATGGCGCTAAAGATAATCTTATCAGATATTCCTGCTGTGTGTGTTGTGTTAAGAGTGCTCTGATCTGCTTGGCAGGATGTCAGGAGCACTCAGAACCCAAATTGGGGATATTCAACAAACTGAATTGTCTTGGCCCAATATCACAGTGTGTTGTGTCCCCCGGCCACAAACAAGCACACAGCCTGCTGAATGTGATGTGCAGCCAATCAGAAAGCAAGGTGACGGACGCACAGAGCGGAACAGCTGTTATGGTTTTACTAGAAAGTCCTGTGGTCGCGCTGTCTCCACTCCTTTAAAGAACGCCATTTCTTTTTTTTTGTATCGTTTCTTTCCTCTGTTTTAAATAGTTCACAAACTATCTCCGTTTGTTTACTATTAAGCACGTTTAATCTCAAGAGATTTTGCGAGATTTACTGTCTGACCTGGGAATGTTCGCATGTGAAATCTGTTCGTGTGTGGTGTGTTGTCCTCACCGTATGGCTGCACACCACACACTGTACAACCAACACTATTAGATCTAGATTTTTTATCTCCACGTGTGTGGTCTCTCAGGTTCTGGAAACCTACACATTATTTTTAAATCTTGCCGTGTGAACCAGGCTTAAGAGGCACAATAGGAGACAAACTGGAAGTTTCTATGGCAAGTAGTTCCAAAGTTATGGCTAATTTATATCATTTTCACTTTCTGTGTGACCTTGACCTTGAAGCTGGAGCTATGACCTTGAAAAACGAACTCACTCTATTCTAGGATTATCTGAAACGTATGTCCAAATTTCTGATGACAGATGCAAAACTGTACCGGCGAGACTGTTAAGTAACCAATCAACAAACAAACGCAGGCAATCACATAACCTCTGTCCAACTTTGTTGTAGCGGAGGTAAAAATGAACTCCAGATTGTATGCATACCTCCCCCAACCACCAGAGGGTGGTTACACTTTTTATATTCTTAATAGCTTTGTGATATCATAAGATAAGAATACTGAACAAGATCAAGCACGTTGAGATCACCACCTAAGTTTAATCGACTGTTCCTGAAACACAGACCAAAATCCTCAGTCCCACCAGCACCTCACATAACATCCACCCTCCTCAGTGGGTGAGTTGCTTTTCTTCTGCCATCTGTAAAACTGATCAAAAGGCTTGTTCTCCACTATGATGCTTCATTTTGATTTTTTCAAATTCAAAAATGATGCCTCATTCTGCAAAGGAGGTGATGTGTTAGAGGTGGACAAAAGTGTCCGTCTGACGGACGTTTAGTCACAGCGATGACGTAAATTTATACTGCACTTTTCCATCTGCATGAGAAGCTCAAAGCGCTTTACAATTATGCCTCACATTCACCCATTCACACAAACACACCGATGTCAGGGTGCTGCCATGCAAGGCGCTCACGACACACCAGGAGCAACAAGGGGATCAAAGACCTTGCCCAAGGGCCCTTTGTGATTTTCCAGCGTGGCTGCGTAATGAACCGAAGATCCTCTGGTCTGAAGCTCCACACTTAACTACTGGACCATCACCTCCCCTACATATCAACTACGACAGCACACATACATCAGCCAAACTGAACAATCCCTACATTTTGATGGGTTTGACGTTATTCCACATTTGTAACTACTTTAATCATTTTATTATCCATGTGTGATATTAAAGGACGGATCCAGATTCTGCTCGAGTCTCATTCGTCGACTGTTGTGTATAAATTAAAATCTGCCTTTAGAAAGCAACCTGGTCCAGATGTCTACTGAACTGCTTTCTGCAGGCTGTTTGTCTGTTACCTGCAGACTATTTGTCTATTTACAGACCGTTTGTCTGTTTACCTGCAGACTTGTTGTCTATTTACCTGCAGACTGGTTGCCTATTTACCTGCAGACTGGCTGTCTATTTACAGACCATTTGTCTGTTTACCTGCAGACTGCTTGTGCATTAGCAGACTGGTTGTCTGTTTACCTGCAGACTGGTTGTGCATTAGCAGACTGGTTGTCTATTTACCTGCAGACTGGTTGTGCATTAGCAGACTGGTTGTCTGTTTACCTGCAGACTGGTTGTCTATTTACAGAATGTTTGTCTATTGACCTGCAGACTGGCTGTCTATTTACAGACCGTTTGTCTGTTTACCAGCAGACTGGTTGTGCATTAGCAGACTGGTTGTCTGTTTACCTGCAGACTGGTTGTCTATTTACAGACCCTACTGACCTGCAGACTGGTTGTGTATTAGCAGACTGGTTGTCTGTTTACAGACTGTCTATTGACCTACAGACTGTCTATTGACCTGCAGACTGGTTGTCTATTTACAGACCGTTTGTCTGTTTACCTGCAGACTGTTTGTCTACTGACCTGCAGACTGGTTGTCTATTTACAGACCGTTTGTCTGTTTACCTGCAGACTGGTTGTCTGTTTACAGACCGTTTGTCTGTTTACCTGCAGACTGGTTGTCTGTTTACAGACCATTTGTCTATTGACCTGCAGACTGGTTGTCTATTTACAGACCATTTGTCTGTTTACCTGCAGACTGGTTGTGCATTAGCAGACTGGTTGTCTATTTACAGACCATTTGTTTACCTGCAGACTGGTTGTGCATTAGCAGACTGGTTGTCTATTTACAGACCATTTGTCTATTGACCTGCAGACTGGTTGTCTATTTGCAGACTTCTTGTCTGTTTACCTGCAGACTGGTTGTCTATTTGCAGACTGGTTGTCCATTTACCTGCAGACTGGTTGTGTATTAGCAGACTGGTTGTCTGGTTGTGTATTTAGCAGACTGGTTGTCCATTTACCTGCAGACTGGTAGTGTATTAGCAGACTGGTTGTCCATTTACAGACGGTTTGTCATATTTACTTGTTCCTGTTTTTTGTTTTACCTGCTGCTCGCAGAGTATCCAGCTGGCGGCGCTGTTGTTCTATTTGGTCTGAAGCTCCACATTTAACTACTGGACCATCACCTCCCCTACATATCAACTACGACAGCACACATACATCAGCCAAACTGAACAATCCCTACATTTTGATGGGTTTGACGTTATTCCACATTTGTAACTACTTTAATCATTTTATTATCCATGTGTGATATTAAAGGACGGATCCAGATTCTGCTCGAGTCTCATTCGTTGACTGTTGTGTATAAATTAAAATCTGCCTTTAGAAAGCAACCTGGTCCAGATGTCTACTGAACTGCTTTCTGCAGACTGTTTGTCTGTTTACCTGCAGACTATTTGTCTATTTGCAGACTGTTTGTCTGTTTACCTGCAGACTGGTTGTCTGGTTGTGTATTAGCAGACTGGTTGTCTATTTACCTGCAGACTGGTTGTGTATTAGCAGACTGGTTGTCTATTTACCTGCAGACTAGTTGTGTATTAGCAGACTGGTTGTCCATGTCCATTTACAGACGGTTTGTCATATTTACTTGTTCCTGTTTTTTGTTTTACCTGCTGCTCGCAGAGTATCCAGCTGGCGGCGCTGTTGTTCTATTTGCTCTCTGTACTGGAGCAGAGTTTTCCCGAACACGTCTAGAATTTCGTCCACGGCCGTCGTCAGGCTCCGGTTGACCAGCGTCCGGAGAACCTCCATGTCCGAACTGATCTGAGGGTCCGAACCCGGTTCGCCTCCGGTCACAAAAAGCAACGAGGACATCCTGTTTGAAATTATTTCACTTTCTGACAGCTGCCACCCAGATTTAACGTAAAATAAACCGAATATTTAACTACTTAAACAAGAAAACTCGGCGTGAAAAGGAACAAAAATCCAAAGCAGCCAAAGAACTCAACAATGGCGGATCTTCTTCGTCGAATCCGTTCTTCTTCTACTACAGCATTTGTGACGAGGAAGTCTTTATTTTGATGCAGTATCGCCTCCTGATGGACAGGAGGAACCCGTGTGTGTATTTGTGGGCAGGAGACTGACATCAATCAGGAACCCCCCCCCCCCCCCCCCAAAAAAAAACATTAAAAATATATAATAAAATAATAACAAAACAATAAAATAATATTTTTAATTAATTAAATATTTGATATTAATTAATATGCCTACTGTACTCAGTTGAACAGGATTACACAGAACTTTGAAAGCACTAAAGAAGATGGATGTGTGATCGACATGACATTTCAACTATTACCATAAATAATAATAAGTCAGTTTTAATGAACTAATTTTGATGAGAACTGTCCACAGCAGTTCTCACATGACACTGTAGGAGCTGCAGTTTGCTGAACGAGGTGTTTCAGCAGAGATGATGAGAATTGAGCAGAAATACTGACATCATTCTTGAAACTCAGTGCACTCTGAATACAGCAGATAATGCCGCCACACACACACACCAGCAGGCACACTACGTGTTATTCACGTGAAATTCACATAACTCATGTACATGTCAATTACGTAAATATTTGGTAGAATATGTTAGTTGGGTTTGTTGTGACGTCATATTTACATGTTTTATGTATGCTGAATATAGGTGTTCAAAAACAGTTTTCACATAAAATGAACCCAACGTATATTTGATAATTTCATTTTGTTTTACAGATATACACTGAAAATTGAACTTAGTTTAGATAACATAACAGTATGGCAGCACGTTTTGTTTTCACATAATTGCAAAAGTAAAGAATTGTCAATCAAACATCCCTAACACAAGTACATAAATACACTCGATAAGTTACTGTTAAATACACATGCCAAAGAATTGGGTGTTGAGTGAACTACAGCTCTAACTTTTGAAATACAAGTTTATTTCTTCATCTTCATCTTCATCTTCTTCATTCAATGGCGGACGGCACCATCTTAAGGTGCATTTACGCCACCTACCGGGCTGGTGAGTGATCGCTATGATTTTACAAAATTCTCGCTCTTGGCAGGCAGCCACAGTCATGTTGCTTAGATGAATAATGCTTGCACGCAATGATACGAATTATGCCGATTATTCATCATAACACTTCACACTCATAGAATCTAAGCTGAAAACACGTGAACACTGTCATGAAAAATTTGTGGTAAGTTTTTTGCTTTACTCTATACGTAGAATTTACATATACAATCCCAATTCCAAATGAAGTTGGGACGTATGTAAAATGTAAATAAAAACAGTGTTGGGTTTGCACCCTGTTTTTAAAGAAATGAGAGGCACAAACACTGAAAAGAAACCAGTCAGAGAGAGAAAAATGTATATATTTTTTGCTCTGCGCAGAGGAGGAGAACAATGAAGCAGCTTGTAAGTGCTCAGCTACAAAGCTCTCCTAAAATCTCCTCCTCTGGCCCAGCCTTTTATTTAGTTCAACATGAGAAAAAAACAAACAAGGACAGTCGGGAGAGGTTACACATGAGTCATGTCTGCAAGAGGGTGATAGCAAAGCGAGGTAACAGCTGAAACCTTCCATTCCTGCAACATGAGCCTTGTGGCTCGTCAAAGCAGGATAAGGCAAAATGAAAAATAGTTTGCTCAATCATGAAGAATGCAGACAAGTCTTTCTTTCTAAAACCTCCTCTTCTCACAAAGAGGAAAAAATAATAAGCATAAACTATAAGAAAATAAATAATAATAATAATATAAGCATAAACTAAAGAAAATAAATGATAATAAGAGCATGAACTATATAAAATCCTTGACATAATCCTCCCTGTTTATCGTTTATTTACATAAGTTTGTCATGTCCAAAACACACTTCAATAGAAAATTTGTCCACTTTAACCACTTGTCTTATTACATTTTCAGCTAAAGCTTCATAGGTTAAGAGTGTGTTAACTCATCACGTCAACAGTTCAAGCTTGAACTGGAGTTGTGAGCTTTTCAATATTATCATAATTCTCAACACAGTCATTATAGTTTTCTCCACTAAGGTCTGACTGTTTCAATGCTTGATATTTTGGCATAGTTTGTTGGAAAGCCAGATTACACTGTACAAATGTATTTGACACCATTTTGCCAACCATTGTTTTGATACAAGGAATCACACAACACATGCAAAGTCCAATCAGAATTAGGACTATAATAACTGGTGTCACCATTTTCAATAGTAACTGCCACCATGGTCCTGAAGTCAACCAGGACCAGGGATTCCACCGGTTCACGGCTAGAGTGTCTTTATGCATTGCATCACAAAGTTTATTCAGCTCTTCCAATGCGTCCTGCACATCCACTGAATGAATGGAGTCTGGGATGAAAGTACAGCATGTTGTGTTCAGCAGAACACAAACTCCTCCCTGTGAACCAGTAAGCAAGTCGAAAACCATGCGATTTTGCATCACCATGGTACGTAAGGCATCTATTTCAGTGTTTTGAGCTGCTACTATTTTCTCAGTTACATTCATGAACAGACCCAATCGATAATTCAGAGTTTCAATCATTAATGAATTTTTTACCACTCCTATCCAGGGGAACAGTGAATGTGCTATTTTATCTCCTACAGACCACAATTTTTGGTCCTTTGGTACATCCGAGCCCCACATGTGATCATGTGGTAACACATCTGGGTATATCGATCTCCTCCGTCTGGTGCTGCCATTCTTCTCTGTGGAGGTCCTTGGCACTACCACATATGTATGGTCAGTCACCTGGGTAGGTGCACACACACCACCCCAATTTGGTGGGAGACTCATGTACAGTCTGGAACCACAAAGCCAATAGATGTCATCATACACCGGAGTACCATTTACAGGTGGTAGCAAAAACTTACTAACATAAGCACATGATTCATCCGTTCCCCATGGACAGGAGCCTGTATAATTACATCCCCGTCCAATGTGATGAAGATAAGTACCATCCACATATTATGTTTTGGTTAGGCTTAAATTATTTGATAAAACATACGTTTGGGTACACAGACGTTTCTTAATTTTACCTACAGTTTTATTCCCTGTCCCGTAAAAGCAAATCGGGAATGGCCGTTGTGATGACAATTTAACATGTGATGATATTTTTGCGTTTCCCTTCAGTCTAGTCAATGGAGCAGCACTTGGGCACGCTTGTACGTCCTCTGTTGAAATCCCTATCATATAAGTGGTTGCACTGAGGCAAGTGGTGTTACATCTTATCAGATTTGCTGAGAACTGCTGCCCCCGAAATACAGTTTGATTATGCATCCGTATGATAAGACATTCTGTCACCCTAGCAGGGTACGGTTTAGCCATCAGAGCTGGGTGTGTTGAGGATATAGGCATTTGCGAACAAACATAACAATTAGTAACATGTAATTCCATAGCCAATAAATGAACATATCTGTACCACATATTAGTATGGTATATATGAGGGTGTCCATCTGTCTCATTCACATTATGAATAAGCCTCTTCTGACGTTGCTTGCGTTGTTCTCTGGCTCGGTCCACAGTGAGCTGCAATTCTTGGGTCAACCACCAGGCCAGGAATCCGAGGAGCACGAAACACACTAAGATCACAATGCAACCGGCTGCCCTACCAACAGTCCGGCAGCGGCGGCGCTGAGCACGCCGCTCCGGGGTCTGCTGTAGTTCAGTCATGATTGCTAGGATACAGTGTTGTTAACCAACCTCACCTAATAGTGCAAGGATCTCCCTGCTTCACTGGCATTGAGACAATCTATTGCTAATTAAATAGACTCCCTTTGTAGCCAGACTTCTCCTTACACTGTGGAGGCAGCCAACACCCGCTGTATCTTACAGTGACTTAGATGTATCCACGTTGATCTCTCCGCTATCTTTACTGCAGTTGGTGTTGTTAACAGCACTTGGTATGGACCTTCCCAACGAGGACTGGACCAGTTCTTCCTCTTAATCACTCTGATGAACACCCAGTCTCCTGGCTGGACTACTGGAAGGCCGTCCTGTGGAAGATCAAAATTATTCAGCAGTAAATGTGTTTGAGTTATCTCTTTCTGTGTTAATGTCTTTTTCATAAAATCTGCTAATGTTTGTTCCTCATCTGCTGTTTTAGTATCCATGTCAAAAATTGGTAGACGATATGGTCGTCCATAAAGTATCTCAAATGGTGTTAAACCTGATGGTGTTGGTGTTATTCTCATATACAATTTTACTAGGTCCAAACATTCAATCCAGGTTCGTTTTGTCTCTTCCATACATTTCCTTAATCTTATTTTTATTGTGCCCTTTGTTCTTTCCACTAATCCTGCACTTTGTGGGTGGTAAGCACAATGATGTTTTAACTTAATTTTCATGTGTTCTCTTATGGGGTCTTATACTTCCCTGTGGGTTGTGTTTCAATCAGGTAACACAGGCTTTACAAAAAATTTTTGAGTATAACTTAAATCCATAGATAGTAAAGTATTGGCCTACCATATATACCATCCCCCCTGTTGACACATGCGTTAACCTATGCGTCGCAATTGCGGCTGCTTTGAATAAGCTTTTGGGTAGGATGGGTTTGTTATGTACACAATAAAGTCCTTTGGGGTTTGGGGTTGCCCCATTTTTCAACCACAAATGTCGTTCCTGCGCTGGTGCCTGTTTTTGCATATCCAATAAAAGGTCAGAATCTATTAATGGTTCATTGTCTGTCTGAGCTGTGTAAATAGAAGAAGTACCATATCGACCAGCTGCTGCTTCTTTCGCTATTTTGTCTGCGAGACAGTTTCCTCTGGAGACAAAATCTGTACCTCTGGTGTGGGCTGCGCATTTACATAATGCCAGGTGTGATGGTAATGTCACTGCTTCTAGCAAATTTGTGAGTAAGCCTGCATGTGTCACTGGTTTCCCTGTAGAGGTTATCATACCTCTTTGTTGCCATTGTTTTGCAAAGAACCAAATTGTTGAAAATGCATATTGACTATCTGTATAGACTGTCAGTTTCTGTCCTTTAGCCAAGATACAAGCTCTGGTTAATGCAATGAGTTCTGCAGCTTGGGCTGATTTAAAATGATCGATCTGTTTTGCTTCAATAACAGTATTTGGTAATTGAACAACAGCATAGCCTGTTAATGTCTGTCCTTTCTGATCTTTGAAACATGAGCCATCCACAAAGTAATGTAGTCCATCTGTAAATGGTTGTCTGTAAGTCTGGTTGAGGTAATTGTTGTTTCTGTGTGTCTGCCAAACAATCGTGCGGTTCACCATCTGTCTCAGTAGGTAGGAGTGTGGCGGGATTCAAGGTGTTGCATCTTTCAATGGTAATATATGGCTGAGACAATAGCATTGCTGTATAAGCTATCTGTCTAGCAGGCGATAAGAATGTATCCAAACGTTTGGAATAATAGCCAACTGGTTTATTTTTATTACCATGTTGTTGTAGCAAGACTGCACACATGAATCCCTGTTTTGTGTCCACCATGAGAGTGAATGGCTTGGCATAATTGGGCAGAGATAATACTGTGGAACTCACAAGTTCTTGTTTAAGAGCTGTAAACTGTTCTTCAGCTTCTTTATTCCACTGTATTTTGTCAGTCATATCCATTGGTATAGAGTGTATTAAATCCTGCAATTTCTGCACCTTCTCTGCATAACATGGAATCCAGGCTCTGCAATAATTACAGATACCTAAAAAAGTCATCATTTCCTTTTTCTGCTTCAGGTTTTAATGGATATTGTTTGATCCGTGGTCTCCAATCAGATCGTGGCTTAATTTTGACTGGCGGAATATTTTTCAACAGTCCTACATCTGTGGGTGCTTTCACCCAGAGATGAGGAGGCAGTTTGGCCAATAAAATCTCATCTTCCTGTGTCAACAACACAGATGTTGTTAAATTTCAATGGTCCAGATCTACTACATGTATCACCGGTGTCGTCCAAGCACTTACAAACATGTATTTCCGATACAAGCCTGTGGATGGACTGAAATCTCACACCGACACTGCATCTGCTTCGTGCCAATCAGTTGCTTCCTCAGCTATTTTAACAATTCCTCCAAGGTCCTTCCAGGACTGAGTGTCTGCCCTTGTCAGTGAAATATGCGGCACAGACTCAGGTTTTCCTCTGTACCATTTGTCTGCACTTTGGGTCAGCACTACACTACACACAGAGGTGGTTTTTCTGTCTGTGTATAGGTGTGCTACTGTCTGTAATTCTGATGGAATCTTCAGAAATCCTGCTCCATACCTTTCATCCTTTTGTGGAGTGAATAGCATAGTTATGTGTAGATCTTTTGGTGACATCATTACTACGTGTTCTCTGTTTTCACAGGTCATCAGACCTTCCTCCAATAATTGTTCAGTTTGTCTCAACTCCGACAGATCCAAAGAGTACTGCCAGGCCTGGGCCAAATTTGTATATACAGTAGCAGGCTGTCTCACAGCTCTCATACCACCTACTGTTGGCATGACTCCTATAGATAAGGCAGTCATCAAATCTCGTCCCAGTAAATTTACTGGACAATGGGGCGAATAAACCACAGAGACACAAGCAGTTTGGTTCGTTTCAGGATCTTCAAAATTGACAAACTTCAATATTTTCTCTGAATTCACCTGTCCATTTGCAGATTTTACCCAAACGACTTCTTTTGCTAATTTAGTTCCGGGAGGTCTGTCTGTTATCACTGTCCTACATGCTCCTGTGTCACAGAGAAAATCCATGTCCTGTCCATTTACCTTTAGAGTCACCCCAGGTCTTTCTTTCAGGAGTGGTAATGACCATGCTCCATGAATATCCACTGTGATTGTTATCTGTTTTTCTGGTAACTCATTAATGTTGTCACTTATTGGTGTGTTTGTTGTTACGTCCAGTATCTTAATCATATCATCTGAGTCAGTGGTCTCATTGTGCTTTCTAATCCATGCACTAATTTCTGGCTTCAAACCATTCAGGAGGGCTTGTTTCAGCTGATTTTGATATGCTCCCGCTTGATCATCATTATGCGGTATACCGCTGTTTGCACGGAAACCTGTCCCTAAACGCTGATTATAATCATCCACATCCTCATCTGCCTTTTGTTTACACGCATTTATTTTACCATAGTCCGCTTTCTGTTTAAACTTGTTTTTAACTCTGGTCATTAGATCGGTTATTTGAGCCTGTAACGCCACTGCCGAATCTTCCTCATTCCCGTATGGCAGGACCGTGCCGTCTGCAGCACGTCCTGTAAATGTCCCTCTCACGGCCGTCTCATTATCTTCAGGTTTTACAAACATTACTTTCCTCTCTGACTTTCCTTTCTCGTCTTTCTTCCTCTTTATGGCCTCTACTCTCATCTGTGCTTCACTGAGCCATACTTTTGCACTTTCTCTCTCTCCTTCTTTTCTTACTTTCCTGTTACCCTTTTTATTTGCTGCTGCTGCTGTAAGCTTTAACACCAAACCTTCACAATCTGGCATGACCAATTTACCTGAAAAGCCATATTTCTTTTTTCATTTAATTATGTACTTCAGATTTTCCGGATTGCATTTGTGCATGTATTTTTTGTCGCCCTGAAATAGGGGCTTATTTTCTGTGCATGTGTTTCCCATGTTGTTCACCTATTCCCCTTCACTCTGCAAAGTTCAGGTCAAGCTTCTACCCCGTGGGGCGGACCTTCCTTGGAATCCCCCTCTTTGCAGACTCGTCGGGAATATGTGAGTGTGGTGCATATGGACTTAAAATGACCTACTTTGCAGACAACGGCTCCACTTTTATCCCCTGATAAAATGGGATATCAAGCTGTCCGTGCTTCAGTCACTCACAGTCTCATTCTTTTATCATTACTAAGGAATACTCAGTCAAACAATACCACACATACAGTCCGACACTGTCACTCACACACACACACACACACACACACACACACACCACACACACACACACCACACACACACACACACACACACACACACCACACACACACACACACACACACACACACACACACACACACACACACACACACACACACACACACTCCCACAACCGCTCCAACTCTCACACATATACAAAATAAATTACAGATTACATCAATGATTGCAATTACAGACAAGCCCTCATCTAAAAAAAAATAAAATAAAAAATAATAATAATACATAAATAACACAACAAAATCCTTACAACAAAACAACAAAAACAGAATTTTCTCTCATTCATACCACAAACACACTTAGTTTCACTTTTGAAATAATCAATTAATTCGCATCTCTCTAACTGCTTCTCCTGAAATTTATTCTTACTCCTCCTGTATTTCTCAGCCTGATGGGGACTCTAACTCCTCCGTCACCTGTGCCGGCAGGACCGGAGACTCTAACTCCCTCCCCCGCACTTTATTCCGGATGGGGACTCTAACCCCTCCGCCACCTGTGCCGGCAGGACTGGAGACTCTAACGCCCTCCCCCGCACTTTATTCTGGATGGGGACTCGAACCCCTCCTCAACATATTTTCCTCACAGGCAGGCAGTAATTACTTACGTTAATTTGTTGCGCCCCTCATTTGGTTCGGAGGCATCGTCAATCTACTGCGGCGAGCGGAGGTGGACGTCTATAGTCACCGGCCCGACGGAGAATTCACTCCTCAGGACTTTCCTTCGATCCCTCTAGTGGAATCGGCCGTGCACAGTCTGCGGCGTGTCTCCCTCCGTTCGCTCGAGAAGATCTGTCGACGCCCCACGTTGGGCGCCAAGAAAAAACTGTTGGGTTTGCACCCTGTTTTTAAAGAAATGAGAGGCACAAACACTGAAAAGAAACCAGTCAGAGAGAGACAAATGTATATATTTTTTGCTCTGCGCAGAGGAGGAGAACAATGAAGCAGCTTGTAAGTGCTCAGCTACAAAGCTCTCCTAAAATCTCCTCCTCTGGCCCAGCCTTTTATTTAGTTCAACATGAGAAAAAAACAAACAAGGACAGTCGGGAGAGGTTACACATGAGTCATGTCTGCAAGAGGGTGATAGCAAAGCGAGGTAACAGCTGAAACCTTCCATTCCTGCAACATGAGCCTTGTGGCTCGTCAAAGCAGGATAAGGCAAAATGAAAAATAGTTTGCTCAATCATGAAGAATGCAGACAAGTCTTTCTTTCTAAAACCTCCTCTTCTCACAAAGAGGAAAAAATAATAAGCATAAACTATAAGAAAATAAATAATAATAATATAAGCATAAACTAAAGAAAATAAATAATAAGAGCATGAACTATATAAAATCCTTGACAACAGAATACAATGATTTGCAAATTCTCTTCAACACCACAAGAATGGGAAAGAATTCCACCTACAAAGCTTTGTTGTTAGAAGGAAAGGTGATGTAACACAGTGGTAAACATACCACTGTCCCAGCTTTTTTATATTATTATATACGAAAATATTATATTATTAAATGAAATATCATATTAATATTGCTAACGGTGGCTAACGCACTTTAGCAAGACAGCGCTGTGGCAAATAAACACTTCACGCCAAAGGCGATTTTCTTTATCTCATGCACAAAAAAGCGAGTATTTGTATGTACTTTATACATGTATGTGAATAAAAGTGTGGAAAGGTTTGTTGAAGTCCTGGTGGTTGGTGTAGTTCTATCTCATGGTCAGAAGGTGGCAGTAAAAGACCACGTAGCTCTGCAAAGTGCAGCTCTACAGAGAGCTATTCATTCATTCATTTAGTCACTCATTCATTAAGGGTCACGGTGGTGCTGGAGCCTATTCCAGCTGTCACGGAGCGATAAATGAGGACCCTGGACAGGACGCCACTCTGTTGCAGGGCTCATTTTGGTTTGAATTCATGAATCATATTTCTCAAAGCAGTTTGAGGAATACAACAGGTACATTACATTTTCAGAATGGGACAAATGCCATGTTGTCAAACTGTTTTTTTTTTTTTCCTCCTTCTTTCTGCATTAGTATGACAGCTGACGCTGTGGAATTGAAGTTTACATCAACTTCAGATTCAGTTTTCTTCAGGAATTGGTACGGTCCTCTAGTAAAGCAAAGGTGAAAAAGATCTAATTACAAACATGCAAAATTGCTGATGGCAGCGTACACTTGTAATATCTTTAAGAAGATGGAATTCTGTGCAAATATTTCATATTGACAGCCTGACAGAAGTTTCCTTGAAGCCTCATTTAACCATTCCAGCCAACTGCCATCTACTGGTGAAATAATGTATGGTACAATTGCAACAATACACTCAAAAAACCCAACATGGGTGTTGTTGCTTTTTATGTTACATGAACAAAAGTCTAACATGTAGCTTCTACGATATAGAATCAAGTTTTATGGGTGAACACATTCAAATCATGTCGTTTTAACATAACATGCAACAGCTTAAAATCTAACTTGCTCAGTTAACGTAATAAAATTATGGAAAGTATTTCCACCCAAGTCAAATGCGTTAACGTAGCAAGAAACAATTTTGCTGAGTGACCTAAATGTAAATTTGTTGGGTCAACATGATGAATTTGCGTTACTGTTACCTAATTACCATAAGGCAAACTAGATTTGTAAAGATAAATGGAAAAAAAAACAAAAAAAAACAGTGAGTCCCTTTGCCTGCGCGCTTGTTTGCACTTGCCTCAGCAAATCCAAAGTGGATCTGCATAAATTGTGCTGATCCAACCCAGCAAAGTTAAGCTGACATGTAACCGTACTATTTTAAAAGTAGTTGTAAGCACTTACAAGGCAGGGGTGGTGGCCAAGTGGTTTGTGCACTTGGTTTCAGTACAAAAGGTTCCTGGTTCAAATCCCACCCCTGCCACATTTCTCCATGTACATATAAGTATCACGTTATAACATGATAAATATCACATTATAACATGAAACTTTTCACGTAATTACATGATACTGAGCCAAATATATATTAGGGCTTGGCAGCTCAGAGCTTCCATACCACGTCGCCGTAGCAGGACAGTTCAACCATTCATAGATTGACACAAGCAGGAGCTGCAATAATGAATGTGTGAATTATTGCATGTGATAAATAATCAAATTAAACAAAGAGTTGATGCTTTCATGCCATTGTAGAATTTTTATTCAAAGAATTTACATTACATCAAAGCACGTAAATTATGTGAACTCAAGAGTCACATGATCAGCTGTAATGTCGCTTCTCATGGTTCAGATACATTAAAAAGTTACATTCCCACCCCTACATTCACACGCACACGCACACACACAAAAGGAATACCAATTGCTCAAAAGCAAATACATGCACACATGCAAATAAAACAAATCTGAACACTAAATGATGTAATAACACTAGCCTTTAAAATAAAGCCTTAAATTTGACATCAATTTGACAAGCCTTTTGAGAGGGCTTTATGACTCTTGATGCTGTGACGTCATAAAGAACGCCCAACAGGGCAAAGTCACAAAGGCTGCACAGCAGAGCAGATAAAGTCAGTTGGCGTTTTCCTTCCCTGGAGAGTAAACACACAAACAGAGACACAGAAGAATTAGTCATAATTCCAAAGAACCCGTTGATTTTTTGAGGCTACAACAGAAAATAAACATGGATGGACCACTGGAGAAGACGTTTCTGGACACTGTGAGCAGAATGATGAAACAGGGGGACACCCTCAGTGCTGCTGATGAAGTCCACATTAGAGTCCACAGAGATCAGGATGTGGACTGTCATTTGGAGGAGGTCCATAAAGTCCATGTGGGTCCAGAGAATTACCAAGACGAAGTGGAAATCATAAAGCAGGTGGAGCTGGAGTTTCACAGCAGCATGATGACCTGTGAGCTCCAGGCTGAAAAAGCTGGGAAGGCTGTGAACGAGCACTTCAACATCTTGAAGGACCAACTAATGAAGGTCCAGAGAAGCAAAGAACAGACATGAGCAGCCATGGAGGAGAGACAGGAGGCGATCATGGAAACTCGGAGAGCTGCGAATAAACGGATCCAGCAGCTGACTGATGAGATGGAAACTGATCTGATGGAAAAGGAGACGAAGGTAGAACAGCTGGAGCAACTGGTGGATGAGCTTCAGCAAAAAGCAGCTGAAGTTGAGTCAAAAAACAGGAGGTGGTGCAGGAGTAAGAGGCTGCTGATGACTGGAGGCTCCATCCTAGTTGGAGTAGTTCTGGGCTTCCTGGGTCCCCTAATGGTTGTCAGTGAGATGGTTTCTGAGTGTTCAACTCCACATTGTGTTTTTTTTTTAATTAAAGATCAAACTATTATGACTCATTGACTTTTTTTTTTCTTTCAAAAAAGCGACTGTGTAATCAATACAAACCATGACACATATCAATCCTGTGTGTGACTTTGCCACGTTTGTCTGCTACTGTAGGTTGAAGAGGATTTGCAAATATTGCATTCTGTTTTTATTTACATTCCACACAATGTCCCAACTTCATTGGAATTGGGGTTGTATCACGTGGGGATATGTAACTAGCTTATGATGCATCCTTTCTATGTATAGTTTACATACATGTGCCTGCTGGGACACACACACACATACACACACACACACACACACACACACACACACACACACACACACACACACGCTCAACTGCTTACTCCAATTCACATAGGTGGGGGGGCTGGAGCTAGTGTGCCTTAATTGAGAGAGTGGCGACATGAGGAGTTGAAAAAAACGTTCATGTGACTCATGGTGTCATCTTGGGTTCAAAATAATGTTCGCTGTTAATCTGTCTGCATGTAAATCCAGTTATTTTATTTATTTATTTGCTGAAAATTATGGGTTGTTGTGCATTTGGATGCACAAATAGACACAACAAGGGCTTGAAGATGTACAGATTCTCTTCAGATCCAAACAGAAGAAAAATTTGGGAAAATAAAGTCAGCTGTGTGGGATGGAAGCAACTTCATCAGCAAAGCTTTGAGAAGTAAATTTATTGTTCAGTCCCATGTACAGTAAAACTCACCTAAACTGTCATCGTATAAACCAGATATTCGCAGTCACTGGACAAATAAAGTCCCAAAGTTTTTGTATTGATTTCAATGTAATAAACACCGTATATATATATATATATGGATTTTGTACAATGGATTTTTTGCTCACATCGGATAAAATGTCCCATCTGATCGCAATGTATTCCCAATGTATAATTTCCATTAAACCCGGAGCAGTCTGGATGTGCACAGTAACAGAGATACAAATTAAAGTTTAGCGCTCTGACACTCGCTGATTTGAGTAAACTGTTTTTCATATTTCACTTCCCCCTTTCAGCTCAGTCACCATGACAACAGACAGAGTTTTACATTTAAGGAATGTAAATTAGCTTTTAAATTTGTTTGAATTTACAGTAAAAGTATTTTGGTTGTTTCTACTTTCAGATTTCTGGCTAAAGGAGAAACTGTGAACAGATGTGTCTTCCAAAATATGAGGTACTTTATTAAAACCCCAAAGAGAAATTGTTTATTTTAGCTATTTATTTATTAGTTTTATTTATTTATTGTGCCAGTATCACATAAAGAGAGAAATTGTTTATTTATTTTTATTATAATTTATTTATTCCAGCAGCATCACATAAAGATTTCACAAATTACAAAATGGAAAAGCTAAATTAGTCAGTTTGTTATGGAACCCCCCCCCCCCCCCCCCCCCCCCCCCCCCCCCCCCAAAAAAAAACAGAACCCATAAAAATTGTAATAAAATTTTGTACAATCATTCCCCAAAGTTTCAGTTATTTTGGTCGCTTTGCATAAAAGTCATGTTCTTTCCAAATTATGCTCCAAATGGTATGATTTGTTGGTGAAATAGGTCTCTAGGCAAAGTGTCTTTTCTATGGTTGACCAAGACATGTTGGGGAAGACGACTGGAACAATAGCTTCAAGCCATTTTCTGGACCTTTTTAGGATTTTTTTTTACAATTTTATGGGTTCTGTTTTTGTTTATGCATCAACCTGTAATACTTTAAATACACTTTATTTCATTTCAGATGAAAACCTCTTTGAAGCTTTTGTCATTTGAAGACATAAAGGATCAGAGGTTTCGATGAGTTTGAGTCCAGTCGACATTAATAAATCTAGACTCAACAGTTTCTTATAGTCAGTAGATTGAGCAAAACATAGGCAGCACCAAAATACGAGTGTGTTGTATGCAAATACTGAGTAAGACTCCCAGAGCAGATAATGTTGGCCTTCAAAATGACTCTTCCTATGGGTAAAGTTATGCAAGGTTTGTCCAGGATATATTTGGTGTATGGACAAAACTAAGGGAATGCCCATGTTTCACTTGGCTGCGGAAGGTGCTGTGCATCTGGCAAGTATTCACAGCGCTTCACGTTTTCCTAATTCCAAATGGGATGAAATTCATTTTTTACCTCAAAATTCTACACACAATACCTCATAAGGACAATGTGATTTTTTTTTCGTTTTTTTTGGAAATTTTTGCAAATTTATGAAAAAAAGAAAGAAACAAACAAACAAACAAAAAAAAAAAAACAGAAATCACATGTACATAAACATTCACACCATGAGAAACGAAATTCTCTCGTCTGATGAGACAAAGACTGAACTCTTTGGGGGGAATGCCAGGTGTCATGTTTGGAGGTAACAGTGAAGCATGTTGGTGGCAGCATCATGCTGTGAGGATGTTTTCAGCAGCAGGAACTGGGAGGCTAGTCAGGATTGAGGGAAAGATGAATACAGCAATGTACAGAGACATCCTGATATAAACATTACTCCAACATTTTGAATTTTTTGCTAAACCCTAATGTTGGGCCACTGTAAACCAGAAAATAGAACATTGCAGGAGTCCAATATACAACCCCTGGCAAAAATTATGGAATCACCGGCCTCGGAGGAGGTTCGTTCAGTTGTTTAATTTTGTAGAAAAAAAGCAGGACACAGACATGACACAAAACTAAAGTCATTTCAAATGGCAACTTTCAGGCTTTAAGATGTTATGTGTCGGACGCGGGCGGAGGACCGACCAGCGTTTGAAGTAAGACCCAGTATAAAATAAGCAGAGCACGGTACAAAGGATAACTGAATTTAATAACATAACAGTGATGTGCAGAATTACAAACAAATAAGTGCGCGGTCTGTCGAGGTGGAAAGACGGTGCGCTCCCAGCAGCACAAACGGTCCGGAGCCAGAACAGTTCGGACCCAAGGACCCTGCCGACACCCCCCAGGTGGCCGCGACAAACCGAGTCTGTGAAAGAAGAAACCATCATGTGAGTCCACACTCCACACACAGAGAGACCACTCAAAGGTGTACATAAACAGCAAACACTTCCTGGCTTAATCACTAATCAGCTTCCCACCCTGCAGGCATGGAACACCCAGTTCAATTCTCCACTGCAGTGGAAGCTGATTAAATGACTAACATAACAGCTCAATATAATAAGGTGTGAGGGACACCACATTTACTGACTGTACTCATGTTAGTCACAAAACCTAAAGTACCTCAGGAAGTGTGCTGACGAGCGTGAGACCTCACCCCCTCCTCTTTCACAGACCATGGCATCAAACCTGGACGGTCTCTGCATCCATGATGATGAGATGGCTCTCTAGACGACGATCTCACCCGTCTGGTCACAAGGTCGAGTCTCTGGCAAATACACACTGTGTACTCCAGACTTATACTCAACAAAAATATAAACACAACACTTTTGGTTTTGCTCCCATTTTGTATGAGATGAACTCAAAGATCTAAAACTTTTTCCACATACACAATATCACCATTTCCCTCAAATATTGTTCACAAACCAGTTGAAATCTGTGATAGTGAGCACTTCTCCTTTGCTGAGATAATCCATCCCATCTCACAGGTGTGCCATACCAAGATGCTGATTAGACACCATGATTAGTGCACAGGTGTGCCTTAGACTGCCCACAATAAAAGGCCACTCTGAAAGGTGCAGTTTTGTTTTATTGGGGGGGGATACCAGTCAGTATCTGGTGTGACCACCATTTGCCTCATGCAGTGCAACACATCTCCTTCGCATCATCCGTGAAGAGAACACCTCTCCAGTGTGCCAAACGCCAGCGAATGTGAGCATTTGACGAACTGGAGTCAGGTTGAGACCCCGATGAGGATGACGAGCATGCAGATGAGCTTCCCTGAGATGGTTTCTGACAGTTTGTGCAGATATTCTTTGGTTATGCAAACCGATTGTTTCAGCAGCTGTCCGAGTGGCTGGTCTCAGACGATCTTGGAGGTGAACATGCTGGATGTGGAGGTCCTGGGCTGGTGTGGTTACACGTGGTCTGTGGTTGTGAGGCTGGTTGGATGTACTGCCAAATTCTCTGAAACGCCTTTGGAGACGGCTTATGGTAGAGACATGAACATTCAATACACGAGCAACAGCTCTGGTTGACATTCCTGCTGTCAGCATGCCAACTGCACGCTCCCTCAAATCTTGCGACATCTGTGGCATTGTGCTGTGTGATAAAACTGCACCTTTCAGAGTGGCCTTTTATTGTGGGCAGTCTAAGGCACACCTGTGCACTAATCATGGTGTCTAATCAGCATCTTGATATGGCACACCTGTGAGGTGGGATGGATTATCTCAGCAAAGGAGAAGTGCTCACTATCACAGATTTAGACTGGTTTGTGAACAATATTGAGAGAAATGGTGATATTGTGTATGTGGAAAAAGTTTTAGATCTTTGAGTTCATCTCATACAAAATGGGAGCAAAACCAAAAGTGTTGCGTTTATATTTTTGTTAAGTGTAAATGCAACCATGCCCCAATCCATAAAGATGCACCACAGCTGTGAGTCCTGATGAGCTGCACATGACAAGCTTCAGGTGATCAGGGTGAGGTCCTGATAGCTCAGCCACACAGCCACTCAGTCCTGAACGCAAGCCACCTGGAAGGAAAAACAAAAGACAGAAAACAGAAGACAGAAACAAAAGGCAGCCAGGCACGCCAGCCATACAACATAAGAAACACTATAAGATATCAAGAAAAAAATTTGTGGCAGTCAGTAAAGGTTAATTTTTTAGACCATGCAGAGGGAAAAAATATGGGCTCACTCAGTTCTGAGGAATAACTTATGGAATCACCCTGTCAATTTTCATCCCCAAAACTAACACCTGCATCAAATCAGATCTGCTCGTTAGTCTGCATCTAAAAAGGAGTGATCACACCTTGGAGAGCTGTTCCACCAAGTGGACTGACATGAATCATGGCTACAACATGAGAGATGTCAATTGAAACAAAGGAGAGGATTATCAAACTCTTAAAAGAGGGTAAATCATCATGCAGTGTTGCAAAAGATGTTGGTTGTTCACAGTCAGTTGTGTCTAAACTCTGGACGAAATACAAACAACATGGGAAGGTTGTTAAAGGCAAACATACTGGTAGATCAAGGAAGACATCAAAGCGTCAAGACAGAAAACTTAAAGCAATATGTCTCAAAAATCGAAAATGCACAACAAAACAAATGAGGAACGAATGGGAGGAAACTGGAGTCAACGTCTGTGACCGAACTGTAAGAAACCGCCTAAAGGAAATGGGATTTACATACAGAAAAGCTAAACGAAAGCCATCATTAACACCTAAACAGAAAAAAACAAGGTTACAATGGGCTAAGGAAAACAATCATGGACTGTGGATGACTGGATGAAAGTCATATTCACTGATGAATCTCGAATCTGCATTGGGCAGATTATCCCATCAATTGAAAGGATGTTTGGGGATGATGAAATCATTTTTCAAGATGATAATACATCTTGCCATAGAGCGAAAACTGTGAAAACATTCCTTGCAAAAAGACACATAGGGTCAATGTCATGGCCTGCAAATAGTCCGGATCTTAATCCAATTGAAAATCTTTGGTGGAAGTTGAAGAAAATGGTCTATGACAAGGCTCCAACCTGCAAAGCTGATCTGGCAACAGCAATCAGAGAAAGTTGGAGCCAGATTGATGAAGAGTACTGTTTGTCACTCATTAAGTCCATGCCTCAGAGACTGCAAGCTGTTATAAAAGCCAGAGGTGGTGCAACAAAATACTAGTGATGTGTTGGAGTGTTCTTTTGTTTTTCATGATTCCATAATTTTTTCCTCAGAATTGAGTGATTCCATATTTTTTTCCCTCTGCTTGGTCTAAAAAAGTAACCGTTACTGACTGCCACAATTTTTTTTCCTGATTTCTTATAGTGTTTCTTAAAGCCAGAAAGTTGCCATTTGAAATGACTTTAGTTTTGTGTCATGTCTGTGATCTGCTTTTTTCTACAAAATTAAACAACTGAATAAACATCCTCCGAGGCCGGTGATTCCATAATTTTTGCCAGGAGTTGTACAATGTTTGAACCAATCCACATGAAAGCGCTCAGATGGATTTTTGATATTTCTTCCTGTTTTGCTGCAGGTGGTTGCCAGTTTGGGTGGGGATGGGTTAATTCACAAAAATCCACTGTCACTCCTGAATGAAATACTCTTTTGGAACCAAAATTGGTGGACATGTTTGCTATGGACATTGGCAAAAAGTGATGCCTTAACTGATCTGATGGGGTGGCGCTGCTGCTGTCCCCCTCCCAGACCAAAATCTAGTTTTAATTTAAGCAGTTTTTAGCTGTATGAGAATTACAAAAGTTCATCCAAAGTTAATTCAGAGAAGACTTCTGGTCCTGCTGATCTGGATCAGATCACTCTGCAGTGCGAAACCGGTAAACTGTTTTTTCATATTTCACTTCCCCCTCACAGCTTAGTCACCATGGCAACAGATCAGCATCACTACTAAACCATGACAACAGACAGGTTTCATTACTTAAAAATAAACCCTTCAAAGATTGGAAACTAACTTTTAAATTGCATTATTTGTTTAAATTGAGAGTAGGTTTTTTTTAACATTAAAATTTCTGGCTGAAGAAAAAAAATAGAATAGAAGGTACTTTATTAAAACTCCAAAGAGAAATTTCTTTATTCCAACAACATCAAATAAAGGTGTTCCACACAAATTCTACTCTATAAATACCTCTTAAGATTAAAATTTCTGGCTGAAGAAAAACATCTGAACAGATATGTTTGATCTTGACTCTTTTAGAATAGAAGGCACTTTATTAACACCCAAAACAGAAATTTCTTTATTCCAACAACATCAAATAAAGGTGTTCCACACAAAATTACAAAATCTACTCTATAAATACCTCTTAAAATCTCCCAAATACTCCTTTAAAAACCTGTCAAGATTGTTACTGAATCAATGAAAATGTTTTATGCTGATGTCATTTTTCATGTTTATAAATCAAATGACAAGATCAGATTTAGTTTTGTGATGAATTTAACATCACATTTACACCAACCACTCACACAAAAAAAATGTACCAACATCTTTGTTGCATTTTTAAAACACAACAAAACATTTTCAAATTTTATTTCAGGAATTTCATAAAAAATATAACTTGTTAGTTTGTCAAAATTAATAATAGTAATCACTTTCAAGGTGAACTTTATTTAGAATTAAAATACATTTAATCTCTTGCATTCAAATGTTTGACTGATGCTGTTTATGATTTAAACTCAATAAATATGTGAATATAGAATTTGTGGCAGCACATCTGACACTGGGACCTCTGTGAACATTTATTTTTTCAAATATTGAATAAAGGTTTTCCACACAAAAGTACACAATTTATTCCATAAATACCCCTTAAAACTCCAAAATACTCCTTAACAATTACTCAGTGTTGTTAGAAAATCAATTAAAATGTTGATTTATGCTGATGATATCATGGGTTGTGTTTATCATATTTAGATCAAAGTTTTATACAAAATTTTAAACTGATATCAAAAATCTATGTCCTTAGAAACATTAAAACATTGTCCCACATGTAGTCAGGAGGAAATTTCACAGCAACATTGTAGTTTAAGTTGCCTGTTTCCCCCCCCATTTCTGCTTTTTTAAAACACACTTAAACACAGTAAAGTCTAAAAGCCTAAAAGTTATATCATATTAAATAATTTTGATATCACTGTTTGATATATATAACACACACACAAAAAAATATTTTAAAATTTCATTTTAAAAAAGATATGTTTGTCATATTAAGTAATCACAAACAATTTCAACGTGAACTTTATTTAAAAATTAAATAGATTTAATTTCTTGTGTCTAAATGTTTGACTGATGCTGTTTATGATTTAAAATCTTAATAAATATGTAAATATAGAATTTGTGGCAGCACAGCTGACACTGGGGCCTTTGTGACCTCTTGGAGACACTAAAGAAGAAAAGTTGACCTCGTCTTGGCTGAAATGAACCGCTGTCACCACAAATAAGACAAATATTCAAAGAACAAAGCTGAAATGGTTTTGATGCTCTTTATTGTGTTGCAATGTTAAAATGTTCCACATAACGATGACTGAAAAAAACAAAACACACACATATTGTAGAATGAGTTCAGGATGAGGGTCAAACCAGTATCTGAGTCCCAGTGAGTGGGCTCAGGACTGGGAGCACTGGTCTCTCCTCAGTGTCTCTGACAGTGCAGTCTGGGAGCCCCGAGTGGCCTCACAGCTTACAGAGTTGACCTTCATCCACTGGTCTGCAGAAAGCCTCAGGGTGCTGCTCCAGCTGTAGAGGGCGCCGTCCTCCAGCACCGCGGGGCTCCTGGTCTCCTCCAATGAGATGCTGCTGCTGCCGTCCACCTTCCAGGCCAGAGTCCAGTCTGAGGGGAAGCCCTTGTTGGCCAGACACATGAGCGTGGCCGTCCCCTTTTGCACCTCCTCATCAGAGGGGGGCAGCACTGTCAGGGTGGGAGGGGCTGTGTCACCTAGGAGACAGCAAGGAGACAGTTGTCAATCAATCGTGTGAGTTTGTGTCAGATGGTTTTTCTGGTCCAACAGTCAGACTTTGTTTCACTTCCCTTTAAGACGTTTCAGGTGTAAATTAGGTGCACAGAGTCCAGACACGAGCTAAAATACAGCCAACGAGTTTATAAAAGCACCTGCAAGAATCAACCTCCTCACTGTGTCTGATTTTAAAATGTGAAGAAAAGCAGTTTGAACACATTGGAAGTTTTCTGAGTTTAATCCTAATCAGTCCACCTGGGGTCCAAGTGACCCAAAGGGGCACATTTATTGATAAATTTTATGAACCATCATACTTATTCAGCTGAAATTTAATATAACTGTCACTGATACAGTTATCTTCAGTTTCAGTTGTTTTCATCCAGTTAAATAAATAAATCAATAAATTCTGTGGGCTCCATCACAACTTTTTCTTATCATGCGACATTGAACCCCGGTTTGATATTTCAGAGTGTGTTCAGACTCCAAAGAATCATTTTGAGTTTAGTGTGAATTTTTCATAATGTCTAAACTGTTTTTATTGAATATATTGAAATGTTGTTTCACAAAAAAGAGATAACTTATCAAAATTCTCTGAAAATGAAATGTGGTTTACCAGCAAGATACTCATTTTTTAATAGCTGCAAAGTGACCTGTTATATCACAGATAACTGCAAGAACAGCATAAAGTTTAATGTATTAAAGACGGTTACATGATTACTGTGTCAAATGTAAAGAAATCAAATTTTAAATAACATCAAATCAGCAGTAAAGAAAACAGGCTAAACTGACCTCAACAACGTGTCAGGAAAAAAAATGTTAAAGAAAAAAATTTAAAATGTTAACATTTTAATATTTAAACAAGAATAAAATATTCAAAATAATAATGGTGTTTGAAAGATTTAAACTCATCACTGTATTCAAATTAAGTTCAAAATTCAAAGCAAATTATTCTGAAGTCTCATTTGGGGAAAAAATTGAATATTTTTTCTTCATTTAAGAAATCTGAAAATTTACATTTTAAGTATTTCAAATCAACATGTTCAATTTAAAATCTGCTGAAGCAAATCAGACACAGATTTAAATGTAACTAATGATAAAATCTTTATAATTTCTGCAGAAACTTACGTCCAACATGCAGTCTGGTTCCTCCACCGAACGTGAACCACAGTGATACAAACTGAAGAAGTCGTCGTACAAAAACCTCTGTGTGCACTCTGTGACTTTACCACACAAAACTAAAGCTACAAACCTTCCAACTCCAACTTTATAATTCTGAAAATAGGATTTATATTCTGGATCAAGCTGCTAAATTTGTATCTTTATTTGCAGAAAAATATTGAAAATATTTATGAAAATAATAAAAATATATTATTCTGTCTGTTCTTGACCTGATTAAGGAAAGGAAAGTTTGGGCATTAAAATGTAAAAGTCATCAAACTTTGTACTTACGTCCAACATGCAGTCTGGTTCCTCCACCGAACGTGAACCTCAGTGATACAAAGTGAAGAAGTGGTTGTACAAAAACCTCTGTGTGCACACAGACACAGTTCTGTCCTCAGTATCTTGTGAACTCCGTGAGCTCAGAGATGCCTCAGCGGTCACACAGTCCACCAGGTGCATGTTCTCAAACTTTATGCTGATGATACACTGATGTTTTTTTAATTTGATCTTTTCAGACTTCTTAAAGTCTGTTGATGACTCTGTGACTTTGGAAATAATAAACGAAAAACTCAAATAGGTTCTCAAATAGGTGCATTACACTCGGTGGTAATGCACATGTTCAAAACCCTCCGGGTGGGGTCAAGATGGGACACCTATCCGACAGCGGTCCATGTGCAGTCTGATGACCACCTGACCACAATTTACATATTCTGATGGCGGCAAAACGGGATCCAAAACGATTTGAGCGCATACAAGGGAATCTCAAGATGGATCTCGCACCGCAAAGCCTGCTGGTATGACCTGCACATGCCACGTATAATAATGCTCCCCCGGAGCGCAAAGGAACTGTTGAAATGTATGTGGCACGCTTCATCATGATAATAATTATGAATTATTATTATGTAAAGTGAATGTGAACAGCGGCTATCAAACCGAAAGCCTAATGCTACTGCGTGCACGTCGCTGCAAATCTGAACAGGCTGTTATATCCACAATAGACTTTACAGGACAGATATTTATCCATTCTTTCCCATGGGGGACTTAAATAATGTGAACTATTGTCTCCATCATAACACAGGCAGCTGCGTCTCTCCATGGTGCGCAGTAACATGTCATTGCACTCATCAGGCTTGGAGCTGAATGGATATCACGCTGTAATAAATGATCACTTCTAACTCTGGAGGAGATATGACATGGAACTTGTGCCAGGCTGTTACACCATTAATAAACATGAATCTTGTCTCCAACAGCAGTACAGGAGTGTTTCACAGCGCGGACATGGACATGAAGCCAGGACAGCAGACTGCAGTTAGAATCTTCTCACCCAAAAGAAAAACATTAATTCCATGTGATAATCCAACCACTGCGGTGTACAGAGTTGCGTTGAAGTGTGCAAACAAGAAAAAAGAAAGTTTCCTGGAAAGGTGCTCCATCTGAGGGACTGCATGGCCCAACTGGCAGCAAACTTTGAAGCAAAGCTGTCCAATGGCACCCACGCACGTGCACCCCACGCGCGCTTAGTGGCCCATGCAGCGTTATATGCACACACACACACACACACACACACACACACACACACACACACACACACACACACACACACACACACACACACACACACACACACACACACACACACACACACACACACAGCTGAGTGATAATTGCAGCCCCACGTGTATGTGCGGAGTGTCCGTGCGCCACGCGTTTGGAGCTCTTTGAACGAACGGAGGACAACTCTTGTTTCTTTCTTGCAATAAGAAAGGAGTCCCAGTTAATGACTTTAATCTGCACAAAAGTGACTCATGATTGACAATAAATGTGTGTCTGTCTGTGTGTGTATGTATATATATATCTCCTCCAGAGTTAGAACTTGATCATTTATTACAGCGTGAGATCTACTGAGCTCTGAGCATGACGAGTGCAATGACGTATTACTGCGCATCGCATGGTACCAAGTAAATTCAAATTTTATTAATTTGTATAGCTCCAATTCACGACGTGGTCACCTCAAGGTGCTTCACACAACACAAAAAAAAAAAACAGCGCAACATGAATCAAAAGATTAAAAAACCACAATAAAAGAATAAAAACATAAAAGATAAAAAGAATAAAAGAAAACATCCATCCATTTTCTTCTGCTTTATCCGGAGTCGGGTCGCGGGGGCAGCAGCTCAAGCAAAGCCGCCCAGACCTCCCGATCCACACACACCTCCTCCAGCTCCTCCGGGGGAACCCCAAGGCGTTCCCAAGCCAGCCGAGAGATGTAATCCCTCCAGCGTGTCGTGGGTCTTCCCCGGGGCCTCCTCCCAGGGGGCATCCGGAAAAGATGCCCGAGCCACCTCAACTGACTCCTTTCGACGTGGAGGAGCAGCGGCTCGACTCCGAGCTCCTCCCAATGCAATCCCACATGCAATCAAATAAAATACTAATGATAAAACAGGGTAAAAAAAAAAATGAGTCTTCAATCTGGATACCTTTCCAGATACCTTTGAAAACCATCAGCAGACCAATTAGCTTTAGACCGCGAACATATTTTTGCGTGCATAGTGAATAAAGGTTAACCATTAAAACATTTGTAAAGTCTGAAATCAAAGATTGTAGTGCCTGTCTGTTACATGTTTGGTAGTAGACAGACAGCCATGAATGGTAGAGCTCTATCCTCTGCAGGCAGAGAAGAGCTGACTACCAGAGAGAAAGGAAGAGGGAGAAAAGAAGAAAACAAAAAGATAATTTCTTGACACACCATACAGATCTGATGGTCATTTCACTGGAGTTTTGCACAGGCAGACAGTTTTGACTTATGGTTATAATTTTAAACAAACTAATTGAGGACAAGTTATTGAAATTAATGTCACATCTGTCATTTTACAAAGTAAAAATATCAGCTATATGTTTTAGTTTTAAAGTAATGTACTAATTGTGAAGGTTTTAGCATTTACATACCGCATTGCATTATGGGGACATTAATTTCCTGACGTCGGTGGTTGGCTGGTCGGTATAACATACAGTTACTGAAATGTGTGGTGGGTTTTACAAATAAATCTGTGTTTGTAAATATGTCATTTTTTTCATTTGTAAAAAAAGGCAATTTGAAAACTGAAAATTCTGTTTGCTAAGTGATTCATCACTTTTCGCGAATGTGTGGCTGCTTACACTACCATGAACACTACCATCTACTGGCGGTAGATGGCACTCACTTATTAGGTTTACATTTTAGCTGCCATGTTTAGTGGAACAACAACCCTGTCTATTACTGTGGCGGCGCATTAACTCCACGACTGTGGCTGAACTTGAAGGTAGACTGCCTGATATATTAGCTTCATGTTTGGAAAATGCCCAATCAGTAGACAGTCTTGTGAACAGTTTAAACTCAGCCCTCAAAACTACACTCAACATGAATGCACCACCTATATTAAAACCACGTCCCCCAAAACACAGTCGCCTTGGTTCAGTGATTACTTGCATGGCCTTAAGCATAAGGCCAGAGGTGTTATGGATAGACGCGGATTGAGGAGCGGTCCAGTATCTGACTGAACCCAGCATGAAATAATCAGAAGCAGTTCCAAAAAGAAAACATTTATTTTTCTCCCTTTGTGCTATACATGAAATACTAAATAATTTAAGTTCTGGTGAGGTGAAAAGGCGGCGCGCTCTCTCAGCGTCTCAACAGTCGGAGTCCGAACGTTCAGGACTCAGGAGTTCCGCCAACACCCCCCCCCCCAGGTGACTTTCCCAGACTGTACTCTGCGAAGGAGGAACAGAGATGAGATTATTCAACACTTATTACTACGAAATATTGTTTAGAGGCAAACTTATCAGCTACAAGTTTAGGTCTGGTTTCAAACTTAGTTCAAAGAGGCTGCTGCTCACAGCTAGTGGAGGATCATTAATCCGCACGCCACTGCCGTGAGGAGCACGCCAAACAATTTTCACCAATAATTACTTATAGCTGCATATAAACGCCAATTTACATTCACGGATAAACATTTCAGAATATTCACCTCTGTCGTGTGCTGACAATGTTTGCCTGTCACCCTTGTCCTCCTTCACAGGCGCAATGTCAGACTCTGAAACGGCCCTCAGTGTCCCCACACAGTCGTCACAAGGTCGTATTCTCCGGCAATCTTATCCAACTCACTGCTGGTTTAAATGTAGTTCTTCATCACTACATTGGTACCAGCTGGAAGTCCTCAGATCTGCACGTGAACATCACAGGTGTCGTGGATTGTCCTGATAGAGAGCCGCACGAGAATGCAACAGGTGCAGCCAATCATCGTAACAGAGGAGAGAGACTCTTCTGCAGCACATTTTCCTCAGAGAACAGCCCCAAATCACCTGGGAAGGAAAATAAACACAAAACAACCCAACCTTGTCCAGCCAACCCCCCCCCCCCCCCCCCCCCCCAACACACAACAAGAGGTCTAGAACAAAAATGGCGTAGTTCAAAATCAGAAGTATTCCACCTTGCATGGCATGATGCTATCTCAGACTGTAACCATGCACTACTGGCTACAAAGTGGACCTATTACTCTGATTTGATCAATAAAAACAAGCATAACTCAAAGTTCTTGTTTGACACGGTGGCAACACTTATTCATGAACAACCACCTGTGAGTCACTCTCCTTTTACAGCCCAATTTCTTAGATTAGTTCGAGAAGAAAATGGATGACATTAGGTTAAACATCCCAGCATGCCTTAATCCAGCCACTACATCTTGCTATTGAGGTAAGTGCCATTACTGAGGTTTTACCTAGATTTAAAGAATTTGATAATATCTCACTAGGTGTGCTGACGAAACTTGTAACATCTACTAAAAACACAACCTGGTTATTTGATCTTATACCAACAAAACTGTTTAAGGACCTGTCCCACTTTTGGGCCGACTGTGTTGGAAATTATTAATCTATTATTAATGTCTGGATCTGTTCCTAAATGTCTAAAATCTGCAGTGATTAAACCATTACTTAAGAAATTTAATCTTGACCCTAGTATATTGAAAAACTATAGGCCAATATCAAATCTATCATTTTGCTCTAAAATTTTGGAAAAAGTGGTTTCACAACAGCTCATGGACCACCTTAAGCCTGGTTCACATGGCAAGATTTTAAAATTATCTGTAGGCATCAATTTGACCATCTAACTCTTAGCCTAGGCTTGTGTGTCATAGATCACACTGACAAAGTGAGGAACCTTGGGGTAATTTTTGATCCCACGTTGTCTTTTGTCCTCCACATTAGAGCTATTACGAGAACTGCTTTCTTCCACCTGCAAAATATAGCGAAGATTCATCCCATCCTGTCTATGGCTGATGCTGAGACCCTGATTCATGCATTTGATTCTTCTACAACTCCTGGCAAAAATTATGGAATCACCGGCCTCGGAGGATGTTCATGCAGTTGTTTAATTTTGTAGAAAAAAAGCAGATCACAGACATGACACAAAACTAAAGTCATTTCAAATGGCAACTTTCTGGCTTTAAGAAACACTATAAGAAATCAGGAAAAAAAATTGTGGCAGTCAGTAACGGTTACTTTTTTAGACCAAGCAGAGGGAAAAAATATGGAATCACTCAATTCTGAGGAAAAAATTATGGAATCATGAAAAACAAAAGAACGCTCCAACACATCACTAGTATTTTGTTGCACCAGCTCTGGCTTTTATAACAGCTTGCAGTCTCTGAGGCATGGACTTAATGAGTGACAAACAGTACTCTTCATCAGTCTGGCTCCAACTTTCTCTGATTGCTGTTGCCAGATCAGCTTTGCAGGTTGGAGCCTTGTCATAGACCATTTTCTTCAACTTCCACCAAAGATTTTCAATTAGATTAAGATCCGGACTATTTGCAGGCCATGACATTGACCCTATGTGTCTTTTTGCAAGAAATGTTTTCACAGTTTTCGCTCTATGGCAAGATGCATTATCATCTTGAAAAATGATTTCATCATCCCCAAACATCCTTTCAATTAATGGGATAAGAAAAGTGTCCAAAATATCAACGTAAACTTGTGCATTTATTGATGATGTAATGACAGCCATCTCCCCAGTGCCTTTACCTGACATGTAGCCCCATATCATCAATGACTGTGGAAATTTACATGTTCTCTTCAGGCAGTCATCTTTATAAATCTCATTGGAACGGCACCAAACAAAAGTTCCAGCATCATCACCTTGCCCAATGCAGATTCGACATTCATCACTGAATCTGACTTTCATCCAGTCATCCACAGTCCACGATTGCTTTTCCTTAGCCCATTGTAACCTTGTTTTTTTCTGTTTAGGTGTTAATGATGGCTTTCGTTTAGCTTTTCTGTATGTAAATCCCATTTCCTTTAGGCGGTTTCTTACAGTTCGGTCACATTCGGTTCCTCATTTGTTTTGTTGTGCATTTTCAATTTTTGAGACATATTGCTTTAAGTTTTCTGTCTTGACACTTTGATGTCTTCCTTGGTCTACCAGTATGTTTGCCTTTAACAACCTTCCCATGTTGTTTGTATTTGGTCCAGAGTTTAGACACAGCTGACTGTGAACAACCAACATCTTTTGCAACACTGCCTGATGATTTACCCTCTTTTAAGAGTTTGATAATCCTCTCCTTTGTTTCAATTGACATCTCTCGTGTTGGAGCCATGATTCATGTCAGTCCACTTGGTGCAACAGCTCTCCAAGGTGTGATCACTCCTTTTTTTTAGATAATTGGCAAAGCTTCTGGGGAAACCTGGTCTTGTTAGGAGAGACGGCATCCATCCCACTTTGGATGGAGCAGCTCTCATTTCTAGAAATCTGGCCAATTTTATTAAACCCTCCAAACCGTGACTACCCAGGGTTGGGACCAGGAAGCAGAGTTGTAGTCTTACACACCTCTCTGCAGCTTCTCTCCCCCTGCCATCCCCCCAATACCCCATCCCCGTAGAGACGGTGCCTGCTCCCAGACCACCAATAACCAGTAAAAATCCATTTAAGCATAAAAATTCAAAAAGAAAAAATAATATAGCACCTTCAACTGCACCAGAGACTAAAACAGTTAAATGTGGTCTATTAAACATTAGATCTCTCTCTTCTAAGTCCCTGTTAGTAAATGATATAATAATTGATCAACATATTGATTTATTCTGCCTTACAGAAACCTGGTTACAGCAGGATGAATATGTTAGTTTAAATGAGTCAACACCCCCGAGTCACACTAACTGTCAGAACGCTCGTAGCACGGGCCGAGGGGGAGGATTAGCAGCAATCTTCCACTCCAGCTTATTAATTAATCAAAAACCCGGACAGAGCTTTAATTCATTTGAAAGCTTGACTCTTAGTCTTGTCCATCCAAATTGGAAGTCCTAAAAACCAGTTTTATTTGTTGTTATCTATCGTCCACCTGGTCGTTACTGTGAGTTTCTCTGTGAATTTTCGGACCTTTTGTCTGACTTAGTGCTTAGCTCAGATAAGATAATTATAGTGGTCGATTTTAACATCCACACAGATGCTGAGAATGACCGCCTCAACACTGCATTTAATCTATTGTTAGACTCGATTGGCTTTGCTCAAAATGTAAATGAGTCCACCCACCACTTTAATCATACCTTAGATCTTGTTCTGACTTATGATATGGAAATTGAAGACTTAACAGTATTCCCTGAAAACCCCCTTCTGTCTGATCATTTCTTAGTAACATTTACATTTACTCTGATGGACTACCCAGCAGTGGGGAATAAGTTTCATTACAGTAGAAGTTGTTCAGAAAGCACTGTAACTAGGTTTAAGGATATGATTCCTTCTTTATGTTCTCCAATGCCATATACCAACACTGGTCAGAGTAGCTACCTAAACTCTGTGAGTGAGATAGATTATCTCGTCAATAGTTTTATATCCTCACTGAGGACACCTTTGGATGCTGTAGCTCCTCTGAAAAAGAGAGCCTTAAATCAGAAGTGCCTGACTCCGTGGTATAACTCACAAACTCGCAGCTTAAAGCAGATAACCCGTACGTTGGAGAGGAAATGGCGTCTCACTAATTTAGAAGATCTTCACGTAGCCTGGAAAAAGAGTTTGTTGCTCTATAAAAAAGCCCTCCATAAAGCTAGGACATCTTACTACTCATCACTAATTAAAGAAAATAAGAACAACCCCAAGTTTCTTTTCAGCACTGTAGCCAGGCTGACTAAGATTCAGAGCTCTATTGAGCCGAGTATTCCTTTAACTTTAACTAGTAATGACTTCATGACTTTCTTTGCTAATAAAATTTTAACTATTAGAGAAAAAATTACTCATAACCATCCCAAAGACATATCGTTCTCTTTGGCTGCTTTCAGTGATGCCGGTATTTGGTTAGACTCTTTCTCTCCGATTGTTCTGTCTGAGTTATTTTCATTAGTTACTTCCTGCAAACCATCAACATGTCTATTAGCCCCCATTCCTACCAGGCTGCTCAAGGAAGCCCTATGACAGGGTTTTTCTCTTTATTGTCAATATATGTATTATCAAATATTAATGTCTTCACTTTGATGTACTCTCTGTAATCATGTCTTTGATTTCTGTTCTCTATTTTTCATATATGCATATATGCAGGTGTAAAAGCTTATGTATCATTATTCCTTTAAGTAATTACTTAGTGACAAAAGCAATCATATATGCTGAATGATTCAAATGCATTAAGACTGTCTAACAGTGAGCATATGACGTCTGACCATTCAGTGTGCAGGTCATCTATCTACAATGTCAGACTGGCTGGCTGGGGTCATGATTAACTTATCGCAGATATGTACTTTTGATTAATAGTTCATCCTTGGACAGGAACAGTGCAAACTGACATCGGCTCATATCAGAGTAAGACCAGACTTTCTGTCTTTTCATTGTTTTGTGATATCGTCATTCCTATATGCTGTATGTAACGATATTCAATAAAAAGGAGAGGCAAGGGGCGGGACCTTCAGGATGGATGACAGTTCTTTCTGAAGGAGCTTCTCGTTCCTCCTCTCCTGCAGGATAAAGAAATTCAGTCTCTCCTTGGTTATTATTTCTGTGTGTGTGTAAACTTTTCAGGTCTAACTTTGAAAAACTTTAACATCTTGGTCCTTCGAGCCGGATGCCAACAGACCGGAAACTCGTCAGCCCATGACGGAGAACGCCCGTGGAAGTCTGCAGCTGCAGCGCGGGAAATCAGTTCCTGCAGTTCCCTTTCTGGGTGTCAGGTCTCCTCCCTAATGGGTCGGCGCCTACCGGGGTGAAGGCATACGGACTGCAACAGAGTGTGATCACGGTGAGACTGTTTTTCTTTGAGTGAAAAATCCGTGCACGTAAGAGCGCGTGGCTGGGACCATCGCTGCAAGAGAAAAAAAAAAAACCCGTAATGTCTTTCTAAGTTCGTCTCTGGTCTTAACCACTGTAAAGTGTGAGGCTAAGGCCTGGCTGATAATAGCTGAAGCGCAGCGGTGTGAATGTGTTTGTGTGAATGTGTGTGTTTTTATGACTGAGGACGTGCACAACTGAAGCACGGGGGACCTGTCACCAGTATTAACCCACTGGCAGAAGTGAAGCCCTGTCTGTGAAGTAAGTTGTAAGCGTGCTATATGCACCACACCTGTTTGTGAACCTACAAGTCTGGAAAGAAGCCCTAAGCAAGGTCACCCACCTCTCAGAGGTCGAAGTGGTGACACTTTTCAGACTGATCGGTGACCAAACAGTGAAAAAAGAACAACAGCCTGTTCGTTTAGATCTCCCTATGAGATAACCCCACGAACAGCTAAAATGGGTAACTGCTGTTGTTCTCACAGCCAACATGACACACAGTCAAATGATGTTAGGTACATGAAGACAAAATATCCAGCATCACCTGAACACTTAAAAATGTGGCGAGAGACAGTTAATTTCTCGGGTAAAATTACAGTTAAATTCCACAACAAAGTCATTTGACACCATAAAAGAGAACACCAGTGATTTTACAAAAAGACAAGAGAGACGTGGAGTGAAAAATACACTACACCATGCTTTTGTACAAAACACAGCAGTTCTTAAACCTGCTGGAGAGGAAGAAGTGTATTTTGTAGGAAAGTGCAAAGGTCAGCGCTGCAGAGCAGCCAGAGGTAAATCCACATGTTGGAAGTGTGGAAATAAGGGACACTTTGCACGTGAATGTACACACTCGCAAAGATGAGTTCTCCGTTTTCAACATGAATTTTGTTTATGTACATAAGGTTGCAGAACCCTTTTTTCTTTCTAGCAGATTATAATTGTCAGTTTTTCTTACTTTTGTTCTGTTGTCGCTATATAGACTGATTGTATGTAATTATTGTGATAAAACTGTCAAGGTCACAGTTGTCGGCGCTCCAACATTTTAAAGTGTGGAGTTAAGAAACTGAGAAATAAGTGCACATTATTTTTGTACATGTATATGAGTGTGAGTTGGTGTCCAGGGTAAAAATAGAGTATTTTGAGGGAGAATTCTGAAATAGATCTGTTGATGAAATAGAACGTTTCAGCTTGGTTTGATGATAACTCAAAGACTATAAATACTATCGTCTTTCTACTTCCCATATTGAATGATTATGTAACTGGGATGAAGTGGTTAAAATATGGTTGATTCTTGTACACTGGATAAGGTGTAAAAGTTGATTAGTTTTGCCTATTTGATGGATTTTAAGCAAAGCTGATTAAAATTATATTTCATTAATGATTGGTTTATTGTTGTGTGATATATTTTTTGTGTGTTGTTTTGAAATGATTCTTTTCTGTCTGGAAAAAAAAAAGAGAGAAGAACATTCAGATTGACTGCTTCAATTGAACATTGCAGTATTTGGCTAATCTTGCCTCAGTAATTATGAATGAGCTCCTGTGGAACTGACCACTTAGATCAATGAGTTCCAGCGGGTATTCATAAACTCGTCTGGAAACAGGCTCATCTAGGCAATAAAGACTTTGGGTTATAAATCATTTCTATGAATCAGTTCCCCAGTATACATATTAAATACTGCTAAAAGATTGAAAAATTGTGATTGACTGATCCACTAATTTTTCTTTTGATGGCACATAACAGACAGAAGGGAGCAGTGGTTGTGGTAGATTCTCTGAGGACTATTAGGAAATTGATTGTGAGACCGTGATTGCATACCTGGTTCTTGACCTCCGGGTCCCAAACAACCTGACAGAAGGTTGGCGAAAGAAAAAAGAGAAAAAGTCTCCTATCAGTTCGCTGTACTTAATAGTTCCGTTGAGGTCTACGTGTCTACATGTGTGTAATATGCTGCGTGTAATGTAACACAGGTCTTCTTTGGACCTGTGGATTTTTTTTTTTTTTTTGGGGGGGGGGGGGTATTTGAGAAGAGTTGGCGTATTTTGCTTATTTGTTGTAAGCAGTTGTGATATTAAATAGATAGATAGATAGATAGTCTTTATTGTCATTGTTACTTTTTACAAAGTCACAACGAAATTGAAAGTGCTTTGGCTCGTGAGTTAAGAGTAATAAATAGTTTAAAAACATAAAAACATATTGCACTGACTATGAACAGGAATAAAACATCTAAAAAGAAAAAATATAAAACAAATTGCACTGTTTATGGACAGGAATGGTACGGTCACAGGTTGCACTGGGTGAAAAAGACTGCCACCAGATGTACTGCATACTGAACATACTATTTCACCTTGAAGAGTTAAGTTGTTGTATGGCTGGGGGGCCTGGCTGCCTTTTTGTTTCTGTCTTTTGTTTTTCCTTCCAGGTGGCTTGCATTTGGGACTGAGTGGCTGTGTAGCTGAGTTTATCAGGACCTCACCCTGATCACCTGCGGCTCGTCAGGACTCACAGCTGTGGTGCATCTACATGGATTGGAACATGGTGGCATTTAAGACTGGAGTACACAGTGTGTATTTGCCAGAGACTCGACCTTGTGACCAGACGGGTGAGATCGTCGTCTCGGGAGCCATCTCATCATCAGTGGATGCAGAGAACGTCCAGGTTTGATGCATGGTCTGTGAAAGAGGAGGGGGTGAGGTCTCACGCTCGTCAGCACACTTCCTGAGGTACGTTAGATTTTGTGACTAACATTTATACAGTCAGTAAATATGGTGTCCCTCACACCTTATTATATTGAGCTGTATGTTGGTCGTTTAAATCAGCTTCCGCTGCAGTGAGTTTGTGAACTGGATGTTCCATGCCTGCAGGGTGGGAAGCTGATTAGTAATTAAGCCAGGAAGTGTTTGCTGTTTGTACACCTTTGAGCGTTCTCTCTGTGTGTTGAGTGTGGACTCACATAATGATTCCTTCTTTCACAGACTCGGTTTGTCGCGGCCACCTGGGGGGTGTCGGCGGGGTCCTTGGGTCCGAACCAGTTCTGGCTCCGGACCGTTAGCGCTGCTGGGAGCGCACCGCAATCCACCACGCCAGACCGCGCACTTCTATATTTTTCACAGCACTGTTATGTTCATTAAACTCTGTTATCCCTTGTACCGTGCTCTGCTTATTTTATACTGGGTCCTTCAAACGCTGGTCGGTTCTCCGGGCTGCGTCCGACACATAACATAAGTGCCATGATTGCCTCTGGATAAAAACTATTTTTTAGAAGGTTTGTTCTGGTTTGTAATATTCTGTATCTCCTGCCTGATGGCATGAGCTGAAACTGACAATGTCCAGGGTGTGAGACGTCCTTTGAAATATCTATGCCTTCCTGCAGCATCTGGACGTGTAAATGTCTTCCAGTGTGGGGAGGGGGCAGCCTATGATCTTCTCTGCTGCCCTAATGACCCTATGTAGCACCTTCTTCTCTGAGGATGTGCAGCTGCCATACCAAACACACAGTCCATATGTGAGCACACTCTCTATGGAGCAGTGATAGAAGGCGAGAAGCAGATTCTGAGGAAGACTGTTCCTCCTGAGAATTCTCAAAAAGTACAGTCTCTGCTGCACCTTCTTCAGCAGCTCCTTGGTGTTGGCGCGCCATGTCAGGCTGTTCTCCAGCTCAATGCCGAGAAACCTGAACACCGGCACCCGCTCCACACAGACCCCCCCCGATAAAAAGTGGTTGGATGTCAGACTTGTTCCTTCTAAAGTCAACAACAAGCTCCTTTGTTTTTGTTGTGTTAAGGAGCAGGTTGTTGACTGAACACCACTCTGCCAGCCACTCCAATCAATCAATCAATCAATCAATTTTTTTTTATATAGCGCCAAATCACAACAAACAGTTGCCCCAAGGCGCTTTATATTGTAAGGCAAGGCCATACAATAATGATGTAAAACCCCAACGGTCAAAACGACCCCCTGTGAGCAAGCACTTGGCTACAGTGGGAAGGAAAAACTCCCTTTTAACAGGAAGAAACCTCCAGCAGAACCAGGCTCAGGGAGGGGCAGTCTTCTGTTGGGACTGGTTGGGGCTGAGGGAGAGAACCAGGAAAAAGACATGCTGTGGAGGGGAGCAGAGATCGATCACTAATGATTAAATGCAGAGTGGTGCATACAGAGCAAAAAGAGAAAGAAACAGTGCATCATGGGAACCCCCCAGCAGTCTACGTCTATAGCAGCATAACTAAGGGATGGTTCAGGGTCACCTGATCCAGCCCTAACTATAAGCTTTAGCAAAAAGGAAAGTTTTAAGCCTAATCTTAAAAGTAGAGAGGGTGTCTGTCTCCCTGATCTGAATTGGGAGCAGGTTCCACAGGAGAGGAGCCTGAAAGCTGAAGGCTCTGCCTCCCATTCTACTCTTACAAACCCTAGGAACTACAAGTAAGCCTGCAGTCTGAGAGTGAAGCGCTCTATTGGGGTGATATGGTACTACGAGGTCCCTAAGATAAGATGGGACCTGATTATTCAAAACCTTATAAGTAAGAAGAAGAATTTTAAATTCTATTCTAGAATTAACAGGAAGCCAATGAAGAGAGGCCAATATGGGTGAGATATGCTCTCTCCTTCTAGTCCCCGTCAGCACTCTAGCTGCAGCATTTTGAATTAACTGAAGGCTTTTTAGGGAACTTTTAGGACAACCTGATAATAATGAATTACAATAGTCCAGCCTAGAGGAAATAAATGCATGAATTAGTTTTTCAGCATCACTCTGAGACAAGACCTTTCTGATTTTAGAGATATTGCGTAAATGCAAAAAAGCAGTCCTACATATTTGTTTAATATGCGCTTTGAATGACATATCCTGATCAAAAATGACTCCAAGATTTCTCACAGTATTACTAGAGGTCAGGGTAATGCCATCCAGAGTAAGGATCTGGTTAGACACCATGTTTCTAAGATTTGTGGGGCCAAGTACAATAACTTCAGTTTTATCTGAGTTTAAAAGCAGGAAATTAGAGGTCATCCATGTCTTTATGTCTGTAAGACAATCCTGCAGTTTAGCTAATTGGTGTGTGTCGTCTGGCTTCATGGATAGATAAAGCTGGGTATCATCTGCGTAACAATGAAAATTTAAGCAATACCGTCTAATAATACTGCCTAAGGGATGCATATATAAAGTGAATAAAATTGGTCCTAGCACAGAACCTTGTGGAACTCCATAATTAACTTTAGTCTGTGAAGAAGATTCCCCATTTACATGAACAAATTGTAATCTATTAGACAAATATGATTCAAACCACCGCAGCGCAGTGCCTTTAATACCTATGGCATGCTCTAATCTCTGTAATAAAATTTTATGGTCAACAGTATCAAAAGCAGCACTGAGGTCTAACAGAACAAGCACAGAGATGAGTCCACTGTCCGAGGCCATAAGAAGATCATTTGTAACCTTCACTAATGCTGTTTCTGTACTATGATGAATTCTAAAACCTGACTGAAACTCTTCAAATAGACCATTCCTCTGCAGATGATCAGTTAGCTGTTTTACAACTACCCTTTCAAGAATTTTTGAGAGAAAAGGAAGGTTGGAGATTGGCCTATAATTAGCTAAGATAGCTGGGTCAAGTGATGGCTTTTTAAGTAATGGTTTAATTACTGCCACCTTAAAAGCCTGTGGTACATAGCCAACTAACAAAGATAGATTGATCATATTTAAGATCGACGCATTAAATAATGGTAGGGCTTCCTTGAGCAGCCTGGTAGGAATGGGGTCTAATAAACATGTTGATGGTTTGGATGAAGTAACTAATGAAAATAACTCAGACAGAACAATCGGAGAGAAAGAGTCTAACCAAATACCGGCATCACTGAAAGCAGCCAAAGATAACGATACGTCTTTGGGATGGTTATGAGTAATTTTTTCTCTAATAGTTAAAATTTTGTTAGCAAAGAAAGTCATGAACTCATTACTAGTTAAAGTTAATGGAATACTCAGCTCAATAGAGCTCTGACTCTTTGTCAGCCTGGCTACAGTGCTGAAAAGAAAGCTCGTCCCTGTAGGCTAGCTCTCCTATGTCGTCTGAGATGAGTCCGATTACTGTCGTGTCATGTGCAAACTTTATTATCTTATTACTAGGGTGGGTAGGGACACAGTCATAGGTTTAAAGAGTGTAGAGGAGCGGGCTAAGCAGACAGCCCTGTGGTGAGCCGGTGCTAAGACTAAGAGCAGTGGAGATGTTGGAACCCAGCCTGACCCTCTGGGAGCGGTCTGTCAAAAAGTCCAATATCCAGCTGCAGGTGAGTGGAGGGAGTCCAAGGTCTGCCAGTTTGGACACCAGACATTGTGGAAGGATGGTGTTAAACGCTGAGCTGAAATCCACAAAGAGCATTCTTGCGTAGCTCCCTCGTTGTTCCAAGTGGGTCAGCGCGGCATGAAGTGCTGTAGAAACAGCATCCTCCGTAGATCTCTTTGCTTTATAAGCAAATTGAAAAGGGTCCAAATCAGCTGGCAGGCAGGAAATGATATGACTCCGCACCAGTTTCTCAAAGCACTTCATATTAACTGGTGTTAGTGCCACTGGGCGGTAGTCATTCAGGGTGGTAATGCAAGGTTTCTTTGGTAATGGGACAATGATAGAGGACTTTAAACAGGAGGGGACAGTGGCCTGTGACAGGGACTGATTGAAAATCCTGGTAAAGATTCCAGCCAGTTGGTCCGCACAACCTTTCAGCACCCAACCCGCCACTCCATCAGGTCCTGCAGCTTTCCTCGGGTTCACCTTTCTCATCACCCGCCTCACCTCACACTCTTCTACCATGAGTGTGTGACTGCTGTGAGCAGGCGGCTGAGATGGAACTGATGTAGGTGTCACCTCAAAGCGGGCAAAGAAGATGTTAAGCTCCTCTGCCAGAGAAGATTCACCCTCGGCGGCCATGGAGTTGCTGGGTTTGTAGCTGGTGATGTGCTGGACACCCCGCCACACCTGTCTGGTATCGTTGCTCCTGATATAGTCCTCCATCTTCCTTCTGTATGCTGCCTTGGCCTTGCAGATACCTTTTTTCAGATTAGCTCTGGCGGTGCTGTAGAGTACCACGTCCCCAGACCTAAAGGCTGTGTTCCTGGCTGCCAACAGGCTCTGCACCTCCTTCTTCATCCAGGGCTTTCTGTTGGGATAAATCCTTATACGTCTGTCCCTGGTGACGCTGTCCGTGCAGAACCTGATGTAGTCCAGAACCACTGTAGTGTGGTTCTCCAGGTCCTGGTGGTTGAAAACCTCCCAGTCAATTCTCTGAAAGCAATCTTGCAGCTGGTAGGAGGCATCCTCAGGCCAAGTTGTAATAGTCCGGGTCATGGGCAGAGCTTGTTTCCGTAGGGGTGTGTATGCAGGGATAAGTAGCAGGGATGCATGATCAGATTGCCCAAGATGGGCTAATGATTTAGCCCTGTAAGACTGTCTGATGTTTGTATACAGTTTGTCCAATATATTTTCTCCTCTGGTTTTACACTTAATGTGCTGATGGAATTTGGGGAGAACTACTTTAAGATCTGCATGATTAAAGTCCCCAGAAATGATATGAACAGCCTCAGGGTATCTGTTCTGTTTGTCACTAATGCTGTCGTGCAAATGCCCCAGGGCAGAGTTAGCATTAGCGTCGGGTGCTACATACACGGCAGTAAGCAGCACGGCATTTAACTCCCGCGGGAGGTAGAAGGGTCTGCATTTAATCGTCATGAACTCCACATCTGGAGAGCAATGTCTAGTGACTACTGTAGAATTCGTGCACCAGCTGTTATTAACATAAATGCACAGCCCCCCTCCTCTTTTCTTTCCGGAGCTTTCTGACCTGTCTTGCCGGTATACTGTATAACCTGCTAACTCGATAGCCGTATCCGGTATAAGTGGATTTAACCACGTCTCCGTTAGCAGCAGAGTGCAGCAGTCCCGGATAGCCTTATCGGTTGCAATCAGCAGCTTCCACTCGTCCAATTTGTTTGTAAGAGACCATACATTTGAAAGAAAAATGCTTTGGAGCGATGGTCTATGTGGCCGCTTCCGTAGCCTCAGTAGCACACCACCCCGGCATCCCCTCTTCTGTTTGCGTTCACTACGCCGTCACCGGCTCCTCGATGCTGGGATCGTAATCCACGGAGAGCCCGGTGTCCGTGCAGTGTCATCCGGAATGTTGTGGACACGGAGAAACTCGTACGACACGCTTCCCTTAATCCGTTGTCCAATAGATAAAACATCCAGCCCGTTATAGATGTTTTTAACCGGGCAGGATGGAAAAACAAAACTCTGAGCCAAAGAACACAAAGCTGCTGCGACTACGCGCGCCGCCATATTGTGTTTTTGGTCTGGGGTGTTGGAGGAGGAGCGTGTGCACACAGCTCCTGAGGGAAGCTCTAAATGCTCACTTCCCTCCTCCTCCTCCTCCTCCTCCTCCCGCCGCTCCACACCTCCACAACTTGAGGGAGGATTTGAGAAACACTGCAGCAATGTTTTGTTGTGCTTTAACACATGAAATACAGTTGGTTTACATGTAATTGATACTAATGTTTTAAAAGTGCTTCTTACTGTTAAATTTAGAGATGTTGTTTATTTGATGTAATCATTTCCAGCTTTAATGTTGTTTTGCATTACATTGCATTGACCTTTCCAAATGCAAAGTTCTATTTTCTTTTTTTTTTTTTTTTGAAGTGTGATTTGTTTTGGGAACAAAGTGTAATTTATCACTCCAGCTTGAGAGCAGAGCAGAAGGTTGTACAGCGTGTGAACAGTAAAACTGGGCTCCTGTTAGACACATTAATGTTGGCGAGGGTAAATTGACAGCAATGTAGGAGCAACAAATCATGAGAACTCAATATTTTGACATATTGTGTGAATATATTGTGTCAATAATGTGAACTCGTAAGTGAGGCAACTAACCCCTGCTGCACATCAAACAAGAAGCGGCAGGCTTTCATAAGGCATTGATGACTGATGAAGTGCTTATTAATTATTATTTTTTTTGATACATGCAGATTAAGTTAGGCTTTAAAGGATAGAGATTGTTGGACAACTTTTCACTTTATTATTGTCCATTCTGACCCATAGTTACTCCTGCAAACCAAGTATTGTTTGAGTATCTGATTCTGTCATTATTTTTATCCTATTTATTGTTAGTGTTTAAGCATTGATTAATCCAACAGTTCTCTCTCTCTGGGATTAATAGAATAGAATAATCTATTCTGGGATAAATACCTAAAGGATACTTCAATTCACTTTCAGTGATCCTGTATGTTTAATGTTCTGTGCAATTAAAGCTGTTTTGACATGACACCCCTTAATGAGTGTTCCCCCACCCCTTGGAACCCCTGCCCAGTATGGAAGGCTGCGAGCCCATGATGGGTAAGATCCCATCTTAAACCCTGGGACAACCTAAGGCAGGCCCAGTCACGATTACTCGACCTTGTCTCTGTGACGCTCTGACTCACTAGGACATGAGGAGGTGGCACTGGGGTACTATGGTGGAATCAAATTTGTCCGTATGCCTACATGGTAAGGCGGTGTATTGATTTAATTGGAGTATTGGATCATTGTCAGGAATTGAATTGTCATATTAAGATCGGCCTGCATGTATTAATTGATGTTAATCAATGCTTATCATTCATCCAATCAATCAATTTTGAAATGGTTGGACTGGTTATTAATCATTTTGTGACATTTGGATTTCAGACATATGCAAAGCATTAATGCGGAGCATGTTTAATCTGTGCGAAGCACAATTCACAGGGTAATGAGACCAAAACAAGGGAAATTTCCAACACCTCAATCCCCGTTTCAAATGGATTTTATTGAATGTACCAACCAATGTGAAGGGAAAATATTGCCTAGTATTGATTGAAACATATAGCAAATGGGTAGAGGTGTTCCCTGTTAGACATGCAGATGCTCTAACAGTGGCGAAGATACTTTGTAGAGACATAATTCCAAGACATGGGCTACCCGAAACAATGTACAGTGATAATGGCACTCATTTTGCAAATGAAATCATCCAACAGTTGACAGAACATTTGGAAATAAATGCAAAAACACATTGTGCTAATCATCCTCAAAGTGCAGGTTTAGTGGGAAGAACAAATGGAACAATTAAAAGTGAGCTCAGGGATATGCATTGTGGAAGAAAAAAAAAATAAAACCTGGGTTTATTGTTTGTTTTTTTTTCTAATTTGGTGAAATTGTACATGCATATAATACCCAGCTCATGACTAGCTGCTAGCAAACTAGCGACTGGCCTTAAGTCATTCGAAATTTTGTATGGCAGGCCCTACAGAATACCAGATTTACAGAAGATAGCTGGGCCTGATAGCGAGGATGAGGAATTAATTGATTACATGAGACGAGTATTGTCCCATAAGAATGTTATACATTCTAACAGAATACCAGATGCTCCTATTTCTGTGCAGGACCCTGAGAGTCAGATCGAGATTGGCGACTGGGTGCTCATAAAGACCATTAAAAAGAAGAACTGGTCATCTCCAAGGTGGGAAGGTCTATTTCAAGTGCTGCTAACCACCCCCACTGCAGTGAAAATCGCAGAGAGGTCATCTTGGGTGCATCTATCCCACTGTAAAAGACAAAGATACCTGAAAGATCCCGAACAAGACAAGGGGAGCGACATGTAACAGTGTCGGCTGACGGCCTATGGGCCCAGTAACGGCTGGAAGCGCGTCACAACAAAGACAGAGCGTGACCAGGAGTGAACAAAGACAAAGACCAGAGATTGAAGCAGGTGCCAAGGTCCCAAGGCAGACGTACTACAAGCTTGAAATAAGAGCACTGACGTGACCGGAGCAGGAGAAAAGAAGCAAACAACATTGCATCTTGAGAACGGGAGACAATCCTGTTCTATTCCTGTGCACCTGTGTTTACAGAAACGTCAAGAACAGGGCACAGGACAGAGTACATAACACATTATTTTGATTCCATTTGCAACATGCTTTACACATACTGATGATAGCATAGATTATACACTACAGCTGGGGGAGAGCGGGACATAGCAACTGGTTGTTCAGAATATTGTTTTAATTATGGAGAGCTTTGCCGCCAGAGCAGGCTGCAAACTTCACACCCTGATGATGATTTTGACAATTATTGCTGTAATTGTGGCGTTTACTGTGTGGTGGTATGAAAACATATATGAACCCCGTTACAAGTCAGACCAGAAGAAAGTGAAACCACGAAGTTTTGAATGGATGTTTGATACGCCTCACAACCCATATCAAACAAACATGTGGTACAGATATGCTAAGTTTTTGGCTGACGGAGTGAAGGTGAACAACTGTTTTGTATGTTCCTTAATGCCTGTCTCTGCCATGCACCCACGTATAAAACCACTGCCGCTGTTGAATGTTAGTCTTTTGTTTCCACACGTGGTAGCATCAGCAGTGGATGCCATGGTACTCAATGACTCTGTTCATGAACATACAGGCTCTTACATCACAATCAAGGCACCAAAGAACATTTCATTAAAAAATTTCCTAGCAGCAGAAGGGTCACTGACAGTGCCTATTCATACTAATCTTTTCCTTGATCCCAGAGCTCAACTCATCTGTTATGCAAATGACCAGCCTTTGTTCTCTGGTCCAATTACTGATATGGGCAAGGTTGCTGAGCCATATTGTAAGGTGATATTGGGGCCATGCACTCACCTACCGGGTTGAAGCTTTAACCACACTCAAGCTCCCTATGGGGGCAAGTGTGTAGATTACTTCCAAGCACCGGACCCTACGGGGACTTATGCTCAGGTGAGCATGTACTGGTTGTGTGGCCATAATGCCTTCATAGCCCTCCCCGCAGGATGGACAGGCAGATGCGCTCCAATAACCACGGCTCAGTACTCCTACGTCGTAGCCGCTCACCCCTCGACCAGTCATCGCTTCAAGCGAGACTTGGCTCCCCATGACCCTATATGGGGAACGGATGTGCCTCAAGACGCCAAGCTGTGGTCTACAGACCAGAAGATCCTACTCTCACTCTTTCCTTGGGTGGGCATGGGCAAGGTGATGCTGCGTGTGGAGACACTAAATTATCGATTTAGTTACTTTGTGAACTCCACAGTTGAGGCTCTAAAAGGCATAAGGGCAGAGCTGACCGCTCTGCGGATCATGGAAATGCAGGATAGAATGGTTTTAGATCAATTAACCGCGGCTGCGGGTGGGGTATGCGCCATGGTGGGTGAAAGCTGTTACACTTTTATTCCTGACAATGATGACGATGGGGGTTCCATTGGCTTAGCTATTCAAAATTTGACATTGCTAGAACGCACTGTAGTTAAAGACTTTGTCCCAGACAATGGCTGGGCTACGTGGCTCTTTTCAGGATCATGGTACCACATCCTGTTGAGAATGATCACCCCACTCGCGATTTTTCTAGGCGTATTGAGTGTCATGATTTGTTGCGTGATCCTTATTGTACGGTCTTTGGTTCGTCAGATGATTTCTGCTACAGTAGATGGGTTGCTGTTGGACCGTGACTACATTTTCTTGTTGCAATCACATGATACTTCAAATGGCCTCGTTTAGACTGGGCATCTTGTGTACATTATTCTTCCTGAGTGTAAGGGTTTGATGCTTCTGCGCAAATGATCGGGCCACTGAAAGTCCACAGTCGGAGGTGGTGGTTTTGTGATATTGACAATGCAGACATTGAAATTTGATAAACAGGGAGGAAGAATGACAGGGTTTTTCTCTTTATTGTCGATATATGTATTATCAAATATTAATGTCTTCACTTTGATGTGCTCTCTGTAATCATGTCTTTGATTTCTGTTCTCTATTTTTCATATATGCATATATGCAGGTGAAAAAGCTTATGTATCATTATTCCTTTAAGTAATTACTTAGTGACAAAAGCAATCATATACGCTGAATGATTCAAATGTATTAAGACTGTCTAACAGTGAGCATATGATGTCTGACCATTCAATGTGCAGGTCATCTATCTACAATGTCAGACTGGCTGGCTGGGGTCATGATTAACTAATCGCAGATATGTACTTTTGATTAATAGTTCATCCTTGGACAGGAACAGTACAAACTGACATCGGCTCATATCAGAGTAAGACCAGACTTTCTGTCTTTTCATTGTTTTGTGATATCGTCATTCCTATATGCTGTATGTAACGATATTCAATAAAAAGGAGAGGCAAGGGGTGGGACCTTCAGGACAGACGACAGTTCTTTCTGAAGGAGCTTCTCGTTCCTCCTCTCCTGCAGGATAAAGAAATTCAGTCTCTCCTTGGTTATTATTTCTGTGTGTAAACTTTTCAGGTCTAACTTTGAAAAACTCTAACACCCTACCATTAATTAATGCTTCGATCTTAAATATGATCAATCTGTCTTTATTTGTTGGCTATGTACCACAGGCTTTTAAGGTGGCAGTAATTAAACCATTACTTAAAAAGCCATCACTTGACTCAGCTATCTTAGCTAATTATAGGCCAATCTCCAACCTTCCTTTTCTCTCAAAAATTCTTGAAAGGGTAGTTGTAAAACAGCTAACTGATCATCTACAGAGGAATGGTCTATTTGAAAAGTTTCAGTCAGGGTTTAGAATTCATCATAGTACAGAAACAGCATTAGTGAAGGTTACAAATGATCTTCTTATGGCCTCAGACAGTGGACTCATCTCTGTGCTTGTTCTGTTAGACCTCAGTGCTGCTAGACCTCAGTGCTGCTTTTGATACTGTTGACCATAAAATTTTATTACAGAGATTAGAGCATGTCATAGGTATTAAAGGCACTGCGCTGCGGTGGTTTGAATCATATTTATCTAATAGATTACAATTTGTTCATGTAAATGGGGAATCTTCTTCACATACTAAGGTTAATTATGGAGTTCCACAAGGTTCTGTGCTAGGACCAATTTTATTCACTTTATACATGCTTCCCATAGGCAGTATTTTAGACAGCATTGCTTAAATTTTCATTGTTACGCAGATGATACCCAGTTTTATCTTACCATGAAGCCAGAGGACACACACCAATTAGTTAAACTGCAGGATTGTCTTACAGACATAAAGACATGGATGACCTCTAATTTCCTGATAAAACAGAAGTTATTGTACTTGGCTCCACAAATCTTAGAAACATGGTGTCTAACCAGATCCTTACTCTGGATGGCATTACCCTGACCTCTAGTAATACTGTGAGAAATCTTGGAGTCATTTTTGATCAGGATATGTCATTCAGTGCGCATATTAAACAAATATGTAGTACTGCTTTTTTGCATTTGCGCAATATCTCTAAAATTAGAAAGTTCTTGTCTCAGAGTGATGCTGAAAAACTAATTCATGCATTTATTTCCTCTAGGCTGGACTATTGTAATTCATTATTATCAGGTTGTCCTAAAAGTTCTCTGAAAAGCCTTCAGTTAATTCAAAATGTTGCAGCTAGAGTACTGACGGGGACTAGAAGGAGAGAGCATATCTCACCCATATTGGCCTCTCTTCATTGGCTTCCTGTTAATTCTAGAACAGAATTTAAAATTCTTCTTCTTACTTATAAGGTTTTGAATAATCAGGTCCCATCTTATCTTAGGGACCTCATAGTACCATATCACCCCAATAGAGCGCTTCGCTCTCAGACTGCAGGCTTACTTGTAGTTCCTAGGGTTTGTAAGAGTAGAATGGGAGGCAGAGCCTTCAGCTTTCTGGCTCCTCTCCTCTGGAACCAGCTCCCAATTCGGATCAGGGAGACAGACACCCTCTCTACTTTTAAGATTAGGCTTAAAACTTTCCTTTTTGCTAAAGCTTATAGTTAGGGCTGGATCAGGTGACCCTGAACCATCCCTTAGTTATGCTGCTATAGACTTAGACTGCTGGGGGGTTCCCATGATGCACTGAGTGTTTCTTTCTCTTTTTGCTCTGTATGCACCACTCTGCATTTAATCATTAGTGATTGATCTCTGCTCCCCTCCACAGCATGTCTTTTTCCTGGTTCTCTCCCTCAGCCCCAACCAGCCCCAGCAGAAGACTGCCCCTCCCTGAGCCTGGTTCTGCTGGAGGTTTCTTCCTGTTAAAAGGGAGTTTTTCCTTCCCACTGTCGCCAAGTGCTTGCTCACAGGGGGTCGTTTTGACCGTTGGGGTTTTTCCATAATTATTGTATGGCTTTGCCTTACATTATAAAGCGCTTTGGGGCAACTGTTTGTTGTGATTTGGCACTATATAAATAAAATTTATTTGATTTGATTTGATTTTTAGATGCAGACTAATGAGCAGATCTGATTTGATACAGGTGTTAGTTTTGGGGATGAAAATTTACAGGGTGATTCCATAATTTATTCCTCAGAATTGAGTGAGTCCATATTTTTTTTCCCTCTGCTTGGTCTAAAAAAGTAATCGTTACTGATTACCACAATTTTTTTTCCTGATTTCTTATAGTGTTTCTTAAAGCCAGAAAGTTGCCATTTGAAATGACTTTAGTTTCGTGTCATGTCTGTGATCTGCTTTTTTTCTACAAAATTAAACAACTGAATGAACATCCTCCGAGGCCGGTGATTCCATAATTATTGCCAGGGGTTGTATACTGGACTCCTGCAATGTTCTTTTTTCTGGTTTACAGTGGCCCAACATTAGGGGTCTCCAATTGGTTCAAATTGCTGATGCCAGACTTTTGACAGGAAAAAGAAAGTTTGACCACATTACACCCATTACACGCCTCGCTTCACTGGCTTTGTGTCTTTGTGAGATCAGATTTTAATGTTCTGCTATCAACCCTCTGGGGTCTGAGGGCATTTTTTGGTCAGTTCACCCGCCTGGCATAAATGATTTATTATTGCTGTTAACAACTCTCCTTGCATCCCACAATCAACTTTTATGTCTCTTTTTTCAGGACAACCTGTTCTTTCATAATATATATGCTTTTGTTGTGTTTTATAGGTGTAATAAAGGTTTACAATCAAAAATAACAAAGACAAAAATAAAGCGAAAAATAATTTTCCTCACACATTTATTCAAAACACACAGCAAACTATAATAAACAACTGTTTTGACACTTTATAAAGGTAATTTGAGGTCTTGTGTGAAAGACTGTACAACAAAAAAGTTCAAACAATAAACACAGATGCACATTTTGAACAATATATACAAAATGGTCTATGCGTTTATGCTCCAGTCTGAGGAGCGGCCCCTCTCCCTCACCCCATTGATATGGCAAACAGTGCTTTACGCCAGAGGGAGAGAGCCACAGAGTAATCCAGTAACATTCAAATGCAAACTTGTAGAGCAATCCTGATAGTTACACACTATTTGTTTGAGCATGTGAGATTACCATTGCAAGGTTCTCCGTCTGCTTTCACTTTTGCTGTGCGTAATGGAGCAGGGCGCATTGGAAGAGTTAGAGGACTATTCAAACGGGCAAACTAGTAAGATATCACTCCTGAAAACGATCTTTGGTTTATCACGTGAGGTAAATCTGCCCTACAATTGGATTTTGGAAAACCATGTGATGGTGAACCAATTCCGATTGGACACTCACATTGCGCACGTCACCACACAGCTTCTATGAGGAGTACAAAGATGACCGACGGTGGATCGAAAGTCTGTGGAGCTAACTTTTCAGCAAAAAAAAAAAAAGTAAGTTTCTATCTCATATCATTAAAAGGTTATTTATAATATAGTAAAGCTTGGTCCCAGCCATCGTATACAACTGTGTCGGCCCCAGAGAGTTAACCTATAAAATTATTCAGGACTACAACCTCCCTACTTAGCTGACCTCATTAAACCATACGAACTGCCCAGGCTCTGTGTTCTCAGGGTGCAGGGCTGCTTTGTGTCCCTAGGGTGAATAAAAAGTCTGTGGGTCACAGAGCGTTCTCTTATCGTGCCCCTGTTCTGTGGAATGATGATCTGGTGATCACCTTAGTATTTCTTCTGCTTTTCTTGTGGCTTATTGCTGACAAATTATACCTTATTTGTTATCTTTCTGCCACCCGATTCTGTTTTTTCTCTCTGTCTGAGGTGCAGCTCCATCCAGAAGTGGGAGGAGGTGTCTTCTTCTGTAATGGTCATGAAATAGACAGGATCTGTGGACCCAAACCATCTCCCCCGCCTCCCCAGCCAGCTTCCCATCCTGAACACCAGCATGGACTCCCAAAATTTCCTGTATATTTGTGCTGTCAAGTATGTTGGTCGAATGCCCCAAGCAGAGGGTCACCCCTTTGAGTCTGGTCTGCTTGAGGTTTCTTTGTCAAATCGTCAGAGGGAGTTTTTCCTTACTACTGTTGCCTGTGTGCTTGCTCTAGGGGTTGGTAAGGTTCGACATTACTCGTGTGAAGCGCCTTGAGGCAGCTTTGCTGTGAGTTGGCATGATATAAATGAAATAAATAATATGAATAAAATAAGTCCCAATTACTGGACCCCAAGTGAACAGACCTACACGAAATGTGGAAAAGTACCAAGAGAACTCTTGCAGTTCCAGCACTCATTATTCTGAGGGAAACCAAACCTTTTAAGTCCGATAATGTTTGAATTTGCTAATAATGTCCACTACTAGCCAACTGAAGTTATGCACAACAATCTCCAAACCCTCTTGATCTCTTTCAATGCTCAAATTCTTTGGACATATGAACCTCAGATTTTCACTTTTGCCACATAAAGCATTTGAAGCCATTTTATTTGGGCCCTTGTAAGGTCCTGGCCCCATATTTGAGACCATTACATTGTTAAACAATCAAGAAACCAATTCTGTTAATTGGTTCAAAAACCTGCATTGATTTTCACATACACATGAGGGGAGGATCATCTCAAAATGACCCGTATTGCAGTGGTTAACACTCAGGAACAATAACAGGTAAGGTGCATCTGGGAAGTATTCATAGAGCTTAACTTTTTCAAGTTTTTTTTTTTTTTTTTTTTTTACATTAAATACTTATTCCAGAATACATTGAATTAATTTTTTTCCTCAAAATTGCACACACAATACTAAATAATGACAACGTGAAAGATTTTTTTCAGATTTGTTCAAATTTCTTATAATTAAAAATCTAAGAAATCACATGTACGTAAGTATATTCACAGCCTTTGCCATGAAGCTCAAAATTGAGCTCAGGTGCATCCTGTTTCCACTGATCATCCTGGAGATGTTTCTACAGCTTATTTGAAGTCCACCTGGCATAAATTCAGCTGACTGGACATGATTTAGAAAGGCACACACCTGTCTACATATAATAATACCCACAGTTGACAGTGCATGTCAGAGCACAAACCAAGCATGAAGTCAGAGGAATTGTTGGATTGGCAAAAGATTGGGACAAATCTGGGGAAGGGCACAGAAACATTTTTGCTGATTTGAAGGTCCCAATGAGCACAGTGAGTGGCCTCCATCATCTGAAAATGGAAGAAGTTTCGATCCATCAGGACTCTTCCTTGAGCTGGCCACCTGTCTAAACTGAGCAATCAGGGGAGATGGATCTTAGTCATAGAAGTGACTCCATGCAACACAGATGTGAAGCAGTTCTCAGAAACAGTGGTTATACAACTAAATATTAGTTCAGTGATTTACAAGAAAGATAAATCTTCAAGCATTTTTCAGTTTATATGGCAAATGTTTGAATTTACTTTTCCTTTTTCCACATATTCCAAAATGGATGAAATTTGTTTTTCCCCCTCTCAATTCTACACACAATACCCCATAATGACAGTGTGAAAAAAGTTTTTTGAGATTTTTGCAAATGTATTAAAAACAAACAAACAAAGAAACCACTTGTACATAAGTATTCACAGCCTTTGCCATGAAGATCAAAACTGAGCTCAGGTGTATCCTGTTTCCACTGATCATCCTTGAGATGTTTCTAGAGCTTAATTGTTCACTTCAGATCCACCAGGACTCTTCCTAAAGCTGGCCACCCATCTAAACTGAGTGATTGGGGAAGAAGGGCCTTAAGTCAGGAAGGGCTCGTAGCATGGGAACGTGTACAGATTCTGGGCACCATATGGTAGAAAATGAAGTACCTTGAAATATGTAATGTAATATACCATTTTAAAGGGTACTGTCTGGAGTTTTAACCTGTGAGGTTTCAGAGCTTAATACCTGCTGAGTATTTTTGATTCTTGGACCATACTTTGACTGGTCTACTTCCTTAAACCTAATACTTTTCCAGCGGTATGTCTGTATTTCTGGTCCATTACGAGATACACAAAAACGTGACATACAGCAACTGACAGAGATTTTCTGGAACTGTTTGGAACTGTTGTATACAAGAGTGGCCAGATTTAAGCCACTCCTTAGTAAAAGCAATATGGCAGCCCACCTGGAGTTTGCCAAAAGGCACCTGAAGGACAACATCCCTACAGTGAAGCATGTTGGTGGCAGAATCATGCTGTGGGGATGTTTGTCAGCAGCAGGAACTGGGAGACGAGTCAGGATTGAGAGACAACCATGGATGAAAACCTGCTCCAGAGTGCTCTTGACCTCAGACTGTCTTGCATATCTACAAGGAAGGGGTGGGGAGTGTTTGGAAACTACTTTCATAATGTATGAAATATGTATTGAATATGAATTCCATAATTTACTTGTGATTACTGTTTTAATTGATTAATGTTTTGTTAAATTTTACTGATTTATTCTTTGAGGCAGTTCATTTCATTTGAAATGGTATCATTTGCTATCAAATGGTATCAAGTCCTCACAGTGAGTTTTAAAGTCTTTGAGTTTGTGCAGAAGCTTCCAGCTGCAGCAGAAACTTCAGTTCCTCTTCAGTCTGAGGGAGGTTTTTGTACGATGCTTTTTCACTGTGTGAGCAGCTCGTACTTGCTGCTATCAAAAGCACCCAGACAGTAATAAACTGCAGCATCTTCAGCCTGGACTCCACTGATGGTCAGACTGAAGTCAGAGTTTGATCCACTGCCTGAAAAACGGTTTGGGGTCCCTGATGCTCGGGTGCTAGTATCATAAATGAGGAGTTTAGGAGTTTCTCCGTCTCTCTGTTGGTACCAGGATAACAAATAATATGATGAATAATAGTAAACATTGTGACTGGTTGTACATGTGATGGTGGTGGAGCCTCCTGGAGCAGATGTGACTGCTTCAGGTTGAGTCACTGTGACCTGGATTTTGGACTCTGAGGAGACAAAAACTGAAATCAGCCTCGTGGATTCATCAGCTTCATTTCAAACAGACGACTTTGGTTGTGTGGACTTTACCTGTGAAGCAGCAGCAGAGCAGAGTCCAGATGAGGACGGAGATCAGAGTCATGTTGGTGTTGATTGACAGCTGTCAGTCATCCAGTGTTCAGCTGTCAGGACTATAAAGTGTCTCAGAGCACTGGAGCGTGATGCTGCTGATGCAAAGTGGCTCCGACTGTCCAACAGCAACTTGATCACTTTGATGACGCTGCTGATCAGTGACTTGATCAGGGTATTGATTAAGTAAGTCGTAGTTCTAATATGGAAATTTGAAACTTTCTGTCAAAATTCAAATTTTTATTTTGCAGGCTGCAACTGATTTCACTTTTTAGTTTATTATTTCCAAACTCACAGATTCATCAACAGAATTGTTGAAGTCTACAAAGAGTTTTAAAAAAACTAAAAAGAAAAATCAAAGGATCATATGATGTTTTCAGTTTGATTTGATTCTGGTTGTGGTTCTCGACAGACCTTGTTCCTGCAGCAGCCTCAGGGTGGCGCTGCTGTTGTCCTCCTCCAAGACTAGAATCCAGTCTGACGTTTTTATCTGCCTGAAAATTTCAAAAGTTCATACAAAATTGATTCAGAAAAGACTTCTGGTCATGCTGATCTGGATCAGATGACTCAACAGTGGAAACTGTTGTTTCTTGTTTAATATTTCACTTCCCCCTCTCAGCTCAGTCACCATGGCAACAGATGTGCATCATTGCTGAACGACAACAAACAAGTTTCAGTCTGAAAGACAAAACATTTAAATAATGTAAATGAGCTGTTAATTATTCCATTGAATAGACAGGAAATGTGTTCTGTTGTTTCTACTTTCAGATTTCTGACTGAAGAAAAAAACTCTGAACTCTGAACAGCTTTCTTTCATCTTTACTCTTCCAGAATAGAAGATACTCTATTCAAACCCCAAAGAGAAATATCTGTATACCAAAATTACATAAAGGTGTTTCACACAAAATTACACAATTAGCTCTATAAATAGCTCTTAAAACTCCAAAATACTCTTTAAGGATTACTCGTTGTTATAGAATCAATTAAAATGTTGATTTATGCTGATGATATCATGTTTTGTGCTTATCAATCAAACTGAGATCAAAGTTTTGTACAAAATTTTTAAACAACTAAAATGAATAAGATATGACATTAACAACATTAAAAATTGTTGCACATTTAGTCATGAGTTAATTTCACATCACAATTATCCTTATTTTATGATATTAAGTTCAGATGCTTGTTCATTTTTAACATTTTTGCTTTTGTAAACACACTTAAACACAGTAAAGTGTGTAAAACCTACAAATTATATCATACTAAAGAATTTTGATATCTCTGATTGATATTTAACACACAAAACTATTTTAAAATTTCATTTAAAAAAGTCATAAGAATTAAATTTGTAAGTTCATAATATTAAGTAAATACAATCAATTTTAAAGTGAACTTTATTTAATAATTAAATAGATTTAATTCCTTGTGTCTAAATGTTTTAGCTCATGGTGTTTATGATTTAAATCTTAATAAATATGTGAATGTAGAATTTGTGGCAGCACAGCTGACATAGGGACCCCTGTGACTTCTTGGAGACACTAAAGAATAAAAGTTGACCTTGTTTTGGCTGAAATGAACCGCCATCACCACAAATTAGACAAATATTCAAAGAACAAAGCTGAAATGGTTTTGATGCTCTTTATTGTCTTGTAATGTTGAAATGTTCCACATAACGATGATTGAAAAAGACAAAACACACACATATTGTAGAGTGAGAGCAGGATGAGGGTCAAACCAGTATCAGAGTCCCAGTGAGTGGGCTCAGGACTGGGAGCACTGGTCTCTCCTCAGTGTCTCTGACAGTGCAGTCTGGGAGCCCCGAGTGGCCTCACAGCTCACAGAGTTGACCTTCATCCACTGGTCTGCAGAGAGCCTCAGGGTGCTGCTCCAGCTGTAGAGGGCGCCCTCCTCCAGCACCGCGGGGCTCCTGGTCTCCTCCCATGAGTTGCTGCTGCTGCCGTCCACCTTCCAGGCCAGAGTCCAGTCTGAGGGGAAGCCCTTGTTGGCCAGACACACGAGCGTGGCCGTCCCCTTTTGCACCTCCTCACCAGAGGGGGGCAGCACTGTCAGGGTGGGAGAGGTGCCAGCTAGGAGAAACCAAGGAGACAGCTGTCAATCAAACATGTTTGTGTCAGATGGTTTTTCTGCTCCAACCGTCAGACTTTGTTTCACTTCCCTTTAAGAAGTTTCAGGTGTAAATCAGACGCACAGAGTCCAGACATGAGCTAAAATACAGCCAACGAGTTTATAAAAGCATCTGCAAGAATCAACCTCCTCACTGTGTCTGATTTTAAAATGTGAAGAAAAGCAGTTTGAACACATGAGAAGTTTTCTGGTTTAATCCTAATCAGTCCACTTGTGGTCCAAGTGACCCATAGCGGTACATTTATTGTTAAATTTTCTGAACCATTTTACTCATTCAGCTGAAATTTAATAAAATTGTCACTGATACAGTTATCTTCAGTTTCACTTATTTTGAACCAGTTTGAGTAAATCCTGTGGATTCCCTCAAATTTTATTCTGATTGAGTGCCCTTTGACCTCAGTTTGATATAACGTGTTCAGACTCTCCCCCCAGCCCCCCCAAAAATTGTGCTTTTTTGTGAGTGTTTCACAACTGTCAGAGCAGCTTTTATTGAAAAAGTTATTGCAAGTGGAAAAAAAAAGAAATCAAAGTTCTTTGTTAGTCAAACTCTTGCCTTTTTTTTCTTCTTTTACAAATAGCTGCAAAGTGACCTGTTGTAGTTATATTTCAGATAACTGTAAGACCAACATAAAGTTAAAAGTATTAACGAACAATAAGTTCTGGTGGGTTTCACATGGACCCGGGATGCACAGATAAGTTTTGACATGTACGCTCAAGGAAAAAATCATTATTCCATCACTTTTAAAGAAATATAATTTTAGAAAGCATAAAATCAGCAGTTAACAAATCAGACTTTAATTTCAAAATTAAACATTCCTCAACAAAGTGTCAGAAAAAAAAAGTCAACAATTTAATATTTACACATGAATAAAATATTTAAAATTGAAAAGTGTTTGAAAATTTTAATCTCATCACTTTGGTCAAAGTAAGTAAAATATTAAAAGCCAGTCTTCTGAAATATAGAATTAAACTGTCATTTGTGATATTGAAAGTCTTCATAATTTTTTGTTCTACAAAAACAACTATGACAAAATGAATTTAATTTGTGCAAGTTTCACTTCAATGTAACAGAAAAACTGAAAACTTACATTTTAAGCACATAAAATCGAGATATTTTAAATTTAAAATCTACTGAAGCCAGTCAGACACAGTTTTAGGCAGAACAAATGATAAAACCTTTATAATTTGTGCAGCAACTTACATCCAACATGCAGTCTGGTTCCTCCACCAAACGTGAGCCACAGTGATACAAAGGGAAGAAGTCGTCATACAAAAACCTCTGTGTGCACTCTGTGACTTCACCACACAAAACTAAAGCTACAAACCTTCCAGTTCCAAATGTAAAAGTATTAAAATATGATTTATATTCTGCAACAAAAGGCTGCAATAATGAGATTGATTTTGTTTCACATTTCCATCCTTCTTTTGGAGAAAACTGTCCTATATATATATCTGAGGATTAAAATTTTATATATATATATTATTCCATCTGTTCTTGACGTTTTTAAGAAAAGGAAAGTTTGAGTATTAAAATGTAAAAGTCATCAAACTTTGTACTTACTTCCAACATGCAGTCTGGTTCCTCCACTGAATGTGTACCACAGTGATACAAAGTGAAGAAGTCGTCGTACAAAAACCTCTGTGTGCACACTGACACAGTTCTGTCCTCAGTGTCTTGTGAAGTCTGTGACCTAAGAGATGCCTCAGCGGTCACACAGTCCACCTGCTGCATGTTCTCAAACTTTATGCTGATGATAGACCGATTTTTCTGATTATTCTTTTCAAACACTTTACTTCTGCAAGTCTGGTGATGAGTCTCTGACTTTCCATTGCTTAAGAAATCTAGTCTTGACCCTTGTGTATTGAATAATTCTAGGCAAATATCAAATCTGCCATTCTGCTCTAAAATTCTGGAAAAAGTGGATTCATGGCATCTTGTGGACCATCTTACTGAGAATCATCTTTTTGAGCCACTTCAGTCGGCTTTTAGAAAACTTCACTTCACTTAGAGTGGTGAATGATTTTCTCTGTGCACTGGATTTGGACACCACAATGGTTTTGGTGCTTTTAGATCTTAGTGCTGTGTTTGATACTGTGGATCATCGTGTTTTACTTGATAGGATGAGAAATTACTTTGGGATTACTGGAAGTGTCCTTGCTTAGTTGACATCATACTTGTCCAGTGTTCTCATTGTGTTGTGTATAATCACACTACCTCTGGCCTTGGTGAAATGAAATTTGGGGTCCCACAGGAGTCTGTGTTAGGCCCCTTGCTTTTCTCACTTTATATAGCGTCCCTTGGGCATATTCTGTGGCATTATGGGATTGCCTTTCATTGCTATGCTGATGATACTCAGTTGTACGTGCAGATAACTGCTGGTAATCTTACCCATATAAAGTCCTTAGAAGATTTCCTTGTATCTGTGAGAAGTTGGTTGTCTAGTAACTTCCTACTCTTAAATTCTGATAAGCCTGAAATGATGGTTCTTGGTCCAGCCAGACATCTGCATCAATTTGACCAGCTGGCGCTTAGTTTTGGTTCATGTGTTATACATCATATGAACAAGATGAGGGATCATGGGTTCTTTTTGATCCTACGTTGTCCTTTGACCTCCACATTAGAGATATTACGAGGACTGCCTTCTTCCATCTGCGAAACATAGCGAGGATTCATCCCATCCTGTGTATGGCTGATGCTGAGACTCTGATACATGCATTTATCTCTTCCAGATCGGACTATTGTAATGCTTTATTTTCTGGTCTGCCGCTGTCCAGCATTAGGGGTCTACAGTTAGTGAAGAATGCTGCTGCCAGACTTTCGACACAAAGAAAAAAGTTTGACCACATTACATCCATTCTGGCGTCCCTTCACTGGCTTCCGGTTTCCGCCAAATCGGATTTTAAAGTCCTGTTGCTGGTCTATAAAATTGTTCATGGACTGGCTCCTTCCTACCTGGTGGACTTGATTAAGCCCTTCATACCTGCGTGGCCCTTGCGTTCGCAGGGCGCAGAGCTCCTGTGTGTTCCAAGGGTGAATAAGAAGTCTGTGGGCTTTAGAGCTTTCGTTTACCATGGCCCTACTCTCTGAAACGATCTACCTGCAGTTATAAGGCAGTCCGACACGGTGGAGATTTTTAAATCAAGACTGAAGACCCACTTTTTTAAACCGTCTTATCATTAATTTATTCTGTTTTTATGTTTGCCTTGTAATGTCTTTTTATTTTACTGTGTTTTACCTTTTTATTGTGGCCTTTTTGATTTTAATTTACTCTGTTATAAATTGTGTATTATGTGAAGTGCCTTTGAGCAACTCTGTCGTGAGATAGCGCTATAGCGTCGTGAGATGGCGCTATATAAATTAATAAATTGAAATTAAATTGAATTGACTTTGGAAATAATAAACTAAAAACACAAATAATTTCCAGTTTGTACGAATGAAAATTAGAACTTTGAGAGAAAGCAACAAATTTACACATCAAAACTTCAACTTACTTAATCAACACTGTGATCAAGTCATTGATCAGCAATGGATGACTGACAGCTGGGAACTGAAATGCTAGGTCTGACACCTCGCTGGCAGAGGAGCTGAACCACTTCTTTGCCCGCTTCGTAGCAGACAGACCAGCAGCAACTCCACACCCACCACTCTCCAACACTAGCATGCTAACACTTCAGGCACACGAAGTGAGACGTGTGCTGAAGGCGGTGAACCCCAGGAAGGCGGCCGGCCCCGATGGTGCACCTGGAAAGGTACTGAAAGCGTGTGCTGGCCAACTGGCTGGAGTTTTAAACTGCATCTTCAACCTGTCCCTGTCGCAGGCCATCATTCCACCCTGCCTCAAATCCTCCACCATCATTCCAGTCCCCAAGAAGTCAACAGTGGAGAGCATAAATGACTACAGGCCTGTTGCACTTACGCCTGTGGTCATGAAGTGCTTTGAAAGACTGGTCTCTCAGCACATCAGAGCCTGTCTGCCTCCCACTCTGGACCCCCACCAGTTTGCCTATAGGGCAAACTGCTCCACAGAGGACGCTATCACCACAGCTCTCCACACCGCGCTGAGCCACCTGGAGCACCAGGGGAGCTATGTGAGGATGCTCTTTGTGGACTTCAGCTCAGCCTTCAACCACATCATCCCGGAGATCCTGGTCCAGAAACTGACACATCTGGGCATCTCCACCCCCATCTGCCAGTGGATCATGGACTTCCTCACAGTCCGTGAAACTTGTCCCCCACCTTTCCTCCACCATCACACTCAGCACCGGTTCCCCTCAAGGCTGTGTACTGAGCCCCCTCCTGTTCACCCTTTACACACACGACTGCTCTCTGACCCATCCCACAAACAGCATCATAAAGTCTGCAGATGATACCACCGTGATCGGGCTCATTTCAGGGGGGAAATGAGACCGACTACAGAGACGAGGTCAATTGACTGACAGCTTGGTGTTCAACTAACAACCTGCCACTGAACACCACAAAAACAAAAGAAATAATCCTGGACTTCAGGAAGAACAGGGCTGACCCAGCCACACTCTACATCCAAGGAGACTGTGTGTAAAGGGTCAGCTCCATCAGGTTACTGGGAGTGCAGCTCTCTGGCAGCCTCTCCTGGACTGCCAACACCACAGTGGTGGTGAAGAAAGTCCAGCAGTGACTCCACTTCCTGAGGGTGCTCAGGAGAAACAATCTGGAGGAGAAGCTGCTGGTGTTGTTCTACAGAACCATCATCAAAAGCATCCTGATGTACGGTACCTCATCACAGCGTGGTACGGGGGTTTCTCAGCAGCAGACAGGAGAGCGCTGCAGAGGGTGATCAAAACAGCCCAGGGGATCACTGGCTGCTCTCTGCCCAGCCTGGAAGACATTGCCAGCTCTTGCTACCTCAGCAGAGCTGCCAGCATCAGCAAAGACACATCCCACCCCAGCAACCACCTGTTTGACCTACTACCCTCCGCCCGAAGGTATAGGTCAATCAAAACTAGGACAAACAGACTCAGGGACAGCTTTCTCCCCAGAGCGATCACTGCTCTGAACAAAAACAAATCACTCTAATCTGCACCTTCAAGTTTCTTGTGCAATATCTGTAAACCATGTGCAATATTCCCGTGCAATATGATTCCAGATTTGTATATAATTCTCATTTTACATTTTACTTGGTCCACATTTCATTTCATTTTATCTTATGTTTATATTAGTTGTACGTATACTCTGAATAATTTAGTGTTAAATTTCACTATCTTTTATTTGGCTAAAAATTACTCGCACCACGGAAAACACCTTCTTGGAGTTGCACTCAAATCTCGTAGTGCAAATTACAATGACAATAAAGGCGATTCTGATTCTGAAGAGGATTTGCAAATCATTGTATTCTGTTTTTATTTACATTTCACACAAAGTCCCAACTTCTTTGGAATTGAGGTTGTAGTTATTTTCACAACATTTAAAACTTTATCTTCTAAAGTAGATTTTTTAAAAGTTAGGTTAGTCACTGTGATTTCAGTAAATATTTTGTCAGCACACTGATTCATCTTTAAACCTTGGCTGACTAAAAATAATCTCTCAATAACCCTTGAATTTGAAGATCAAAATACAATAATTTCCTAATTTTGGTCTTCTTTGCAGTGTTTTATTTTCAGTGTGGTTGGTGACTGAGATCAGTTCCTCTCCAGCTGAGGGAGGTTTTTGTACGAAGTTAAATCACTGTGTGAACGGGAAGCTGTTACACTGCTGACAGTAATAAACGGCTGCATCTTCAATCTGGACTTCAGTGATTTTCAGACTGAAGTCAGTCCCAGACCCACTTCCACTGAAACGATCTGAAACTCCAGACTGACGGTTTGTAGCGTAATAAATCAGGAGTTTAGGAACTTTTCTGGGTTTCTGAAGGTACCAGTTGAGGCAACCACCAACACTTGAACTGGTTCTACATGTGATGGAGATGGTCTGTCCTGGACTGACAGACTGAGAGTCAGCAGACTGAGTCAGAATGATTTCCCCTGATGAACCTGAAAAACATGAAAGAGAAGAAAATCCAGCGTGGAGAAGATCAACATGAAACCTGAAGAACATCTTTTCATTCAATATTTTTTTCTGTATTTGTGCTCAAACTGGTTTTTGTCCTGAAGCAAAGTTTTCAGAGAAGACTCTCACCATGACCCAGAAGACCCAGAGAGCCCAGCAGGAGAACCAGGAACCTCATCATCACTGTGGACCTGAAAGACCTGGACAGAAACTGATCCCCACTGGACTCTTAACGGCTGGAAGCAGAGAGGCGGAACAGATATGCAAACACAAATGTACTGTTTCCTGCCGGCTAAATAGTGTTGCACGGTTCCTCACAAAATAAAACCACACTAACATCAGGCAGTGTTCTAGTCGAAGCCCAAACCCCCCAAACAAACGGAGATAAAAATGATAATGATCTTTCAAAACAGAAGTTACCACCCTTAAGAGACAAAGAGCACGACTTTTATATTCAGAATGTGATTTATTGTGAGAAAAATTCAAGAACAGCTGTTTTCAATACTACTAATAATAATCTCTGTTTTTCCCGGTTTCTCAGGAACAGAATCTGACTGGATCTTGAAGATTCAACCATGTCACTCCAGTGTTGGCTTCTCTTCACTGGCTGCCTTTGCACATCAGAGCAGATTTTAAAGTTCTACTGCTGACAGAAAAGATACTGAATGGTTGTATGTTGATATTTTTGCTGAGCTGGTCGAACCAAATGTGCCGGCACTTACACTTCAAAAACAAGGTCCACTATCTCCTGCAGGCCCCCAAATACCACATGTTGTGGAACAGTTCACCAACTTAGATTAGGCAGTTATGTTCATGTGAGATGTTTCAGAAGAGACTCAAGACTCATGTTCTCGACAGTGTGCACTCACTAAAGCTGTGATAATTTGTGTTTTAGGATATAAATTTAGCATCTATATGTTTATAAGTGAAGTGGCCACCGTGTAGGTGTGTGCTTGTGTGAGTAACTTCGATCACGGAGAAACTGTGGAGAGCTGATTTTTGCCGTTTGGTATGTGCATGTATTTTGGGTCATGGATGAACACCGCAAGTTGATACGACTAATATTTTTGGAGAAATTAGGGATATTAGGTAACAACAGTGAACAATGGCTGTTGATATAACCAATAATCAGTCCCTGATAACCAGACAAGCTCTGATTAAAGGAAATATCTCAAATTTGGCAGTTGTAAAACGTAACATCAACTAAATGTGCCAAATAATAAATACAATTATTAACAACGCTTTCTCATTTTAATTCACTGTACTTTCAGTTAAAACTATTATAGAAACTTTGCAGAATTTATGACCACCCTTGAAAAATGTCAGCTACTTATTTTATAAATACTACCCAATCGAGAACCCATGGATCCCCACAGACGAGTTAGTTTCATTGAATTTCTTTGTATCCATCTACTGCACTTTATTGTTTATTTTGTTTTTGTTGCTAAAGGTTTTGTGTAGCACTTTAAATTTTACTGTTGAAATGTGAATACAAATAGTTTTATTACAGAAAGGACTCAAACTACTTTGGAAATTTAACAGAAACCAAAACATTGTCGACCAAGACTTTAAACCCTCAAAGCCAAAATGTCAAAGAACAAGATCAAAGTCTGGAGAAAAAAATGCAGCTGAAGGCACCTGAAGGCTGAGAATCAAAACTCTACAATTTTGACACATAATCAGTTTTGACACATAATCAGGTGATTATGTGTCATACATTTACAATCATTCATGTAACCGTTAACAGTCTGACAGTTTCCCCAAAATTTAGAGAACAAAAACTAAATACTGTCAGAACAATTCAAATGTTTAAATGTTTATTGGAAAATGAACATCATTTAAGTGTAGCCATTAAAACAAAAGTCACCCTTCTGAAAATAAATTTTAAAAACAGCAGAAATAACTTAAAAGATGCCTTTGTCAGGGTCTCCAGGCCATCACAGACTGTCAGCTGCACCACCCTGTGAAGACAATACAGACTCTCTAAAGTAACCTGTGAGGGAAAATTATTCCACCTCCAGAAGAGCAAAAACTCAGTCGAAACACAGCTGATGTCCAGAAAACCCTGAGAAGAGTGAATATTTGGAAAGGAATAGACCCCAACAGCATACCATGATGGGTGCTCAGGTATTGCACTGACTAGCAGCTTTGTGTCTTCACTGACATCTTTCACACCTCACTGTGTCAGGCTGTTGTACTGACTGTTTCAAGTCCATCAAACCAGTGTCAAAAACAAAACGAAACAAAAAAACAAATCAAATTAACGATTCTCACTCCTATCACGGCAAAATGCTTTGAAAGGTGAGTAAAGGACACACTGTGTGCAAACTAGTGTGCCTTGATTAGAGAGAGTGGCAGCAACTCAGGACATGGTGCCATTTTGGTTCCAACTGCGCTGAACTACTGAATGGTAAATGGACTGCATTTATATAGCGCCTTTCCATCTGCATCAGATGCTCAAAGCGCTTTACAATAATGCTTCACATTCACCATGACATACAAGGTGCTCAGGACACACCTTAGTGATTTTCATTCAAACTGCTGAACTACTGAATGGTAAATGGACTGCATTTATATAGCGCTTTTACATCTGCATCACACTCTCAAAGCACTTTACAATAATGCCTCACATTCACCATCGCCATACAAGGCGCTCACTATACACTGGGAGAAATAGGGGATTAAAGACCTTGCCCAAGGGCCCTTAGTGATTTTCAAGTCAGGCTGGGATTTGAAAAGAGGATCTTCTGGTCTCAAGCCCAAAGCTTAACCACTAGACCATCACCTCCCCTATTTCTAAAATTGATTGTTTTATTTTTGATGTTAAGATGATCTGAAGATGATTCAGAATTCAGCTGCTTGAATTTTGTGTGGAATTGATCAAAGTGATGATTTTCCTCCTGGTTTCTTTCCAGGGCTGTTTCAGGTGAACGTGTCGGTGTGAACGCTGTGATCACAGGGGGTCGGCCTGCTGTGTGTTCAAAAGATCAGTGAGAAAACAGCAACTGCTCAAGTTTTTCCATATTGTTGAACATTCTGCCGGCTGAAGATCTGCAGCTGATTCAACTGACATTTTTAACTCTGGACATCAAACTTTTCTGTTCTTGGACAAATGTAATCAGTGATGATGGAAATTCTTATCTTGCTGTATGAAATATAAATTTTGAAAATTGTATTTCCTCATTTCTTTATTTTGTAATGTCTGTTTTATGTGATTTGGTGTTTTGTTGTTTTTACTGTTTCTGGAGCTCTTTGTATCATTTGAAAGAACAAAATAATTTTTTTTTTTTTTTTTTATAAAATTTTATAAATTTTTTATATTAATTTATTTTAATTAAGTTTGTCCTTCTAAAAATAATTTTCATGAACTTGAATTACAGCATTAAACATGTTTTTGTGTGTATTTTTCAACTTTGTGCTGTTTCTCTATAAAGTGTTTGATAAAAATGCTCACAGTGAGTTTTAAAGTCTTTGAGTTTGTGCAGAAGTTTCCAGCTGCAGCAGAAACTTCAGTTCCTGTTCAGTCTGACTGAGGGAGGTTTTTGTACGATGCTTTTTCACTGTGTGAACAGCTCGTACTTGCTGCTATCAAATTCACCCAGACAGTAATAAACTGCAGCATCTTCAGCCTGGACTCCACTGATGGTCAGACTGAAGTCAGAGTTTGATCCACTGCCTGAAAAACGGTTTGGGGTCCCTGATGCTCGGCTGCTGGCAGCATAAATGAGGAGTTTAGGAGTTTCTCCGTCTCTCTGTTGGTACCAGGATAAATAATGATATGATGAAGCATGGTAAACATTGTGACTGGTTGTACAAGTGATGGTGGTGGAGCCTCCTGGAGCAGATGTGACTGCTTCAGGTTGAGTCACTGTGACCTGGATTTTGGACTCTGAGGAGACAAAAATTGAAATCAGCCTCTGGGATTCATCAGCTTCATTTCAAACAGACGACTTTGGTTGTGTGGACTTTACCTGTGAAGCAGCGGCAGAGCAGAGTCCAGATGAGGACGGAGATCAGAGTCATGTTGGTGTTGATTGACAGCTGTCAGTCATCCAGTGTTCAGCTGTCAGGACTATAAAGTGTCTCAGAGCACTGGAGCGTGATGCTGCTGATGCAAAGTGGCTCCGACTGTCCAACAGCAACTTGATCACTTTGATGACCTTGTTTTTGCAGCAGCCTCAGGGTGGCGCTGCTGCTGTCTCCCTCCCAGACCAGAACCTTGTCTAACATGAAGCCGTTATTAGCTGCATGAGAATTACAGATGTTCATCCAAAATTAATTCAGAGAAGAATTCTGGTCCTGCTGATCTGGATCAGATGACTCTGCAGTGGGAAACCGTGAATAAAATGGTTTTTCATGTTTCACTTCCTCCACTCAGCTGCTGAACCACGACAACAGACAAGTTTCAGTGCTAAAGATAAAATATTTAGAGAATGTAAGTTAAACTTCAAATTTAAGTACATTGGTTTGAAGTGACTGTAAATGCCACTAATAATCTAAATAAAGAGAAATTTCTGCATTTCAGCAACATCACATCAATTTGTCCCATATTAATTATTTTATATTAAGTTTAGACACCAGATTTTTCTACATTTCCAGTTTTTTATACAACCTTAAAATAAAATTAGAGTCTATAAACCCTAAAAATAAAATCATATTTCTGTATTCTGAGAGAACAACCCCAATGTTAAATATTTAACAAACAACAAATTGCAAAAACCTTTACATAAAGATTTTCAACAAGTGCCCACATAAAACCAATTTTATCTTCATGAAGTGCTCTCATTATAACAGACTTTTTTGTTTTTGGAGAGCAACTGTTGTTGGTTGATTCCAATTTTTTTTATACCCAAAATTTCATTAAATTCTTTGTTAAAATTCAATGACTTTGTTTGCTTACGAAAAGATGTTATTTTTAAGAGAAAATAATTAAAACATAAATTTTGAAAAAAAATTATTTATTTTTAAATCGTTTTCACAACATTTAAAACTTTACCTATTTAAGAAGATTTATTTTAAGTTGTGATTAAGTGTGAGTTCAGTCAATTTTATGGCAGCACACTGGTGAATTTTTCAAACTTTAGTGACCAAAATAAACTCTCCTGAATTTCAAGATTGAAACATGATAATTTCCTAATTTTAGGTCTTGTTTGTAGTGTTTTATTTTCAGTGTGGTTGGTGACTGAGATCAGTTCCTCTCCAGCTGAGGGAGGTTTTTGTACGACGTTAAATCACTGTGTGAACGGGAAGCTGTTACTCTGCTGACAGTAATAAACTGCTGCATCTTCAGTCTGGACTTCATTGATTTTCAGACTGAAGTCAGTCCCAGATCCACTTCCACTGAAACGATCTGAAACTCCAGACTGACGGTTTGTAGCGTAATAAATCAGGAGTTTAGGAACTTCTCCGGGTTTCTGAAGGTACCAGTGGAGGTTGTTACTGATACTTGAACTGGATCTACATGTGATGGAGACGGTCTGTCTTGGACTGACAGACTGAGACTCAAGAGACTGAGTCAGGACGATTTCTCCTGATGAACCTGGAAAACATGAAAAGAGAAGAAGAGTGACTGAGACAAATCCAGTGTGGAGAAGATCAGCATAAAAGCTGAAGAGAATCTTTTCTTTCAATCTGTTTCTGTATTTGTGCTCAAACTGGTTTCATCTTGGAGCAAAGCTTTCAGAAGAGTCTCACCATGAATCAGAAGACCCACAGAGCCCAGCAGGAGAACCAGGAACCTCATCATCACTGTGGACCTGAAAGACCTGGACAGAAAGTGATCCCCACTGGACTCTTAACGGCTGGAAGCAGAGAGGCGGAACAGATATGCAAACACAAATGTGCTCTTTCCTGCTCATATCGATATAAAACAAAAACTGTGACAAAAAAAAAAACAAAACACCACAGATCACAGCACCTCCCCCCTCCCCAGAACACACCATGTGACACACATTAAGACCTTTAATGTGTTGTCCATGGGGATCCATGAGTTGTGGTTTGGGGAGTGTTTATAAAATAGGGAGCTGACATTTTTCAAGGGTGGTAATAAATTATGCAAAATTTCTATAATGAGTTGGAACGCTGTGTGAGTTGTTGACCCCCAAGACATGAATCTGCTACAAATCATGAATCTTCAGCAAACCATTAATGAAAATTCATGCATACCGTTAATATCTGTGAACCGTTAATAATTTTGCTCACAATAAAATATCACACAAAACATGATCACAGTTCTCGCAAAACAGAAGTCGCCAGTGGTTAATATCATTCATGATATATATTTTCTTTCACTTTAAGTAGTTTACGGATTTCAGTTTAAGGATCAATTACTTCAGGTTATTTTGAACGCAAATCCTATCTCTGCAAAAAAAAAAATTATATATATATATATATATATACGAGGTCTGTCCAAAAAAGTATCGGACCATTGGCTGGGAAAAAAAAACTGGCTTACCTGGAGGGTTGGAAACCTAATCACCCTCGAAGTACTCTCCTTGGGACTCCACACACTTCTCCCAGCGTTGTCGCCACTGTTGGAAGCATTCCAAAAACGCCTTTTTCGGGATGGCGCACAGCTCCGCCGTCATCGCAGCCATAATGTCCTCTCTTGTCTCAAATCGGGTTCCTTTTAATGGTATTTTAAGTTTTGGGAAGAGCCAAAAGTCACAAGGGGCCATGTCAGGGGAGTAAGGCACCACCGGAGTCTGGTTTTTGGTCAAATAAGTCTGAATTAAATGAGAGGAATGAGCTGGCGCGTTGTCGTGGTGGAGGCACCAATTTCCTCCGGCCCACAACTCCAGTCTCTTGCGCTGCACACTATCACGTAGACGACGGAGGACATCCCTGTAATACTCCTTTGTTACTGTTTGACCCTGTGGTGCGTACCACGGGAGTCAAAAAAAAAAACAGTCAGCATTACCTTGATGTTGCTGCGCACTTGGCGCGCCTTCTTCGGTCTTGGCGACGTGGAATGCTTCCACTGTGACGACTGAAATTTGGTTTCCGGGTCGTACCCGTACACCCAGGACTCATCTCCGGTGATTATGCTGTCCATAAAGCTGGGAGTCCAGTATGTCCTGTGAGACTTCCACACGGAGGTGCTTTTGCTCCGCCGTCAGCAACCTCGGCACGAACTACTTCGCCGCCACTCGTTTCATGCCCAAATCGTCCGTTATGATGGAATGTGCCGAAGTATTGCTAATGTGCACTTCCTCAGCAATTTCTTGGACAGTCAAGCGACGATCCCGCATAACCACAGCGTGCACTTTGGAAACGATCTCGTCATTTCGGCTCGTTGATGGCCGACCGGAGTGCGGCTCGCTCTCCACCATTACGCGCCCGTCTTTAAACCAGTTGTACCACTCCTTAATCCGTGTGCTGCTCATGGCTTCATCTCCGAAAGCTGTTTGGATTTTTCGAATAGTTTCTGCCTGGCTGTCGCCAAGTTTCTGGCAGAATTTAATGCAGTAACGCTGCTCCACGCGTTCGGCCATTTTCTCACAAGAAAAAAATCCGACGAGTGGGGTGGAGCGCTCCTCCCACAAGCTGTGCCCACAGGCGAATGACGTCACCGACAGGCGTGGGGAAACTCACGCATGCGCACGAGGGTTCAACCTTGGCTGATGCAATCACACGTGATTTAAATCCATATGGTTTTTGCAAAAAATAAAAAGGACCTATAGTTTACGGACAGACCTCGTATATATATTTTGGGGGGGGTGTCACTATGGTGAGGAGACAAGCCCTGAATGGGATCCTTCTTCTGGTGTTAAGCGCCAGTGTCCCGTAGAGATGAGGTGCGCTGCGCTATTGTGCATATCGCTGTACCCCGGACTTGAAGACGTTACCCGTCGAGATGAGGTGCCTCGTGCAACTGCACATGGGGAGATGATGTAACTCACTCGACGTGCAACTGAGCATGCGCATTTTGGTTTTTTTTTTTGTTTTTTTTTCCGTCAAAGTTTTTTTTTTTTTTATTAATTGTATTTAGTGTATTTATAGCCCAGTGAGTAAAACATTTTCTGTATTTTACGTTAGGAGCATAAATGTATGTATATGTATATTTTGCCTGTCGAAATAAGCTAACTCCAGGTTAAAAATACTTGTAATTTTATAGTGAGTGCAGGGGTGGTGGCCAAGTGGTTAATGCGCTTGGTTTCAGTTCAGAAGGTTCTGGGTTCACATCCCACCCCTGCCACATTTCTCCATGTGGAGTTGCGTCAGGAAGGGCATCCGGCGTCAAACCTGTGCCAATTCAACATGCAGATCCACCTTGGATTTGCTGTGGCGACCCCGAGTGCAAACAAGGGAGCAGCCGAAGGGACTTACTATCATTTTATAGTGAGTAGATTTCAGACATTACTACATTCGGATGAACAGTTTATACATTTACTTGCCCATTAAAATAAGCGAAGTTTGCAAGTAATTTTCTTCAGTGCACACATATGCAGTTACGCGAGGAACCTTATCTCGATGACGCACCTCATCTCGACAGAACACCGGCCCCGCTGGGTGTGACCTGCTCTGGGGACAGAGGCAGGAGGAGGATGATACACCTGTCAAATGCAGGTGTCTTAAGGTGAACTCAGGGGGGACAGAAACCTCCCGTGGAGCAGAAGGGCAGAAACTCACTTCCTCTTGATTTTCTTTGTGAGTACAGACTGTGAAAGTGGGGCCTCATGATCCTTCTGACATTTTGGGTTTTAAGCAAGAGGTGGTACCACAGGGATGATATAACTGGCTTGTGGCGGCCAAGCGTTCATAGCGACGTCGCTTTTGATCCTTCAGTGTTGACTCTTCCAGTTATCATGAAGCAGAATTCACCAAGCGTTGGATTGTTCACCCACTAATAATAGGGAACGTGAAAGGTCCCCCCCACTGCCACACAAATCATCATGCTAATGTGTCCCACGTTGTCCCGCTGGATGCCACACGATAGAAAATAATCATTTTGTAGCCAATAACACATTTGCTCTCAGAACTTGGCTGATGAAAGTGTCAATGTCCTGCACGTGAGTCGAGGGGCAGCGTGAAGCCTCGTGGTGCAATGAAAGTGAGAGGCGCGCCTTATCATATACACATTATTATTATTATTATTATTATTATTACTTCTATTTTATGATTGGATTTTAAAATGGATCACAGTAGAAATAAGTGTTTTTACTTTTTTGTGTCATCCATGTATTTTTAATGTATTTATGTACTTACATTGAACTTACTAAATAAAATCGCGTACTCATGCTTTAATATAAAGATGATTTACCGCTCCCTGCTGGAATGATGTGATAGTTCAGAATGAATTAATTAATTAATTCAGCACACAGAAGCAACAATACCTCAAAAATCTCATAAATAGGACAATGTTGGGCAGTTCAGCCCATGTAATTAGCAACATTAGCTCATATCTGCTTTGCTTATCTTGTAATTACTGTTTTAATTGATTTTTCCCTAAATTGTACTGATTTATTTCTTGTATCTATTCATGTAATTAGAAATGGTATCATTTGAATGTAAAGAAAAAAATCAGATTTTTAAATTTCTCCTTTTTAATTTTTTTCATGAACTTGAAGTGTTTCATTAAACATGTGAGTATTTTTCTAATTGTGCTGCTTCTCTATAAAGTGTTTGATAAAAATCCTCACAGTGAGTTTTAAAGTCTTTGAGTTTGTGCAGAAGTTTCCAGCTGCAGCAGAAACTTCAGTTCCTCTTCAGTCTGAGGGAGGTTTTTGTACGATGCTTTTTCACTGTGTGAACAGCTCGTACTTGCTGGAATCAAAAAGACCCAGACAGTAATAAACTGCAGCATCTTCAGCCTGGACTCCACTGATGGTCAGACTGAAGTCAGAGTTTGATCCACTGCCTGAAAAACGGTTTGGGGTCCCTGATGCTCGGGTGCTCGCACGATAAATGAGGAGTTTAGGAGTTTCTCCGTCTCTCTGTTGGTACCAGGATAAATAATGATATGATGAATCATGGTAAACATTGTGACTGGTTGTACATGTGATGGTGGTGGAGCCTCCTGGAGCAGATGTGACTGCTTCAGGTTGAGTCACTGTGACCTGGATTTTGGACTCTGAGGAGACAAAAACTGAAATCAGCCTCGTGGATTCATCAGCTTCATTTCAAACAGACGACTTTGGGTGTGTGGACTTTACCTGTGAAGCAGCAGCAGAGCAGAGTCCAGATGAGGACGGAGATCAGAGTCATGTTGGTGTTGATTGACAGCTGTCAGTCATCCAGTGTTCAGCTGTCAGGACTATAAAGTGTCTCAGAGCACTGGAGCGTGATGCTGCTGATGCAAAGTGGCTCCGACTGTCCAACAGCAACTTGATCACTTTGATGATGCTGCTGATCAATGACTTGATCAGAGTATTGATTAAGTAAGTCATAGTTCTGATGTGGAACTTTCTGTGAAGCTTTCTGTCAAAGTTTACAGACTGGAACTGATTTCAGTTTTTAGTTTATTATTTCCAGAGTCACAGATTCATCAACAGACTTGTTGAATTCTGTAAAGAGTTTTAAAAGATTAAACTGAAAATCAGCTGAACGATTTTCACTTCATGATGTTTGTCAGTTTCTTATCATTCTGGATGTGGTTCGGTGAACCAGAACATCAACATTCATAAGTGACCTGACCTTGTTTTTGCAGCAGCCTCAGGGTGGCGCTGCTGCTGTCTCCCTCCCAGACCAGAACCTTGTCTAACATGAAGCCGTTATTAGCTGCATGAGAATTACAGATGTTCATCCAAAATTAATTCAGAGAAGAATTCTGGTCCTGCTGATCTGGATCAGATGACTCTGCAGTGGGAAACCGTGAATAAAATGGTTTTTCATGTTTCACTTCCTCCTCTCAGCTGCTGAACCACGACAACAGACAAGTTTCAGTGCTAAAGATAAAATATTTAGAGAATGTAAGTTAAACTTCAAATTTAAGTACATTGGTTTGAAGTGACTGTAAATGCCACTAATAATCTAAATAAAGAGAAATTTCTGCATTTCAGCAACATCACATCAATTTGTCCCATATTAATTATTTTATATTAAGTTTAGACACCAGATTTTCTACATTTCCAGTTTTTTATACAACCTTAAAATAAAATTAGAGTCTATAAACCCTAAAAATAAAATCATATTTCTGAATTCTGAGAGAACAACCCCAATGTTAAATATTTAACAAACAACAAATTGCAAAAACCTTTACATAAAGATTTTCAACAAGTGCCCACATAAAAACAAATTTATCTTCATGAAGTGCTCTCATTATAACAGACTTTTTTGTTTTTGGAGAGCAACTGTTGTTGGTTGATTCCAATTTTTTTATACCCAAAATTTCATTAAATTCTTTGTTAAACTTCAATGAGTTTGTTTGCTTACGAAAAGATGTCATTTTTAAGAGAAAATAATTAAAACATAAATTTTGAAAAAATAATTATTTATTTTTAAATCATTGTTTTCACAACATTTAAAACTTTACCTATTTAAGAAGATTTATTTTAAGTTGTGATTAAGTGTGAGTTCAGTTAATTTTATGGCAGCACACTGGTGAATTTTTCAAACTTTAGTGACCAAAATAAACTCTCCTGAATTGGAAGATTGAAACATGATGAATTCCTAATTTTAGGTCTTGTTTGTAGTGTTTTATTTTCAGTGTGGTTGGTGACTGAGATCAGTTCCTCTCCAGCTGAGGGAGGTTTTTGTACAACGTTAAATCACTGTGTGAACGGGAAGCTGTTACTCTGCTGACAGTAATAAACTGCTGCATCTTCAGTCTGGACTTCAGTGATTTTCAGACTGAAGTCAGTCCCATACCCACTTCCACTGAAACGATCTGAAACTCCAGACTGACGGTTTGTAGCGTAATAAATCAGGAGTTTAGGAACTTCTCCAGGTTTCTGAAGGTACCAGTGGAGGTAGTTACTAACACTTGAACTAGTTCTACATGTGATGGAGATGGTCTGTCTTGGACTGACAGACTGAGACTCAGAAGACTGAGTCAGGACGATTTCTCCTGATGAACCTGGAAAACATGAAAAGAGAAGAAGAGTGACTGAGACAAATCCAGTGTGGAGAAGATCAGTATAAAAGCTGAAGAGAAGCTTTTCTTTCAATCTGTTTCTGTATTTGTGCTCAAACTGGTTTCATCTTGGAGCAAAGTTTTCAGAAGAGTCTCACCATGAACCAGAAGACCCACAGAGCCCAGCAGGAGAACCAGGAACCTCATCATCACTGTGGACCTGAAAGACCTGGACAGAAACTGGTCCCCACTGGACTCTTAACGGCTGGAGGCAGAGAGGTGGAACAGATATGCAAACACAAATGTACTGTTTCCTGTTCATATCGATATAAAACAAAAACTGTGACAAAAAAAACAAAAAAAAAACACCACAGATCACAGCACCTCCCCCCTCCCCAGAACACACCATGTGACACACATTAAGACCTTTAATGTGTTGTCCATGGGGATCCATGAGTTGTGGTTTGGGGAGTGTTTATAAAATAGGGAGCTGACATTTTTCAAGGGTGGTAATAAATTATGCAAAATTTCTATAATGAGTTGGAACGCTGTGTGAGTTGTTGACCCCCAAGACATGAATCTGCTACAAATCATGAATCTTCAGCAAACCATTAATGAAAATTCATGCAAACCGTTAATATCTGTGAACCGTTAATAATTTTGCTCACAATAAAATATCACACAAAACATGATCACAGTTCTCACAAAACGGAAGTCGCCAGTGGTTAATATCATTCATGATATATATTTTCTTTTACTTTAAGTAGTTTACGGATTTCAGTTTAAGGATCAATTACTTCAGGTTATTTTGAACGCAAATCCTATCTCTGCAAAAAAAAAAAAAAATAAATGGAGTCCAGCATGTCCTGTGAGACTTCCACACGGAGGTGCTTTTGCTCCGCCGTCAGCAACCTCTGCACGAACTTCGCCGCCACTCGTTTCATGCCCAAATCGTCCGTTATGATGGAATGTGCCGAAGTCTTGCTAATGTGCACTTCCTCAGCAATTTCTCGGACAGTCAAGCGACGATCCCGCATAACCACAGCGTGCACTTTGGAAACGATCTCGTCATTTCGGCTCGTTGATGGCCGACCGGAGCGCGGCTCGCTCTCCACCGTTACGCGCCCGTCTTTAAACCGGTTGTACCACTCCTTAATCCGTGTGCTGCTCATGGCTTCATCTCCGAAAGCTGTTTGGATTTTTCGAATAGTTTCTGCCTGGCTGTCGCCAAGTTTCTGGCAGAATTTAATGCAGTAACGCTGCTCCACGCGTTCGGCCATTTTCTCACAAGAAAAAAATCCGACGAGGGGGGTGGAGCGCTCCTCCCACAAGCTGTGCCCACAGGCGAATGACATCACCGACAGGCGTGGGGAAACTCACGCATGCGCACGAGGGTTCAACCTTGGCTGATGCAATCATACATGATTCAAATCCATATGGTTTTTGCAAAAAATAAAAAGGACCTATAGTTTACGGACAGACCTCGTATATATATTTTGGGGGGGTGTCACTATGGTGAGGAGACAAGCCCTGAATGGGCTCCTTCTTCTGGTGTTAAGCGCCAGTGTCCCGTAGAGATGAGGTGCGCTGCGCTATTGTGCATCCGCACATCGCTGTACCCCGGACTTGAAGACGTTACCCGTCGAGATGAGGTGCCTCACGCAACTGCACATGGGGAGATGATGTAATTCACTCGACGTGCAACTGCGCATGCGCATTTTGTTTTTTTTCCGTCAAAGTTTTTTTTTTTTATTAATTGTATTTAGTGTATTTATAGCCCAGTGAGTAAAACATTTTCTGTATTTTACGTTAGGAGCATAAATGTAATAATTTTATAGTGAGTGCAGGGGTGGTGGCCAAGTGGTTAATGCGCTTGGTTTCATTTCAGAAGGTTCTGGGTTCACATCCCACCCCTGCCACATTTCTCCATGTGGAGTTGCGTCAGGAAGGGCATCCGGTGTAAAACTTGTGCCAATTCAACATGCAGATCCACCTTGGATTTGCTGTGGCGACCCCGAGTGCAAACAAGGGAGCAGCCGAAGGGACTTACTATCATTTTATAGTGAGTAAATTTTAGACATTACTACATTCGGATGAACAGTTTATACATTTACTTGCCCATTAAAATAAGCGAACTTTGTCAAGTAATTTTCTTCAGTGCACACATATGCAGTTACGCGAGGAACCTTATCTCGACGACGCACCTCATCTCGACAGAACACCGGCCCCGCTGGGTGTGACCTGCTCTGGGGACAGTGGCAGGAGGAGGATGATACACCTGTCAAATGCAGGTGTCTTAAGGTGAACTCAGGGGGGACAGAAACCTCCCGTGGAGCAGGAGGGCAGAAACTCACTTCATCTTGATTTTCTTTGCGAGTACAGACTGTGAAAGTGGGGCCTCATGATCCTTCTTATGTTTTGTGTTTTAAGCAGAGGTGTCAGAAAAGGTACCACAGGGATGATATAACTGGCTTGTGGCGGCCAAGCGTTCATAGCGACGTCACTTTTTGATCCTTTGATGTCGACTCTTCCAGTTATCATGAAGCAGAATTCACCAGGCGTTGGATTGTTCACCCACTAATAATAGGGGACGTGAAAGGTCCCCCCCACTGCCACACAGTTTGTCATGCTAATGTGTCCCACGTTGTCCCGCTGGATGCCACACGATAGAAAATAATAATTTTGTAGCCAATAAGGCATTTGCTCTCAGAACTTGGCTGATGAAAGTGTCAATGTCCTGCACTTGAGTCGAGGGGCAGCGTGAAGCCTCGTGGTGCAATGAAAGTGAGAGGCGCGCCGTCATAATCCCACAGATATTTGCACCATTGACTCCTCAGCCAAGCACATACGACAAATTGGGAAGTAATTCACGTTTTTTGACCTGTGTTCACGTTTCAGGATATTTTTTTTTAGTATTCACATTTTTCAATTCACAGTTTGTGGATAATTCATGTTTTGTTTAGGGAGTCAACAGAGTCCAGAATGTTTTTTGAACCTTAGACCTTTAACCTCAACATAAGAACTCAACTTTTTTTGAAGTTAATTTGAATTTTGTTTATGTTAATTTACTCTGTTAATGTTTTAGGTTCTTGTTATCATATACACATTATTATTATTATTATTATTATTATTATTATTATTATTATTATTATTATTATTATTTCTATTTTATGATTGGATTTTAAAATGGACCACAATAGAAATAAGTGTTTTTACTTTTTTGTGTCATCCATGTATTTTTAATGTATTTATGTACTTACATTGAACTTACTAAATAAAATCGCGTACTCATGCTTTAATATAAAGATGATTTACCGCTCCCTGCTGGAATGATGTGATAGTTCAGAATGAATTAATTAATTTATTCAGCACACAGAAGCAACAATAACTCAAAAATCTCATAATTAGGACAATGTTGGGCAGTTCAGCCCATGTAATTAGCAACATTAGCTCATATCTGCTTTGCTTATCTTGTAATTACTGTTTTAATTGATTTTTCCCTAAATTTTTACTGATTTATTTCTTGTATCTATTCATTTAATTAGAAATGGTATCATTTGAATGTAAAAAAAAAAAAAAAAAAAAAAAAAATCAGATTTTTAATTTCTCCTTTTTACATTTTTTTTCATGAACTTGAAGTGTTTCATTAAACATGGGAGCATTTTTCAAATTGTGCTGTTTCTCTATAAAGTGTTTGATAAAAATCCTCACAGTGAGTTTTAAAGTCTTTGAGTTTGTGCAGAAGCTTCCAGCTGCAGCAGAAACTTCAGTTCCTGTTCAGTCTGACTGAGGGAGGTTTTTGTACGATGCTTTTTCACTGTGTGAGCAGCTCGTACTTGCTGCTATCAAAAACACCCAGACTGTAATAAACTGCAGCATCTTCAGCCTGGACTCCACTGATGGTCAGACTGAAGTCAGAGTTTGATCCACTGCCTGAAAAACGGTTTGGGGTCCCTGATGCTCGGCTGCTCGCAAGATAAATGAGCAGTTTAGGAGTTTCTCCGTCTCTCTGTTGGTACCAGGATAATCCAAAACCTGATGAATCATGGTAAACATTGTGACTGGTTGTACATGTGATGGTGGTGGAGCCTCCTGGAGCAGATGTGACTGCTTCAGGTTGAGTCACTGTGACCTGGATTCTGGACTCTGAAGAGACAAAAACTGAAATCAGCCTCATGGATTCATCAGCTTCATTTCAAACAGACGACTTTGGTTGTGTGGACTTTACCTGTGAAGCAGCAGCAGAGCAGAGTCCAGATGAGGACGGAGATCAGAGTCATGTTGGTGTTGATTGACAGCTGTCAGTCATCCAGTGTTCAGCTGTCAGGACTATAAAGTGTCTCAGAGCACTGGAGCGTGATGCTGCTGATGCAAAGTGGCTCCAACTGTCCAACAGCAACTTGATCACTTTGATGACGCTGCTGATCAATGACTTGATCAGAGTATTGATTAAGTAAGTCGTAGTTCTAATATTTGTTGCTTTCTGTCAAAGTTCTAATTTTCATTTTACAGACGGGAACTGATTTCAGTTTTTAGTTTATTATTTCCAAAGTCACAGATTCATTAACAGACTTGTTGAAGTCTGCAAAGAGTTTTAAAAGATTAAAAAGAAAAATCAATGGATCACACAATGGTTTCAGTTTGATTTTGATTCTGGTTGTGGTTCTTTACAGATCCACCTCCAAGACCAGAAACCCTCTCAGGGCAGTCACCATGGCAACAGATGTGCATCATTGCTGAACCACGACAACAAACAAGTTTCAGTCTGAAAGACAAAACATTTAAATCATGTAAATGAGCTGTTAATTATTTCTTTGAATAGACTTCTTTGATCTTGACTCTTCCAGAATAGAAGATACTCTATTAAAACCCCAAAGAGAAATATCTGTATTCCAACATCACATAAAGGTGTTTCACACAATTTAGTCTATAAATAGCTCTTAAAACTCCTAAATACTCTTTAAGGATTACTCATTGTTGTTATAGAATCAATTAAAATGTTGATTTATGCTGATGATATCATGCTTTGTGCTTATCAGTCAAATTGAGATCAAAGTTTTGTACAAAATTTTTTAAAAACTAAAATGAATAAGATATGACATTAACAAAATTACCACATTTAGTCATGAGTTAATTTCACATCACGATTATCCTTATTTTATGATATTAATTTTAGATGCTTGTTTTTATTATTTTTGCTTTTGTAAACACACTTAAACACAGTAAAGTTCATAAAACCTACAAATTATATCATATTAAAGAATTTTGATATCACTGATATTTAACACACACAAAAAAATTAACATTTAATTAAAAAAGGCATAAGAATTAAATTTGTAAGTTTATAATATTAAGCAATTACAATCATTTTAATTTAATAATTAAATAGATTTAATTCCTTTTGTCTAAATGTTTGGCTCATGGTCTTTATGATTTAAATCTTAATAAATATGTGAATATAGAATTTGTGGCAGCACAGCTGACATAGGGACCTCTGTGACTTCTTGGAGACACTAAAGAAGAAAAGTTGACCTTGTTTTGGCTGAAATGAACCGCCGTCACCACAAATTAGACAATTATTCAAAGAATAAAGCTGAAATGATTTTGATGCTCTTTATTGTCTTGTAATGTTGAAACGTTCCACATAACGATGATTGAAAAAGACAAAACACACACATATTGTAGAGTGAGAGCAGGATGAGGGTCAAACCAGTATCAGAGTCCCAGTGAGTGGGCTCAGGACTGGGAGCACTGGTCTCTCCTCAGTGTCTCTGACAGTGCAGTCTGGGAGCCCCGAGTGGCCTCACAGCTCACAGAGTTGACCTTCATCCACTGGTCTGCAGAGAGCCTCAGGGTGCTGCTCCAGCTGTAGAGGGCGCCCTCCTCCAGCACCGCGGGGCTCCTGGTCTCCTCCAATGAGATGCTGCCGCTGCCGTCCACCTTCCAGGCCAGAGTCCAGTCTGAGGGGAAGCCCTTGTTGGCCAGACACATGAGCGTGGCCGTCCCCTTTTGTACCTCCTCACCAGAGGGGGGCAGCACTGTCAGAGTGGGAGGGGTTGTGTCACCTAGGAGACAGCAAGGAGACAGCTGTCAATCAAACATGTTTGTGTCAGATGGTTTTTCTGCTCCAACAGTCAGACTTTGTTTCACTTCCCTTTAAGAAGTTTCAGGTGTAAATCAGATGCACAGAGTCCAGACACGAGCTAAAATACAGCCAACGAGTTTATAAAAGCATCTGCAAGAATCAACCTCCTCACTGTGTCTGATTTTAAAATGTGAAGAAAAGCAGTTTGAACACATGAGAAGTTTTCTGGTTTAATCCTAATCAGTCCACTTGGGGTCCAAGTGACCCACAACGGTACATTTATTGTTAAATTTTCTGAACCATTTTACTCATTCAGCTGAAATTTAATGTCACTGATACAGTTATCTTCAGTTTCACTTATTTTGATCTCGTTTGAGTAAATCCTATGGATTTCCTCAAATTTTATTCTGATTGAGTGCCCTTTGACCTCAGTTTGATATAACGGCATGTGTTCAGACTCCCCCCCCCCCCCCCCCAAAAAAAACTTTGTGTCAGTGTTTCACAACTGTCAAAGCAGCTTTTATTGGAAAAGTTATTGCAAATGAAAAAAAAGATTAAAGTTCTTTGTAAGTCAAATTCTTCCCCCCTTTTTTTTTTTACAAATAGCTGAAAAGTGACCTGTTGTAGTTATATTTCAGATAACTGCAAGAACAGCATAAAGTTAAAAGTATTAAAGAACAAGAAGTTCTGGTGGGTTTCACATGGACCCGGGATGCACAGATAAGTTTTTGACATGTACGATCAAGGATTAAATCATTATTCTGTCACTTTTAAAGAATTATAATTTTAGAAAGCATAAAATCAGCAGTTAACAAATCACACTTTCATTTCAAAATTAAACATTCCTCACCAAAGTGTCAGAAAAAAGTCAACAATTTAATATTTACACATGAATAAAATATTTAAAATTGAAAAGTGTTTGAAAATTTTAATCTCATCACTTTGGTCAAAATAAGTAAAATATTAAAAGCCAGTCTTCTGAAATATAGAATTAAACTATCATTTGTGAAATTGAAAGTCTTCATAATTTTTTGTTCTACATTTAACAACTATGACAAAATGAATTTAATTTGTGCAAGTTTCACTTTAATGTAACAGAAAATCTGAAAACTTACATTTTAAGTACATAAAATCGAGATATTTTAAATTTAAAATCTGCTGAAGCCAGTCAGACACAGTTTTAGGCGGAACAAATGATAAAACCTTTATAATTTGTGCAGCAACTTACGTCCAACATGCAGTCTGGTTCCTCCACCGAACGTGAGCCACAGTGATACAAAGGGAAGAAGTCGTCGTACAAAAACCTCTGTGTGCACTCTGTGACTTCACCACACAAAACTAAAGCTACAAACCTTCCAGTTCCAAATGTAAAAGTATGAAAATATGATTTACCTTCTGAAACAAACGGCTGCAATAATTAGATTGATTTTGTTTAAAATTCACATGGTGCTGTTGGAGAAAACTGTTTTATATATCTATGAGGATTAAAATTTTATATATATATATATATATATATATATATATATATATATATATATATATATATATATATATATACATATCTGTTCTTAACATTTTTAAGAAAAGGAAAGTTTGAGTATTAAAATGTAAAAGTCATCAAACTTTGTACTTACTTCCAACATGCAGTCTGGTTCCTCCACCAAACGTATACCACAGTGACACAAAGTGAAGAAGTCATTGTACAAAAACCTCTGTGTGCACACAGACACAGTTTTGTCCTCAGTGTCTCGTGAAGTCTGTGACCTCAGAGATGCCTCAGCGGTCACACAGTCCACCTGCTGCATGTTCTCACACTTTATGCTGATGATAGACTGATTTTTCTGATTGTTCTTTTAAAACACTTTGCAGACTTCTGCAAGTCTGGTGATGAGTCTTTGACTTTCCATTGCTTAAGAAATCTAGTCTTGACCCAGGTGTATTGAATAATTATAGGCTGATATCAAATCTGTAATTCTGCTCTAAAATTCTGGAAAAAGTGGTTTCACGGCAGCTTGTGGACCATCTTACTGAGAATGATCTTTTTGAGCCACTGTAGTCGGCTTTTAGAAAACATCACTCCACAGAGACAGTGCTTATTAGAGTGGTGAATGATTTTCTGCGTACAGTGGAATCGGACACCACGGTGGTTTTGGTGCTTTTAGATCTTAGTGCTGTGTTTGATACTGTGGATTGTCGTGTTGTAATTGATAGGCTGGAAAATTACTTTGGGATTACTGGAAGTGCCCTTGCTTGGTTGAAGTCATACTTGTCCAGTCGTTCTCATTGTGTTGTGTATAATAACACTACCTCTGGCCTTGGCGAAATGAAATTTGGGGTTCCACAGGGGTCTGTGTTAGGCCCCTTGCTTTTTCACTTTATATAGCATCCCTTGGGCATATTCTGCGGCATTATGGGATTGCCTTTCATTGCAATGCTGATGATACTCTATTGTACATGCTGATAACTGCTGGTAATCTTACCCATATAAAATCCTTAGAGATTGCCTTGCATCTGTGAGAAATTCGTTGTCTATTAACTTGCTACTCTTAAATTCTGATAAGACTGAAATGGTGGTTCTTGGCCCAGCCAGACATCGGCATCAATTTGACCAGTTGGCGCTTAGTTTGGGTTTGTGTGTTATACATCATACGGACAAGATGAGAAATCTTGGGGTACTTTTTGATCCTACATTATCCTTTGACATCCACATTAGAGATATTACAAGGACTGCCTTCTTCCATCTGTGAAACATAGCGAGGATTCGTTCCATCCTGTCTATGGCTGATGTTGAGACTTTGATACATGCATTTATCTCTTCCAGATTGGACTATTGTAATGCTTTATTTTCTGGTCTGCCGCTGTCCAGCATTAGGGGTCTACAGTTAGTGCAGAATGCTGCTGCCAGAGTTTTGACACAAAGTAGAAAGTTTGACCACATTACACCCATTCTGGCGTCCCTTCATTGGCTTCCGGTTTCTGACAGATCGGAAGCTGCAGCAGAAACTTCAGTTCCTGTTCAGTCTGACTGAGGAAGGTTTTTGTACGATGCTTTTTCACTGTGTGAGCAGCTCGTACTTGCTGGAATCAAAATCACCCAGACAGTAATAAACTGCAGCATCTTCAGCCTGGACTCCACTGATGGTCAGACTGAAGTCAGAGTTTGATCCACTGCCTGAAAAACGGTTTGGGGTCCCTGATGCTCGGGTGTTCGCACCATAAATGAGGAGTTTAGGAGTTTCTCCGTCTCTCTGTTGGTACCAGGATAAATAATGATATGATGAATCATGGTAAACATTGTGACTGGTTGTACATGTGATGGTGGTGGAGCCTCCTGGAGCAGATGTGACTGCTTCAGGTTGAGTCACTGTGACCTGGATTTTGGACTCTGAGGAGACAAAAACTGAAATCAGCCTTGTGGATTCATCAGCTTCATTTCAAACATACGACTTTGGTTGTGTGGACTTTACCTGTGAAGCAGCAGCAGAGCAGAGTCCAGATGAGGACGGAGATCAGAGTCATGTTGGTGTTGATTGACAGCTGTCAGTCATCCAGTATTCAGCTGTCTGGACTATAAAGTGTCTCAGAGCACTGGAGCGTGATGCTGCTGATGCAAAGTGGCTCCAACTGTCCAACAGCAACTTGATCACTTTGATGACGCTGCTGATCAATGACTTGATCAGAGTATTGATTAAGTAAGTCATAGTTCTGATGTGGAACTTTCTGTGAAGCTTTCTGTCAAAGTTTACAGACTGGAACTAATTTCAGTTTTTAGTTTATTATTTCCAGAGTCACAGATTCATCAACAGACTTGTTGAATTCTGTAAAGAGTTTTAAAAGATTAAACTGAAAAATCAGCTGAACGATTTTCACTTCATGATGTTTGTCAGTTTCTTATCATTCTGGATGTGGTTCGGTGAACCAGAACATCAACATTCATAAGTGACCTGACCTTGTTTTTGCAGCAGCCTCAGGGTGGCGCTGCTGCTGTCTCCCTCCCAGACCAGAACCTTGTCTAACATGAAGCCGTTATTAGCTGCATGAGAACTACAGATGTTCATCCAAAATTAATTCAGAGAAGAATTCTGGTCCTGCTGATCTGGATCAGATGACTCTGCAGTGGGAAACCGTGAATAAAATGGTTTTTCATGTTTCACTTCCTCCACTCAGGTGCTGAACCACGACAACAGACAAGTTTCAGTGCTAAAGATAAAATATTTAGAGAATGTAAGTTAAACTTCAAATTTAAGTACATTGGTTTGAAGTGACTGTAAATGCCACTAATAATCTAAATAAAGAGAAATTTCTGCATTTCAGCAACATCACATCAATTTGTCCCATATTAATTATTTTATATTAAGTTTAGACACCAGATTTTTCTACATTTCTAGTTTTTTATACAACCTTAAAATAAAATTAGAGTCTATAAACCCTAAAAATAAAATCATATTTCTGAATTCTGAGAGAACAACCCCAATGTTAAATATTTAACAAACAATAAATTGCAAAAACCTTTACATAAAGATTTTCAACAAGTGCCCACATAAAAACAAATTTATCTTCATGAAGTGCTCTCATTATAACAGACTTTTTTGTTTTTGGAGAGCAACTGTTGTTGGTTGATTCCAATTTTTTTTATACCCAAAATTTCATTAAATTCTTTGTTAAACTTCAATGAGTTTGTTTGCTTACGAAAAGATGTCATTTTTAAGAAATTTTTAACAAATTTTGAAAAAAAAAATATTTTTAAATCATTGTTTTCACACCATTTAAAACTTTACCTATTTAAGAAGATTTATTTTAAGTTGTGAATAACTGTGAGTTCAGTAAATTTTATGGCAGCACACTGGTGAATTTTTCAAACTTTAGTGACCAAAATAAACTCTCCTGAATTTCAAGATTGATAATTTCCTAATTTTGGTCTTGTTTGTAGTGTCGTATTTTCAGTGTGGTTGGTGACTGAGATCAGTTCCTCTCCAGCTGAGGGACGTTTTTGTATGACGTTAAATCACTGTGTGAACGGGAAGCTGTTACTCTGCTGACAGTAATAAACTGCTGCATCTTCAGTCTGGACTTCAGTGATTTTCAGAGTGAAGTCAGTCCCAGATCCACTTCCACTGAAACGATCTGAAACTCCAGACTGACGGTTTGTAGCGTAATAAATTAGCAGTTTAGGAACTTCTCTGAAGGTACCAGTGGAGGTTGTTACTGATAGTTGAACTGGTTCTACATGTGATGGAGAAGGTCTGTCCTGGACTGACAGACTGAGACTCAGAAGACTGAGTCAGGACGATTTCTCCTGATGAACCTGGAAAACATGAAAAGAGAAGAAGAGTGACTGAGACAAATCCAGTGTGGAGAAGATCAGCATAAAACCTGAAGAGAATCTTTTCTTTCAATCTGTTTCAGCATTTGTGCTCAAACTGGTTTCATTGCTGTGTGGGCCGCCAGAAGAGGAGGTACTGCTGGCCCACCACCAGAGGGCGCCCTGCCTGAAGTGCGGGCTTCAGGCACGAGAGGGCGCTGCCGCCACGGACACAACCGGGAGTGACAGCTGTCACCCATCATTTCATCACTCCATAAAAGCCGGACGTCATCTCCACCTCGCTGCCGAGATATCAACTACCTGTGAAGGTAATTCTCTGCTAAACTGAAAACATTGACTAACAGTCTGAACTTCTTTGCAGCCGTTTTCCTGTAAGTGTTTCCTTATCTGTGGGATTGGCGTTTGGTGTGATCAGCGACGGCTTCGCTTCACCCCCAACCAGATAAGTGGTTGACAGGAGCTGCACGTGTGTGTGATTAGAGGTGGAGGTGACTTTCCACCTTCTGACTGTTTTTGTTACTGGGTGTGTGCACACACTCACATCTCACTGTTTGTGCTCCTCGCCAGCAGTACCAGATCCGACAGTCGGGGACGGTGATCACCTGGGAATTCGGGACTTGGCGGCTCCAGTATTCTCCGGGTTCTGTGGCGGTGGAAATCGTGTGGTTCCGGCTCTTATCAGGACAGACGTCTTCTATCCTCGAGCCTGCCCACATGTCACCTTGGTGTATTGACTGCTGTCAGATTCTGTGATTGTCTGTATCATCGTTGTGCACATTCACAACATTAAATTGTTACCTTTTGGCTCATCTATTGATCGTTCATTTGCGCCCCCTGTTGTGGGTCCGTGTCACTACACTTTCCCCAACATTCATCCTGGAATAAAGTTTTCATAAGAGACTCATCATAAACCAGAAGACCCACAGAGCCCAGTAGGAGAACCAGGAACCTCATCATCACTGTTGACCTGAAAGACCTGGACAGAAAGTGATTCCCACTGGACTCTTAACGGCTGGAAGCAGAGAGGTGGAACAGATATGCAAACACGAGACATGGGGTCAAATACTCTGTATTTAAATACAAATACTTTAGATTTTCATGTTCCAAATACAAATACTTTATATTTTGAGTATTTTAAATACAAATACTTTCTATGAACTATAAACAAATCAACACAAAAACTGATAAACTGGTGACAAATTATTGTGAAAATAGCATGACCAAATACTATTGATAAGTAAAGGATTGAATGTTTTATCACAAATTCACTATTATATCACAGGCAATAATCAAACTATCACTATATATATTCTGTTTCCATCAATATTGCATCCTTTATATCCACCATATCACAAAACAATAAAATGTCATATCTTCTCGTCTCAGCATATTTTATTATTGTATCTCAATCACAATAACACGGAGCTTATAGTTTTCTGGTGTGTCTCAACACGGTGTCACTGAGATTCCCAAGATTGAAAAGTATTTGTAAAAGTATTTGGAAATACTTGGGATCGGCAATGTATTTGAAATACAAATACAAATACTTTGAATTCAAAATCAGAAAATACAAATACTCCAAAAAAAATGTATTTAAGTATTTTCATTTGGCCCCATGTCTGGCAAACACAAATGTGATGTTTCCTGCTCATATCGATATAAAACAAAAACTGTGCAATTATGCAAAGTTTCTATAATGAGTTGGAACGCTGTGAGTTGTTGACCCCCAAGACGTGAATCTGGTACAAATCATGAATCTTCAGCAAACCATTAATGAAACTTGATGCAAATCGTGAATATCCGCAAACCTTTAATAATTTTGCTCACAATAAAATATCACACAAAACATGATCGCAGCTCTCACAAAACGGAAGTTGCCAGTGGTTAATATCATTCATGATATATATTTTCTTTCACTTTAAGTAGTTTGCGGATTTCAGTTTCAGGATCAATTACTTCAGGTTATCTTGAACGCAAATCCTACGGTGAGGAGACAAGCCCTGAATGGGCTCCTTCTTCTGGTGTTAAGCGCCGGTGTCCCGTCGAGATGAGGTGCGTCGCGATACCGCACATGGGGAGATGATGTAACTCGCTTGACGTGCAACTGCGCATGCACATTTAGTTTTTTTTAAGTTTTTTTTTTTTGTTTTTTTGTCAAAGGTTTTTTTTTATTAATTGTATTCAGTGTATTTATAGCCTAGTAAGTAAAACATTTTGTGTATTATACGTTAGGAGCATAAATGTATGTATATGTATATTTTGCCTGTCGAAATAAGCTAACTGCAGGTTAAAAATAGTTATCGTTTTATAGTGAGTAGATTTTATACATTACTACGTTCGGATGAACAATTTATACATTTACTTGCCCATCAAAATAAGCGAACTATGTCAAGTAATTTTTTTCAGTGCACACATATGCAGTTAGGAAACTCATCTCGACAGAACACCGGCCCCGCTGGGTGTGACCTGCTCTGGGGACAGTGGCAGGAGGAGGATGATACACCTGTCAAATGCAGGTGTCTTAAGGTGAACTCAGGGGGGACAGAAACCTCCCGTGGAGCAGAAGGGCAGAAACTCACTTCATCTTGATTTTCTTTGTGAGTACAGACTGTGAAAGTGGGGCCTCATGATCCTTCTGACATTTTGGGTTTTAAGCAAGAGGTGGTACCACAGGGATGATATAACTGGCTTGTGGCGGCCAAGCGTTCATAGCGACGTCGCTTTTTGATCCTTTGATGTCGACTCTTCCAGTTATCATGAAGCAGAATTCACCAGGCGTTGGATTGTTCACCCACTAATAATAGGGAACGTGAAAGGTCCCCCCCACTACCACACAGTTCATCATGCTAATGTGTCCCACGTTGTCCCGCTGGATGCCACACGATAGAAAATAATAATTTTGTAGCCAATAACACATTTGCTCTCAGAACTTGGCTGATGAAAGTGTCAATGTCCTGCACGTGAGTCGAGGGGCAGCGTGAAGCCTCGTGGTGCAATGAAAGTGAGAGGCGCGCCGTCATAATCCCACAGATATTTGCACCATTGACTCCTCAGCCAAGCACATACGACAAATTGGGAAGTAATTCACGTTTTTTGACTTTTTGTGAGACCTGTGTTCACGTTTCAGGATATTTTTTTTTAGTATTCACATTTTGCAATTCACAGTTTGTGTATAATTCATGTTTTGTTTAAGGGGTCAACAGAGTCCAGAATGTTTTTTGAACCTTAGACCTTTAACCTCAACAGAAGAACTCAACTTTTTTTCAAGTTAATTTGTATTTTTTTATGTTTGTTTTAGGTTCTTCTTATCATATACACATTATTATTATTATTATTATTATTATTATTATTATTATTATTATTATTATTATTATTATTATTATTATTATTATTATTATGACTTCTATTTTGTCATTGGATTTTAAAATGGACCACAATGGAAATAAGTGTTTTTACTTTTTTGTGTCATCCATGTATTTTTAAGTATTTATGTACTTACATTGAAATTACTAAATAAAATCACGTACTCACGCTTTAATATAAAGATGATTTACCGCTCCCTGCTGGAATGATGTGATAGTTCAGAATGAATTAATTAATTTATTCAGCACACAGAAGCAACAATAACTCAAAAATCTCATAAATAGGACAATGTTGGGCAGTTCAGCCCATGTAATTAGCAACATTAGCTCATATCTGCTTTGCTTATCTTGTAGTTACTGTTTAATTGATTTTCCCTAAATTTTACTGATTTATTTCTTGTATCTATTCATTTAATTAGAAATGGTATCATTTGAATGTAAAAAAAAGAAAAAAAAAAAAGAAAAAAATCAGATTTTTCATGAACTTGAAGTGTTTCATTAAACATGGGAGCATTTTTCAAATTGTGCTGTTTCTCTATAAAGTGTTTGATAAAAATCCTCACAGTGAGTTTTAAAGTCTTTGAGTTTGTGCAGAAGCTTCCAGCTGCAGCAGAAACTTCAGTTCCTCTTCAGTCTGACTGAGGGAGGTTTTTGTACGATGCTTTTTCACTGTGTGAGCAGCTCGTACTTGCTGCTATCAAATTCACCCAGACAGTAATAAACTGCAGCATCTTCAGCCTGGACTCCACTGATGGTCAGACTGAAGTCAGAGTTTGATCCACTGCCTGAAAAACGGTTTGGGGTCCCTGATGCTCGGCTGCTCGCAAGATAAATGAGCAGTTTAGGAGTTTCTCCGTCTCTCTGTTGGTGCCAGGATAATCCAAAACCTGATGAATCATGGTAAACATTGTGACTGGTTGTACATGTGATGGTGGTGGAGCCTCCTGGAGCAGATGTGACTGCTTCAGGTTGAGTCACTGTGACCTGGATTTTGGACTCTGAAGAGACAAAAACTGAAATCAGCCTCATGGATTCATCAGCTTCATTTCAAACAGACGACTTTGGTTGTGTGGACTTTACCTGTGAAGCAGCAGCAGAGCAGAGTCCAGATGAGGACGGAGATCAGAGTCATGTTGGTGTTGATTGACAGCTGTCAGTCATCCAGTGTTCAGCTGTCAGGACTATAAAGTGTCTCAGAGCACTGGAGCGTGATGCTGCTGATGCAAAGTGGCTCCAACTGTCCAACAGCAACTTGATCACTTTGATGACGCTGCTGATCAATGACTTGATCAGGGTATTGATTAAGTAAGTCGTAGTTCTAATATTTGTTGCTTTCTGTCAAAGTTCTAATTTTCATTTTACAGACGGGAACTGATTTCAGTTTTTAGTTTATTATTTCCAAAGTCACAGATTCATTAACAGACTTGTTGAAGTCTGCAAAGAGTTTTAAAAAGATTAAAAAGAAAAATCAATGGATCACACAATGGTTTCAGTTTGATTTTGATTCTGGTTGTGGTTCTTTACAGATCCACCTCCAAGACCAGAAACCCTCTCAGGGCAGTCACCATGGCAACAGATGTGCATCATTGCTGAACCACGACAACAAACAAGTTTCAGTCTGAAAGACAAAACATTTAAATCATGTAAATGAGCTGTTAATTATTTCTTTGAATAGACTTCTTTGATCTTGACTCTTCCAGAATAGAAGATACTCTATTAAAACCCCAAAGAGAAATATCTGTATTCCAACATCACATAAAGGTGTTTCACACAATTTAGTCTATAAATAGCTCTTAAAACTCCTAAATACTCTTTAAGGATTACTCATTGTTGTTTATAGAATCAATTAAAATGTTGATTTATGCTGATGATATCATGCTTTGTGCGTATCAGTCAAATTGAGATCAAAGTTTGTACAAAATTTTTTAAAAACTAAAATGAATAAGATATGACATTAACAAAATTACCACATTTAGTCATGAGTTAATTTCACATCACGATTATCCTTATTTTATGATATTAATTTTAGATGCTTGTTTTTTATTATTTTTGCTTTTGTAAACACACTTAAACACAGTAAAGTTCGTAAAACCTACAAATTATATCATATTAAAGAATTTTGATATCACTGATATTTAACACACAAAAAAATTAACATTTAATTAAAAAAGGCATAAGAATTAAATTTGTAAGTTTATAATATTAAGCAATTACAATCATTTTAATTTAATAATTAAATAGATTTAATTCCTTTTGTCTAAATGTTTGGCTCATGGGTCTTTATGATTTAAATCTTAATAAATATGTGAATATAGAATTTGTGGCAGCACAGCTGACATAGGGACCTCTGTGACTTCTTGGAGACACTAAAGAAGAAAAGTTGACCTTGTTTTGGCTGAAATGAACCGCCGTCACCACAAATTAGACAATTATTCAAAGAATAAAGCTGAAATGATTTTGATGCTCTTTATTGTCTTGTAATGTTGAAACGTTCCACATAACGATGATTGAAAAAGACAAAACACACACATATTGTAGAGTGAGAGCAGGATGAGGGTCAAACCAGTATCAGAGTCCCAGTGAGTGGGCTCAGGACTGGGAGCACTGGTCTCTCCTCAGTGTCTCTGACAGTGCAGTCTGGGAGCCCCGAGTGGCCTCACAGCTCACAGAGTTGACCTTCATCCACTGGTCTGCAGAGAGCCTCAGGGTGCTGCTCCAGCTGTAGAGGGCGCCCTCCTCCAGCACCGCGGGGCTCCTGGTCTCCTCCAATGAGATGCTGCCGCTGCCGTCCACCTTCCAGGCCAGAGTCCAGTCTGAGGGGAAGCCCTTGTTGGCCAGACACATGAGCGTGGCCGTCCCCTTTTGTACCTCCTCACCAGAAGGGGGCAGCACTGTCAGAGTGGGAGGGGTTGTGTCACCTAGGAGACAGCAAGGAGACAGCTGTCAATCAAACATGTTTGTGTCAGATGGTTTTTCTGCTCCAACAGTCAGATTTTGTTTCACTTCCCTTTAAGAAGTTTCAGGTGTAAATCAGATGCACAGAGTCCAGACACGAGCTAAAATACAGCCAACGAGTTTATAAAAGCATCTGCAAGAATCAACCTCCTCACTGTGTCTGATTTTAAAATGTGAAGAAAAGCAGTTTGAACACATGAGAAGTTTTCTGGTTTAATCCTAATCAGTCCACTTGGGGTCCAAGTGACCCACAACGGTACATTTATTGTTAAATTTTCTGAACCATTTTACTCATTCAGCTGAAATTTAATGTCACTGATACAGTTATCTTCAGTTTCACTTATTTTGATCTCGTTTGAGTAAATTTTATTCTGATTGAGTGCCCTTTGACCTCAGTTTGATATAACGGCATGTGTTCAGACTCCCCCCCCCCCCCCAAAAAAAAACTTTGTGTCAGTGTTTCACAACTGTCAAAGCAGCTTTTATTGAAAAAGTTATTGCAAATGAAAAAAAAGATTAAAGTTCTTTGTAAGTCAAATTCTTCCCCCCTTTTTTTTTTTTACAAATAGCTGAAAAGTGACCTGTTGTAGTTATATTTCAGATAACTGCAAGAACAGCATAAAGTTAAAAGTATTAAAGAACAAGAAGTTCTGGTGGGTTTCACATGGACCCGGGATGCACAGATAAGTTTTTGACATGTACGATCAAGGATTAAATCATTATTCTGTCACTTTTAAAGAATTATAATTTTAGAAAGCATAAAATCAGCAGTTAACAAATCACACTTTCATTTCAAAATTAAACATTCCTCACCAAAGTGTCAGAAAAAAGTCAACAATTTAATATTACACATGAATAAAATATTTAAAATTGAAAAGTGTTTGAAAATTTTAATCTCATCACTTTGGTCAAAATAAGTAAAATATTAAAAGCCAGTCTTCTGAAATATAGAATTAAACTGTCATTTGTGAAATTGAAAGTCTTCATAATTTTTTGTTCTACATTTAACAACTATGACAAAATGAATTTAATTTGTGCAAGTTTCACTTTAATGTAACAGAAAATCTGAAAACTTACATTTTAAGTACATAAAATCGAGATATTTTAAATTTAAACTCTGCTGAAGCCAGTCAGACACAGTTTTAGGCGGAACAAATGATAAAACCTTTATAATTTGTGCAGCAACTTACGTCCAACATGCAGTCTGGTTCCTCCACCGAACGTGAGCCACAGTGATACAAAGGGAAGAAGTCGTCGTACAAAAACCTCTGTGTGCACTCTGTGACTTCACCACACAAAACTAAAGCTACAAACCTTCCAGTTCCAAATGTAAAAGTATGAAAATATGATTTACCTTCTGAAACAAACGGCTGCAATAATTAGATTGATTTTGTTTAAAATTCACATGGTGCTGTTGGAGAAAACTGTTTTATATATCTATGAGGATTAAAATTTTATATATATACATATATATATATATATATATCTGTTCTTAACATTTTTAAGAAAAGGAAAGTTTGAGTATTAAAATGTAAAAGTCATCAAACTTTGTACTTACTTCCAACATGCAGTCTGGTTCCTCCACCAAACGTATACCACAGTGACACAAAGTGAAGAAGTCATTGTACAAAAACCTCTGTGTGCACACAGACACAGTTTTGTCCTCAGTGTCTCATGAAGTCTGTGACCTCAGAGATGCCTCAGCGGTCACACAGTCCACCTGCTGCATGTTCTCACACTTTATGCTGATGATAGACTGATTTTTCTGATTGTTCTTTTAAAACACTTTGCAGACTTCTGCAAGTCTGGTGATGAGTCTTTGACTTTCCATTGCTTAAGAAATCTAGTCTTGACCCAGGTGTATTGAATAATTATAGGCTGATATCAAATCTGTAATTCTGCTCTAAAATTCTGGGAAAAGTGGTTTCACGGCAGCTTGTGGACCATCTTACTGAGAATGATCTTTTTGAGCCACTGTAGTCGGCTTTTAGAAACATCACTCCACAGAGACAGTGCTTATTAGAGTGGTGAATGATTTCTGCGTACAGTGGAATCGGACACCACGGTGGTTTTGGTGCTTTTAGATCTTAGTGCTGTGTTTGATACTGTGGATTGTCGTGTTGTAATTGATAGGCTGGAAAATTACTTTGGGATTACTGGAAGTGCCCTTGCTTGGTGAAGTCATACTTGTCCAGTCGTTCTCATTGTGTGTGTATAATAACACTACCTCTGGCCTTGGCAAAATGAAATTTGGGGTTCCACAGGGGGTCTGTGTTAGGCCCCTTGCTTTTTCACTTATATAGCATCCCTTGGGCATATTCTGCGGCATTATGGATTGCCTTTCATTGCAATGCTGATGATACTCTATTGTACATGCTGATAACTGCTGGTAATCTTACCCATATAAAATCCTTAGAGATTGCCTTGCATCTGTGAGAAATTCGTTGTCTATTAACTTCCTACTCTTAAATTCTGATAAGACTGAAATGGTGTTCTTGGCCCAGCCAGACATCGCATCAATTTGACCAGTTGGCGCTTAGTTTGGTTTGGTGTTTATACATCATACGGACAAGATGAGAAATCTTGGGGTACTTTTGATCCTACATTATCCTTTGACCTCCACATTAGAGATATTACAAGGACTGCCTTCTTCCATCTGTGAAACATAGCGAGGATCGTCCATCCTGTCTATGGCTGATGTTGAGACTTTGATACATGCATTTATCTCTTCCAGATTGGACTATTGTAATGCTTTATTTTCTGGTCTGCCGCTGTCCAGCATTAGGAGTCTACAGTTAGTGCAGAATGCTGCTGCCAGAGTTTTGACACAAAGTAGAAAGTTTGACCACATTACACCCATTCTGGCATCCCTTCATTGGCTTCCGGTTTCTGACAGATCGGATTTTAAAGTCCTGTTGCTGGTCTATAAAACTGTTCATGGACTGACAATTTCCTACCTGGCGGACTTGGTCACGCCCTATGCACCAGTGCGGATTTTGCGTTCGCAGGGCGCATGGCTTCTGCGTGTTCCAAGGGTGAATAAGAAGTCTGTGGGGTATAGAGCATTCTCTTACCGTGGCCCTACTCTCTGGAACGATCTACCTGCAGCTATAAGGCAGTCCAACACGGTGGAGATTTTTAAATCAAGACTGAAGACCCACTTTTTAAAATTGTCTTATCATTAATTTATTCTGTTTTTATGCTTGCCTTGTAATGTCTTTTATTTTACTGTGTTTTACCTTTTATCGTGCCCTGTTTGATTTGAATTTACCCTGTTGTTATAAATTGTGTGTTATGTGAAGCGCCTTGGGGCGACTCTGTCGTGAGATGGCGCTATATAGATTAATAAATTGAAATTAATTGAATTGAATTGACTATGGAAATAATAAACTAAAAACACAAATAATTTCCAGTTTGTAAAATGAAAATTAGAACGTTGACAGAAAGCAATAAATTTACACATCAGAACTACAACTTACTTAATCAGTACTGTGATCAAGTCATTGATCAGCAGCATCAAAGTTATCAAGTTGCTGTTGAGACATCAGAGCCACTTTGCATCAGCAGCATCACGCTCCAGTGCTCTGAGACACTTTATAGTCCTGACAGCTGAACACTACATGACTGACAGCTGTCAGTCAACACCAACATGACTCTGGTCCTCAGTTCCCAAATACTTATTGAGTGTTGTTAGAAGGAAAGGTGATGTAACACAGTGGTAAACATACCACTGTCCCAGCTTTTTTTGAAGCATACTGCAGGCATCCATTTCAAAATGAGCAAATATTTGCACAAAAAAGTCTATCAGTTTGAACATAAAATACCTTGTCTTTGTGGTGTATTCAATTGAATATAGGTTGAAGAGAATTTGCAAATCATTGTATTCTGTTATTATTTACATTTCACACAAAGTCTCAACTTCACTGGAATTTAAAAGTTAGGTTAGTCACTGTGAGTTCAGTAAATATTTTGTCAGCACACTGATTCATCTTCAAACCTTTGCTGACCAAAAATATCTCTCAATAACCTGTGAATCGGAAGATCAAAATACAATAATTTCCTATTTTTGGTGTTGTTTGCAGAGTTTTATTTCAGTGGGTTGGTGACTGAGATCAGTTCCTCTCCAGCTGAGGGCGGTTTTTGTAAGATGTTAAATCACTGTGTGAACGGGAAGCTGTTACTCTGCTGACAGTAATAAACTCCTGCATCTTCAATCTGGACATCAGTGATTTTCAGACTGAAGTTCAGTCCCAGATCCACTTCCACTGAAACGATCTGAAACTCAGACTGACGGTTTGGTAGCGTAATAAATCAGGAGTTTAGGAACTTTTCCGAGTTTCTGAAGGTACCAGTGGAGGTAGTTACTAACACTTGAACTGGTTCTACATGTGATCGAGATGGTCTGTCCTGGATTGACAGACTGAGAGTCAGCAGACTGAGTCAGAACAATTTCCCTGATGAACCTGAAAAACATGAAAGAGAAGAAAATCCAGCGTGGAGAAGATCAACATGAAACCTGAAGAAAATCTTTTCATTCACTGTGTTTCTGTATTTGTGCTCAAACTGTTTTTTGTCCTGAAGCAAAGTTTTCAGAGAAGACTCTCACCATGACCCAGAAGACCCAGAGAGCCCAGCAGGAGAACCAGGAACCTCATCATCACTGTGGACCTGAAAGACCTGGACAGAAACTGATCCCCACTGGACTCTTAACGGTGGAAGCAGAGAGGCGGAAACAGATATGCAAACACAAATGTGCTGTTTCCTGCCGGTTAAATAATGTTGCACAGTTCCTTCAAATCACAAAATAAAACCACACTAACATCAGTGTCCTAGTCGAGGCCCAAACCCCCCCCAAAAAATTGACTTAAAATGACAATGATCATTCAAAACAGAATTTCCCACCTTTAAGAGACAAAGAGCACAATTTTATATCCAGACCGTGATATATTCTGAGAAAAAAAAAAAATTAAAGTTCTGTTGCTGACAGAGAACTGCTGTATGTCGATATTTTGTGCTGAGCTGGTCGAGCCAAATGTGTTGTGTGGGCCGCCAGAAGAGGTACTGCTGGCCCACCACCAGAGGGCGCCCTGCCTGAAGTGCGGGCTTCAGGCACGAGAGGGCGCTGCCGCCAGGACTCAGCCGGGAGTGACAGCTGTTACTCATTACTTCCTGACAGCTGTCACTCATTCTTCATCATCTCACTCCATAAAACCCAGACGTCATCTCCACCTCATCACTGAGATATCATACTTCATTGGAGGTAATACCCTCAGCCTTTTTGTGGTATTGTGTAAATCTGTTTATTGTGAGTGTTTGCAGGAGTACCGTCCTTTTTGTGGAGGCTGTGCAAGACGGCACTCTTTTTCCTCTGAAGGTATCGCTGCAAAATATTGAGTGAGAGGTGGAGGTGGCATTCCCACCGCTGTTGTTACTGGGTGTACACACACCCACACTTGACTGTCTTTGTTCTTCGCCAGCAGTACCAGATCCGACAGTCGGGGACGGTGATCACCTGGGAATTTGGGAGTTGGCGGCTCCAGTATTCACCAGGTTCTGTGGCGGCGGAAATCGTGTGGTTCCGGCTCTTCTCAGGACAGACGTCTTCTATCCTCGAGCCTCCCCACACGTCACCTTTGTGGATTGACTGTAATGATATTCTGAGATTGTCTGTATGTTCGTTGTGCAGAATTCACAACATTAAATTGTTACCTTTTGGCTCATCTATTGACCGTTCTTTTGCGCCCCCTGTTGTGGGTCCGTGTCACTACACTTTCCCAACAAAATGTGCCTGTACATACACTTCAATCACAAGGTGATTGTGTCACGTGGTTTCTATCCAAAATAATACGTTTACAATCATTCATGCAACCATTAACAGTCTGACACTGTTTCCCCCAATATTTAACATTAAATATTTGAAAGAGCAAAAATTAAATACTTTCACAATAATTCAAATATTTTAAATACTTATTGAAAATAAACATCATTTAAGTGCAGCCATTAAAACAAAAGTCAAACTTTTGAAAATAAATTTTAAAAACAGCAGAAATAACTTAAAAGATGCATGTGTCAGGGTATCCAGGCCATCACAGACTGTATAGCTGCTCCACCACCCTGTGAAGACAATACAGACTCTCTGAAGGCACTAATATATATTTAGAGAGGTTGGAGGCACTCAACAAGACACCTGTGAGAAAACTATTCCACCTCCAGATGAGCAACCACTCAGTCTGAACACAGTTGATGTCCAGAAGACCCTGAGAAGAATGAATATTTGGAAAAGAATACACCCCGACAGCATACCATGATGGGTGCTGAGGCATTGCGTTGACTAGCTCCTTTGGGTCTTCACTGACATCTTTCACACCTCACTGTGTCAGGCTGTTGCACTGACTGTTTCAAGTCCATCATACCGGTACCAAACAAGAACAAATGGAGATTTCTAACATCCACCAATCTGGATCCAAATCACTTCCAAAATTCAGTGGAGTCTTCAATTCCCTAATATGTATTTGTGGTTCAAATTTAGGGATAGATCGATAATCAGCTCGGCGAATATTTGCTTGCTAAGTATCGAATATGCCAATTATTGGCATCGGCCCAGCCGATTATCGGTCCCCAAGATTATCAGTCTACTCCTACAGAGCACCCAGAGAGATTTTTGGCCAATGCCGATTATCAGACCAACAGATTATTGGTCTATCCCTACAGACCTTTTCTCACAGACCTGTCTTACAGATACGTAAGTTTTGCGTGGTGTAAGTTATTTGTAAAATGGAGGTATACGAGGGTAGGCTGAAAAGTTCTCAGACTCACTATAATGCAGTTAATGCAATACTCCTTCATGGGGAGCCTTAGAACCTTTCAGCCTACCCTCGTATACCTCCATTTTACAAATACAGCTCAATAGTTAATAATGTGCTTCATCCAGGCTCCTTGGCGCTGAATCATTGTGGCTACTCGCACACTGAAGTTTGTAATGACTCTGTCCAACATGTCATGGGGGGATTCTCCTGATCTCTGTTCAAATGTTATCCTTGAGTGCATCAATAGTTTGGGGATTGTTAGCATAGACACTGTCTTTTAGGTATCCCCACAGAAAATAATCCAAGGGGGACAGGTCTGGAGAATGTGCAGGCCAAGGGTGGTCTATACGATGGGAGATGAGCCTGTCTCCAGGGAAGTAACAATGGTGGTATTCGATTGAAGCATTGGAGCAATGTGGTGTTGCTCCATCCTGCTGATAAATTACAGTGTTCATGTCCACTCCCTGCTTCCACCTCAGTGCCGGGATGAATTTTCTTCTCATTAGTTCACTGTATCGCTCTGTGTTCACAGTGACTGGATGTCCACAGCATCCTCAAACCAGTATGGCCCAATAATGCCATTATGACCCAATGCCACCAAACGTCACTTTCTCCACACTAAGTGACAATATTGATGTTCATGAGGCTGAGCCTGAGCCTTAAGCACATATTTGTTTGTTCACGTTACCATTAAGGTGGAAATTTGCCTTGTCTCTGGAAAAAAATGAAGTCCAAGAATCAGGATGAGCTTCGATTCGCTGACTGATGGTTTGCCCAAGGCAGGTCTCTCAGCCTTATTTGAATCCGTCTGAAATTGTAAATCTTTATCTATATAGTAAACAGGTGAAGATTGATAGAGTTGTTCAGAGTTGGGCCTGAAAAGAACAACTCAGTTAACAACAGAAAATAATCACGCAGGAGACACTGAATTTTCTTTTCTGATCAGGAGAGAGCAAACATGCGTCAACCTCCGCTAACGAACGTCCCGTCAGCTCTGAAGAACCCCGCCCATCTGCCTCCCATATTTATTTAGAATGAAGTTACATACAAGCATATGGAAGGCAAAATACCAAAACACGTTAGCGACACAAAGTCTGGTCTCACATCGATATGAAATGTTATGGCTTTAAGCCTCCAGTCTGATGAAGTAAACATGCGTAACCCTGAAACTAGGTCACACCACTCCCTGCTCAAGGCTGGACTGTTAATTAGAGACGCACATCTGCGCTTAGCAAAAACATAGCTTTAGCAAAACAGTCTGCACATTCACTAACCCAAAGAGCAAATGTTCACTTTCTCGTGTGAGCAGTTTTAATGATTACTTGAACCAGTTCAGTGTATATGATTGCTTGACAATGAGTGATTAATTAAAAGAATAATGTACATGAACTCTCACACATGCATATACTTGTATGTATATATGAAAATAGAGAACAGAATCAAAGCCAAGATCAAAGACAGTACATCAAGTAAAGGCATTAACAATCAAGTAAAGACATTGATATTTGGATAATATTGCTAATATATGGAAAACCCTGTCAAAGATCTGGTGCTTTATGTGCATAACTGAACTCCTTGAAAGATCTGTTCTGGGACAAACGTCTGTGGATTTCCTTGGAGACTGCTGCAAGTGTTGTCTCAGTCACAATGTGATTGTCTGCCCTGACTGACCGTGGCCGGCCACCGCGACCTTTAATGTTATCTGCACACTTCCAGTCTCTTGAATTGTCTGGACGGTGCTTTATTGTGAGTTTTGTTTGAGCGTTTCTCCCCAGAAACTCCTCCGAAATTTTCGTTGAGTTTGGACAAGCGATTTTGTTGCGAAATAGGTCTCTAGAATCTTGGTCCTCTCCTGCACGGAATATCTTGTTGCTTGATCCATTGAAGCTGGGAATTAAAACTTTGGAGCAATACCTATGATTTACCTGAAAAACAGAAACCTGGATTCATTTTCTTAGAAATGATAGCGATAATAAAAGGGTTACATCTTTTTGTATGTAGAACTGCTATTAGCACTATTTTTTCAGGCCACATTTGCTTTACCCGGCAATACATTTTTGTTCTGATGTACGTAATATCTGACAATAAAGGAAGTCTAAGTTCAATTTAAAGTGATCGTGATTGAAATTAACTTTGAGTTTTCAAATGTTTATTGAAAAACGAACATCAATATTTCAGTGTACTCGTAGTGTAAAAAAAATGAAACTTTTGAAAATAAATTTTAAAAACAGTAGAAATAATGTAAAGCAATTTTTTTCTCCCAAGTTACAGTTAACCCGAATTGGAAAACATTTTCATGGTCAAAGTCCTGTTCAAAGTGACTTTTCATAAATTAAAATATAATACAAAATATAGGGCAAAAGGGTGTGTCAATATTAAAAAGAATCAAATATCCACTAAATCTGCAATATGGATCAGATGTGGATTCAGTGAGAGTGCCAGTTTGCACATCATCGTTGTAAATGAGAAGGTTTGAGCCACTTTTGATTGGGATATAAGGCAAAATGTACACCAAATGGACTTTTCAATAGTAAATTCAAATGTTCACAAAATCCACAATCACATAAGATCCATATCAAACTTTGTCAGGTGATAGTGAGTGGCAGTCTGCACCTCACGTTCAAATATGAGAGTGATTGGGGCACGTTTGATTAGGATATAATGTAAAATATACATTAAACTGGGTTTCAATGTTAAATTTAAATGGTCACAAAAATTGTAATCTGAATCAAACTTTGTCAGTCGATAACATCCAACATAACACCCTCAAATATGTAAAAAATTTGATCTTTTTTGACAGAGGTATGAATTTTTGAAAATTCTTTCAATGTTAAAGATAGGGATTTTTCCAATTTTTCAAGATTTTTCCTGATTTTGCCCTTTGACCTGGAAAATTGAAACACATCTTGCCTATTAGGATATGAAACTTCAGTTAAAAATTTCATAACAATATAAGAAAAATTGTGGGCTCCAGGCTGTTCACAAACAGACAAACAGGGATGAGATAACATAAACTGGCTGAGGGAACAAGTTAATGTACAAAATAAAATTAAAAGTGACATCAGATATTATTTTGTTTTTGTTGAGATTTAGAGTTTTGCTTCTTCTGTTTGTTTGATCAGCAATCAGCTCGATCCCATCTGTGATGGATGCTGAGTGTAGATTTATAACTGAGTGTAATTTTATAATTATTATTAATTATAAAATTGATTGTTTTATTTTTAATGTAAAGATGATCTGAAGATGATTCAGAATTCAGCTGCTTGAATTTTGTGTGGATTTGATCAAAGTGATGATTTTCCTCTTGGTTTCTTTCCAGGGCTGTTTCAGGTGAACATGTCGGTGTGAAGGCTGTGATCACAGGGGGTCGGCCTGCTGTGTGTTCAAAAGATCAGTGAGAAAACAGCAACTGCTCAAGTTTTTCCATATTGTTGAACATTCTGCCGGCTGAAGATCTGCAGCTGATTCAACTGACATTTTTAACTCTGGACATCAAACTTTTCTGTTCTTGGACAAATGTAATCAGTGATTCTGGAAATTCTGATTTTAATGTATGAAAATTTAATTAATGTTTGAAAATTGTATTTCCTCATTTCTTTATTTTGTAATGACTGTTTTATGTGATTTGGTGTTTTGTTGATTTTTACTGTTGCTGAAGCTCTTTGTATCATTTAAAAGAACAAAATAATTTATTTTTATTAAGTTCGTCCTTCTAAAAATAATTTTCATGAACTTGAATTACAGCATTAAACATGGTTTTATGTGTATTTTTCAACTCTGTGCTGTTTCTCTATAAGGTGTTTGATAAAAATGCTCACAGTGAGTTTTAAAGTCTTTGAGTTTGTGCAGAAGCTTCCAGCGCAGCAGAAACTTCAGTTTCCTCTTCAGTCTGACTGAGGGAGGTTTTTGTACGATGCTTTTTCACTGTGTGAACAGCTCGTACTTGCTGGAATCAAGAAGACCCAGACAGTAATAAACTGCAGCATCTTCAGCCTGGACTCCACTGATGGTCAGACTGAAGTCAGAGTTTGATCCACTGCCTGAAAAACGGTTTGGGGTCCCTGATGCTCGGCTGCTGGCAGCATAAATGAGGAGTTTAGGAGTTTCTCCGTCTCTCTGTTGGTACCAGGATAAATAAGTATATGATGGAATCATGGTAAACATTGTGGACTGGTTGTACAAGTGATGGTGGTGGAGCCTCCTGGAGCAGATGTGACTGCTTCAGGTTGAGTCACTGTGACCTGGATTTTGGACTCTGAGGAGACAAAAACTGAAATCAGCCTCTGGATTCATCAGCTTCATTTCAAACAGGACGACTTTGGTTGTGTGGACTTTACCTGTGAAGCAGCAGCAGAGCAGAGTCCAGATGAGGACGGAGATCAGAGTCATGTTGGTGTTTGATGCAGCTGTCAGTCATCCAGTGTTCAAGCTGTCGGACTAATAAGTGTCTCAGAGCACTGGAGCGTGATGCTGGCTGATGCAAAGTGGCTCCGACTGTCCAACAGCAACTTGATCACTTTGATAATGCTACGTTTACACATAACGACAAGTCACGAATGCCACGAAGTACACATGGCCGCTGATCACGAATGTAGTATCGGGGCAGAGGCGTCAGGTGTCCTTCAGGAACTGCTGCAACCTGTTACCACACGTTACGATTAATGGCACATGTGTTATGTGTCGACGCGGGTTGAGGAACGGACCTGCGTCTGACTGAACCCAGCGCTAAAATAACCAGAAAGTGATTCCAATAACAAAACAATTTATTTTCCCCCTTTTGTGCAATACTCGGTGTACAAACATAAAGCGCATCTGTCTGGCGGAGTGAAGGACGGCGCGCTCTCCAGCACCCAAAGGGATCGAAGCCCGGCGCCTCTGGACCCACGTTCACCCGCCAAACACCCCCCAGGTGGACACGACAAACCGACTCTGTGAAGGATAGAAAAGGTGAGGTAAGTCAGCAGCTACAACTAATATCCTTCAAAGGCACACACTATCAGCAACACATTCAGGTCTGAACTTAAGCTTATGTAAATGAGCAGCCTCTCACAACAGGTGGAGGACCATCTGTCCGCACGCCACGGCCATGAGAAGCAAGCTGCACGACTCTCATCAATATTCACATATACTGCGTAACAAAATACCAAATTACTGTTAACAATTATTCAGACAATCAAATCACCTCTGATGTGTGCTGACAGCATGTGTCCCTCACCCGTCCTCCTTCACAGGCACGATGTGTCAAACCCAGGCGGTCCTCAGCGTCTCACAAACGAACATCACAAGGTCAAGTTCCCGGCAATTCTGCTCGAATCACACATGGCTTAAATGCAGAACGCCATCTCATTATCTGCTTCAGATGAAAGTCTTTAAGGTTGCACGTGAGCATCATCCACAGGTGCTGCATATCACGTTGATGAGGGTGAAGGACTCTTCTGCCAGCACCTTCTCCACAGACAATAAATCAGTTTGCATACCACCTGGAGAGCAAAGAAAAGAAAAGAACACCAAAATGTCCAGCCAAACCCCCCCAACACACAACAAACATGTTGCCGGAGAATTATCAGGAACCATTACGTACAGTCAAGAATAGTGTTCCGCGTTGTTACGTGCTATCGCGTGCTATTGTTAAGTTCTGTCACGTTGTGAACGAGGTGAATTGTCTCCACACACACACCCATATTCATCCAACCGAATTCAGATCGCTCCAGTTTTTCAGAAGAACTTTGTGACTGCATGCTTAGTTGGGCTCTGTGCCATGGAGTGGCGCAGAGAGGAGGAAAAGGACAGCGCCAGATGTGTGACTTCATGCGGCTCTCGTCTGGCGCATTTCCCCAAACATCAGGCACATGCAGCAGGTGGAACACCTGCAGGAGCACGCTGAAGAGCACTGAAATTTGACTTTAGCCGACTTGGTGTCCAGTAATCAAACAATGTTGTGCAGCGCAGGGTTTAATTGTGCGCGCACTTCTTCCTCCGCCGAACTGGAGGAGGTGCAGAGATGTCTGGCTGCACGTGAGTCTCCTCTCGCTCCTCTGGTTCCTTTGGCTCAGACTCGTTCTCCCGCTCATCGGTTACAGCAGGTGGAACACCTGCAGGAGTGTCCTGAGGAGCTTCAGCAGGAACTGTGGACCGACATTTGAAGCCGACTTTAATTGTGCGCACGTGACAGAAAACTGATTTTTCGTGGCACGCAGTGAAATGTGACGCCGCATCAAGTCATGTCAAAACTTGACAGTTTCCGTGTCACTTCGTAATAACGCGTGACAGTTTGGGCTCCAAGAACCATCACAGGAACCACTACGAACGTTGTCACGTTCTATTAAGGATCAATACTCATCAAGACGGATCAACACGCTCAGTTGCGACCTCCACGACGTGAGACGAAATGAGGGTGGTGTGTGACATGGAAGATTTTTTGACAGGCAAAAACATGCTCCACGAATATTAAGAATATCACGCACCAAGATGCACTATTAAGAAACCTATTCAGATGAGGTAAGTCACATTAAGATTGTCAGGAATGTGTCACGAATGACAGAAAAATGACATTCGTAACGCGTCTTGGTTATGTGTAAACGCACCTTAAGAGATAAAGATAAAACTTTACTGATCTCACAGAGGAGAAATTCACGTTATGTCAGCGCTTAAAAAAACACACACAAGGTGGGCGCAAGTAGAGGAAAATGTTCATCAAACAGCGTGTGCAAGGATAAACAATAATAATACTTGTAAAAGTACAAGACATAAGAAATGAGGTAGATATAGTACTATATATATATATATATATATATATACTATATCTATATATATATATAATATATATATATATATATATATAATACGAGGTCTATTAGAAAGTATCCGACCTTATATTTTTTCAAAACCATATGGATTGAATCACGTGTGATTACATCAGACATGCTTGAAACCCTCGTGGGCATGCAAGAGTTTTTTCACGCCTGTCGGTTACGTCATTCGCCTGTGGGCAGTCTTTGAGTGAGGAGTCGTCCACCCGCTCGTCGATTTTTTTCATTGTTTAGGAATGGCTCAGAGACTGTTGCTTTGTTTGATAAAACATTTTTCAAAACTGTAAGGCACAACTGAGTGGACACCATTCAATAAATTCAGCTGGTTTTCGGTAAAAATTTTAACGGCTGATGAGAGATTTTGGTCTGGTAGTGTCGCTTTAAGGACGGTCCACGGCGCCTGATGGCGATCTGCGCTTCGAGGCGGCAGCGTCTCGCCGTTTCAAGTTGAAAACTTCCACATTTCAGGCTCTGTTGACGCAGTAAGTCGTCAGAGAACAGAGAACTTTCAGAAGAAGTCGGCATGAGGAGTTATTCGGACATTCCATTGTTAACGGTCATTTTGTAATGAAAGAACGTGCGGGCAGAGTCGCATGTCGGGCTGGACCCGACCGCGGGGGGGTCGCGGCAGGAAAAACACCTCCGTTGGAAATCTTAGCGGGCAAGTTGGAACATGCCCAAGCTGTTAAACAATTTCTCAGTTACTCACTTGTTGAAAGCCATTAAAAGCCGCCTGAATTCTACAAATGGTTTTCAACACGGAGGTGTTTTTCCTGTCGCGGCGCACACAGATTTGCCGAGTCGTCATGGAAACGACTCGGCGAATTGCGCGTACGTCTTTCATTAAAAAATGTCCTTAACAGTGGAATGTCCGCATAAATTCCTCATGCCGGCCTCTTCTGAATCTTCTCTGTTCTCTCACGATAGCCTGGGTGAATTAAGCCTTAAATTAGCATGGTTTCAGCTCGAAACAGGCCGACGACAGCGCCTGGAAGCGCTGCAGGACGTCCGCTCCGGGGAAGTCTTACACCGACAGAAACACCCCATAATCTCTCATCAGCCGTTAAACTTTTCACAGAAAACCAGCTTAATTTCTCGAATAGTGTCCACTCGGATATTCCTCACAGGTCCAAAAAAAATTTTGATAAAGCACACGCGGCCGTCTCGTAGCAGCGTGTGAAACAAAGGAATTCAGCCGATGGCGGTGCGGGGACCACATCTCACTCAAGGCCTGCCCACAGGGAAATGACGTCACCGACACGCGTGAAAAAACTCACGCGTATGCGCACGAGGGTTCAAGCATGATTGTGTCATCGCATGTCATTCAAATCCATATAGTTAAAAAAATAAATCAAAGGGTCGGTTTATTATCTAAGAGACCTCGTATATATCATATAATATATATTATATATATATATATATATGTGCGTGTGTGTGTGTGTGGTGTGTGTGTGTATATATATATATATATATATATATATATATATATATATATAGATATATACATATGGTATGTGTATCTACTCTACTCTTTTCTACTCTCTATTTTAACTTTCCTTTTTAGATATTTGGATATACGTTTGTTTACTGGCATAGTTCCACCTTAGAACTGGAATATAATATATAAGATATACTTTACTGAATTTTCATATGCATATATATATAAACATGATTGGGATTGAAAAGGAGATAGGAGCATCTTGTTGTGTGTTGGGGGGTTTGGCTGGACGTTTTGGTACTGCCTTTCTTTTATAATTCTCTCCAGGTGGTGTGCGGGCTGCTCTCTGAGGAGAAGGTGCTGACGGAAGCGTCCTTCACCCTCATCAGGACTATTGGCTGCACCTGTGGATGACTCTCACATGCAGACCTAAAGACTTTCAGCTGAAGCAGATTATGAGATGGAGCACTGCATTTAAGCCATGAGTGATCAGGGCAGAATTGCCGGGAACTCGACCTTGTGACGACCGTTTTGTGAGACGCTGAGGACCGCGCCAGGTTTTGACACATCGTGCCTGTGAAGGAGGACGGGTGAGGGACACATGCTGTCAGCACACTTCAGAGGTGATTATTGCTGGAATGATTGATAATAGTAACTTGGCGTCTTTACGCAGCTATACTTGAACGTTGGTGATAATTGTATGGTTTGCTCCTCACCACGGATCATCATGGATTGATGATCCTCCACCTGTTGTGAGAAGCTGCTCTTTTAAATTAAGCCTAAATTCAGACCTGAACGTGTTGCTGATGATGTGTGCCTCTGGATGGTGTGTTTGTGTAGCAGTGTTGACTTACCTCACCTTTTCTGTCCTTCACAGAGCCAGTTCTTGTCATAACCACCTGGGAGGTGTCGGTGGAGTTCCTGAGTCCAGAACTGTCGGGCTCCGATCCGTTTGGGCGCTGGAGAGCGTGCCGTCCTTCACCTCGCCAGGCCGTTGAACATTTATGTTTGCACTTGTTTTATTGCACAGGAGGGAAAATAAATTTGTTCTTTGAGACCGCTTCTGGTTATTTAGCGCTGGGTTCAGTCAGACGCTGGCTCGGTTCTTTAACCCGCATCCACACATAACACATCTTCTTTACAATATGTGAAATGGAGTTTAGATGTGATAAGGTGACATTAGTGCAGGGATTTGTAAATGAGTTGTTATTGCACATGATTTGTGGAAATAGTAATATTGCACTTGATTTGTGGACATATTATTTCATGTGGTTATTTCACAGTGTTATTGTACAGTCTGACAGCAGCAGGGAGGAATGACCTGCGGTATCGTTCCATCTTGCAGTGAGGGTGCCTCTGTGACTGAACGAGCTGGTCAGCTCTACTACAGTCTGGTGCAGAGGGTGAGAGGAGTTGTCCATGATGGATTTAAACTTGGTTAACACCCTCCTCTCAGCCACCTCCTCCAGAGAGTCCAGAGGACAGCCCAGGACAGAGCTGGACTTCCTGACCAGCTTATTCAGTCTCTTTCTCTCCCACTCTGTGCTGCCCGGGGCCCAACAGACGACAGCATAGATGAGAGCTGAGGCTACAACAGAGTCGTAGAAGGTCTTAAGCAGAGGCCGGCTCTCTCCAAAGGATCTCAGTCTCCTCAGGAGGTGGAGGTGACTCTGGGCTTTTTTGTACAGGACGTCAGTGTTGTGAGTCCAGTCCAGTTTGCTGTTGAGGTGAACACCCATGTATTTGAAACTGTCCACAGTCTTTATGTCCTCCCCCTGGATGTTCACCGGTGGATGAGGTGGTGGTTTTCTCCTGAAGTCGATCACCATCTCCTTCGTCTTACTGGTGTTGAGACACAAGTGGTTGCGCTCACACCAGTCCACAAAGTCTGTGATGACCGACCGGTACTCCAGCTCGTTCCCCTCAGACACACGACCCACAATGGCAGAATCATCAGAGAACTTCTGGAGGTGGCAGCTGTCTGTGTTGTAGGTGAAGTCCGAGGTGTAGAGGGTGAAGAGGAAAGGTGAGAGGACAGTGCCCTGGGGGCCCCCGGTGCTGCACCTTACCACCTCAGACTGACAGCCGCACAGCCGCACATACTGCAGGCGGTCAGTGAGGTAGTCGATGGTCCAGGTGGTGAGATGTCCATCCACACCTGCCTCCTCCAGCTTCCCGCGCAGCAGCGCAGGTCTGATGGTGTTGAAAGCGCTGGAGAAATCAAAGAACATGACTCTCACAGCGCTCCCGCCGGTCTCCGGGTGGGTAAGCACTCACTGCAGTAGGTAGATGACAGCGGCATCTACCCCGATGTTGGGCCTGCAGGCGAACTGCAGTGGGTCCAGGGTGTCACTCACCACGGTGTGGAGGTGAGACAGGATGAGCCATTTCATGGTCTTCATGAGGTGGGAGATGAGGACCTCACAGAGCTCATCTGCACAGGTCCTCAGCAGCCTCGGGGGGATCCCATCAGGTCCTGCTGCTTTCCTCTGCTTCAGCCACAGGAGCTAACCTCTCACCTCAGTCGGAGTTACAGTGAGGCGGAGAGGGGGAGGGGGGAGCTGAGGTGTGAGTTGAGGTGGGCTGGTGCTGAATACAGTTGCAGGGGAGGAGGGACGAGGTCCGGGGTGCAGTGGAGGTGACCAGGGGGTAGAAGGTGGGGGTCAGATGGACTGGAGGGCCGGGAGCAGGCAGGGGGGCAGGCGTGGAGGAGCCAAAACGGTTAAAGTAGCTGTTTAACTCCTCTGCGAACTGAGAATCCCCATCTGCTGTCCTGCTGGCACCCTGCCCAAATCTGGAGGCAGTCTTGAGGCATCTTCACACGTCTCTGACATTGTGCCGGGCCAGCTGCTCCTCAATCTTCCCTCCATACAGCTTCTTGGCTGCACGGATCTTCCACAGAGTTCCTGTTAAACTCTATGCTGCTCCTCTTTGTCTCCCGAGTTGAAAGCCCTCTTCTTCTGGTTCATCAGGACCTTCAGCTCGGGGGTCACCCAGGGGTGGTTGTTGGGAAAACACCGTACCCTCCGGGTGAGCACAGTGCTCTCCACACAGAAGTTCATGTCTTCAGTGACACACTGGGTCAGGCCGTTGATGTCTTCACCATAAGAGTTTTGAAACATGCTCCAGTCTGTGGTTCTGAAACAGTCCCTCAGCCTCTCAGTGGCCTCTTTAGTCCAGAGTTTCACTGCCCTTTTCTGCACTGGCTCTCTTTTCACGCTGGGTGTGTATTGGGGGAGCAGGTAGATGAGACTGTGATCCGAGCGTCCGAGCGGGGGAAGAGGGGGGTGGAGGTGTAAGCGTCCTCCACATTGGCATAAAAGAGGTCCAGTATTCTATTGTCCCTGATTTTACACGTGACGTACTGGGTTAACGTGGAGAGGGTGGCAGAGAGGGAGGCGTGATTAACGTTCCCAGTGATGAGGAGGAGGGCGCGGGGGTGTTGCGTCTGCAGCCGCGTCACTGTACTGTGAATCTACTCACAGGCAGCAGCGGCGTCCGCAGAGGGAGGAATATACACGCAGAGCGTAATCACACTTCCAAACTCACGTCGGAGATAGTACGGCCTCATGCTCACCGCGAGTAGCCCCACTTCTGAGAAGCAGATCTGCTCCTTCACGTGAATATGAGCTGCGCTGCACCATCTCTCATTCACATAAATGGCGAGCCCCCCTCCTCTCTTTTTTCTGCTCTCCGCCAGCATCCTGTCCGTGCGGATAAGTGTGAAGCTGTCCATGTTAATTAAAGAGTCCGGTACATGTTCATCCAACCACGTCTTAATTCAGAGAAGAATTCTGGTCCTGCTGATCTGGACTATAAAGTGTCTCAGAGCACTGGAGCATGATGCTGCTGATGCAAAGTTGCTCCGACTGTCCAACAGCAACTTGATCACTTTGATGACGCTGCTGATCAATGACTTGATCAGAGTATTGATTAAGTAAGTCGTAGTTCTGATGTGGAACTTTCTGTGAAGCTTTCTGTCAAAGTTTACAGACTGGAACTGATTTCAGTTTTTAGTTTATTATTTCCAGAGTCACAGATTCATCAACAGACTTGTTGAATTCTGTAAAGAGTTTTAAAAGATTAAACGGAAAAATCAGCTGAACGATTTTCACTTCATGATGTTTGTCAGTTTCTTATCATTCTGGATGTGGTTCTGTGAACCAGAACATCAACCTTCATAAGTGACCCAACCTTGTTTTTGCAGCAGGCTCAGGGTGGCGCTGCTGCTGTCTCCCTCCCAGACCAGAACCTTGTCTAACATGAAGCCGTTATTAGCTGCATGAGAATTACAGATGTTCATCCAAAATTAATTCAGAGAAGAATTCTGGTCCGGCTGATCTGGATCAGATGACTCTGCAGTGGAAAACTGTGAACAAAACTGTTTTTTCACATTTCACTTCCTTCTCTCACTTCAGACACCATGGCAACAGATGAGCATCACTGCTGAACCACGACAGCAGTCAAGTTTCAGTCCGAAAGCTAAAATATTTAAAAAATGCAAATAAAATTTTACATTGAATCACATTTGTTTGAATTGACAGTAAATGCCTCTAATGCTCTAAATAAAGAGAATTTTTTTTTTTATTTGAGCAACCTCATGTCAAGTTGTACCACACAAAATGATACAAGTTACTCTATAAATAACTCTTAAAACTTCAAAATTGTCTTTAAAAATTAGTCAAATTTGTTGCTGGATAAAGGAAAATGTTGCTTTACGCTGATGATGTCATGATTTGTGTTCATAAATCAAATTATACTGTTATTAACATTGGACACCATTTTTCTCCATTTCTATTTTTTTATACAAATTAAAATAGCAGTAAAGTCTATAAACCCTAAAAATAAAATCATATTTCAGAATTCTGAGAGAACAACCCCAATGTTAATATTTAACAAACATAAAATAATTATAAAATTGTATTTCAGGAACGTGATGAACATACGGTGAGGAAAATAAGCATTTGAACAAAGATTAAATGGTTTTGATGCTCTTTATTGTGTTGTAATGTTGAAACATTCCACATAACGATGACTGAAAAAGACAAAACACACACATATTGTAGAGTGAGAGCAGGATGAGGGTCAAACCAGTATCTGAGTCCCAGTGAGTGGGCTCAGGACTGGGAGCACTGGTCTCTCCTCAGTGTCTCTGACAGTGCAGTCTGGGAACCCCGAGTGGCCTCACAGCTCACAGAGTTGACCTTCATCCACTGGTCTGCAGAGAGCCTCAGGGTGCTGCTCCAGCTGTAGAGGGCGCCCTCCTCCAGCACCGTGGGGCTCCTGGTCTCCTCCCATGAGTTGCTGCTGCTGCCGTCCACCTTCCAGGCCAGAGTCCAGTCTGAAGGGAAGCCCTTGTTGGCCAGACACACGAGCGTGGCCGTCCCCTTTTGCACCTCCTCACCAGAGGGGGGCAGCACTGTCAGGGTGGGAGAGGTGCCAGCTAGGAGAAACCAAGGAGACAGCTGTCAATCAAACATGTTTGAGTTTGTGTCAGATGGTTTTTCTGCTCCAACAGTCAGACTTTGTTTCACTTCCCTTTAAGAAGTTTCAGGTGTAAATGAGACGCACAGAGTCCAGACACGAGCTAAAATACAGCCAACGAGTTTATAAAAGCATCTGCAAGAATCAACCTCCTCACTGTGTCTGATTTTAAAATGTGAAGAAAAGCAGTTTGAACACATAGAGAAGTTTTCTGGTTTAATCCTAATCAGTCCACTTGGGGTCCAAGTGACCCACAGCGGTACATTTATTGATAAACTTTATGAACTGTCACACTTATTCAGCTGAGATTTAATATAACTGTCACTGATAAAGTTATCTTCAGTGTTACTAAATTTGATCCATTTTGATTAAATCTTGTGGGCTCCATTAACACAATGGTATCTGCTCAGACTCCATAGAAAAAAATATGAGCTTTGTGCCATTATTTAATTACTGAAATGTCAGAGCCATTTTTATTGGAAAAGGTTATTGAATATGTTGACAAGTTGTGTGCAGGAAACACTGAAATTATCAAAAGTCTTTGAAACATGAAATGCTTTTCAAGCCAGATACTCCTCTTTTTTCACAATAGTTGCAAAGTGACCTGTTGTAGTTATATTACAGATTATTGCAAGAATCGCACAAAGTTAAAAGGACAAGATGTACAGATAGGTTTTTTGACATGTATTAATGAGGATTAAATTATTATTCTGTCACAGTTAAAGAAATATAATTTCAAAAAGCATAAAATCAGCAGTTAAGAAAATAGGCTATGAATTTAAAATTAAACCTTCCTCAACAAAGCGTCAGAAAAATGTTAAGACTTTAATATATACATATGGACAAAATATTAAAAATATAACTGTTTTATAACAGAAAAATTTAATCCCATGACTTTGGTCAAAATAAGTAAAATATTAAATGTAATCAAAGCAGTTAATTCTGAAATATATTTATTTGCTCTACATTTAACGACGACAACACCAAAATGAATTTAATGAATGTTGTTTTTCACTTAAATGTAACAGAAAATCAGAATATTTATATTTTAAGTCTTTAAAATCAGCACATTTTAAATGTATAATCTGCTGAAGTAAATCAGATTCAGCTTGAAAAGTAACTGATGGTAAAATCTTTATAATTTGTGCAGAAACTTACATCCAACATGCAGTCTGGTTCCTCCTCCAAACGTGAGCCACAGTGACACAAAGTGAAGAAGTTGTCGTACAAAAACCTCTGTGTGCACTCTGTGACTTCACGACACAAAACTAAAGCTACAAACCTTCCAGTTTCAACTTAAAATACCTGAAAATATGATTTATATTCTGGAACAAACTGCTGCAATAAGGAGACTGATTTTATATAAATTTGCATTTTGGAGCTGTATAAACTACAACTGTAAATTGTTGTATGTATCTATGAGGATTATATATATATATATATATATATATATTCCATCTGTTCTTGAAATTTTTCAAAAACGGTCATCAAACTTTGTACTTACATCCAACATGCAGTCTGGTTCCTCCACCGAATGTGAGCCACAGTGATACAAAGTGAAGGAGTTGTCGTACAAAAACCTCTGTGTGCACACGGACACAGTTCTGTCCTCAGTGTCTGGTGAAGTCTGTGACCTCAGAGACGCCTCAGCAGTCACACAGTACACCTGCTGCATGTTCTCACACTTTATGCTGATGATACACTGATTTTTATTTTGAATCTTTGAAACACTGCAGATTTCTGAAAGTCTGTTGATGACTATGACTTTGAGAATAATAAACTACAAACTGAAATCAGTTCCTGTCTGTAAAATGAAAATTACAACTTCGACACAAAGCTTCAAATTTCCACATCAGAACTAATCAAGAAATTGTGGATGAGCCTGGACATGCCAGAACATGTCCTGTGAGGCTTCATCACGGTGTTGCTTTGCGCCATGCGGCTCCACCTCGACACACGGAATTCCTCCGCTCCACTTTCCATGACAAAAACTCCTGTAACAATGGAATGTGCCATTCATTTCCAAACTGGACGCTGCGTTTTATCCAGGACGTCCTCTGACTAGCACAGGAATTGCGGACATCAGCACTTTTTCGACACATTGAGACAGACGTGCGGAGGAATTCCGCGCGTCGTGGTGGAGCCGCGTGGCGCAAAGCAATGCCGTGATGAAGCCTCACAGGACATGTTCTGGCATGTCCAGGCTCATCCACAATTTCTCGGTTAGTCACACAAATGAAAACCCACCGACAGCCGTCTGAAAGCCATCTCAAAGCCGCACTGTGAGACCAACACGGAGATGGTTTTGTGCCGCGCCATGAACAGCACGGTGGCGCATCCGTCCGCTTTTCTTTCCATGAAAAAAACTCCTTTAACAGTGGAATGTGCCGAAAAAGTGCTGATGTCCACGTCTCCTGCCATTTTTGTGTAAGTCAGACGATGTCCCGGATCAACAAAGCCTTCATGTTGGAAATGATCTGGTTGATTCAGCCTGTCGATTGGCGCTCGGAGCGTGCCGCGCTCTCAGCAGCTGTGGGCAGTCTTTGAACCGGCTGGAGCACTCCTTAATCTGTGTAATCCCCATAAAATTGTCCCTGAAAGCCAACAGAATTTTCTGAATGATGTCCACCTGGAGGTCTCTCACAGTTTCTGGAAAAAATTGATGGAGCAAAGCTCCAAATTGTTCAGTCATTTATTCGCAATAAAAATCTGACGAGAGGGGTGGATCACTGCTCACACAAAGCCTGCTCACAGGCGAGTGATTCAACCAACAGGTGTGAAAAAACTCACGCATGCGCATGAAGGTTCAAGCTTGGCTGATGCAATCACACGTGATTCAAATCCATATGGTTTTTGAAAAAAATAAAATGGTCCGATACTTTTCTAACAGACCTCGTATGATTTTTTTTTTTTTTTAATAATTTATTTGTATGTTACTTCTGCAAATAAGTATCTGAACACCTACCAACCAGCAAGAATTCTGGCTCACACAGACCTAGCAAACAACCTCCTTCCCTCAGTAAGAGCACTGAAGATGGGTCATGGCTGGGTCTTCCAGCATGACAATGACCCCAAACACACAGCCAGGGCAACTAAGGAGGGGCTCCGTAAGAAGCATTTCAATGTCCTGGACTGGCCTGGCCAGTCTCCAGACCTGAACTCAATAGAAAATCTTTGGAGGGAGCTGAAACTCCAAACCTGAAAGATGTGGAGACGATCTGTATGGAGGAGTGGACCAAAATCCCTGCTGCAGTGTGTGAAAACCTGGTGAAAAACTACAGGAAATGTTTGACCTCTGTAATTGCAAACAAAGGCTACTGTACCAAATATTAATATTGATTTTCATAGGTGTTCAAATACTTATTTGCAGCAGTAACATACAAATAAAATATTAAATAATCATACATTGTGATTTCCGGATTTTTTTTTTTTTTTTTTTTTTTTAGATTGTCTCTCACAGTGGACATGCACCTAAGATGAAAATTTCAGACCCCTCCATGATTGTGGGAGAACTTGCAAAATCGCAGGGTGTTCAAATACTTATTTTCCTCACTGTATCTACTTAAGCTGAAAAAACTTACAAAAATCTGTGCATATTGTTAAATCACTTTTTCTCATTGAGACAGCAGTTCTTTTTTAGAGTGTGGAGAACCTCCTAAACTTTTCATTTCTCGTGGTAGCATCCGCGCATCAGGGACCACAAACTGTTTTTCAGGCACTGGATCAAACTCTGATTTCAGTCTGACCATCAGTGGAGTCCAGGCTGAAGATGCTGCAGTTTATTACTGTCTGGGTGAATTTGAAGGTAGCAAGTACAACCGGTTCACACATGGAAAAAGCATCGTACAAAAACCTCCCTCAATCAGACTGAACAGTAATAATAATAGTAATGATATAGTAATAATAACAGAAACTGAAGTTTCTGCTGCAGCGGAAAGCTTCTATACAAACAAGACTTTATTGACACAGTCACAACATTTCCATTTTTCCTCTCAACTCACTTACATGGTTTAATTTAAAGAAATAGATCATTATATCATCAGCATAATGTAAAATAAAATAACCTGATGTGAAGATATAGACTGAATCAGTTTGAAAAGATTTGGTTCTAGAAGCAAAGAAATCCATCAGATTGAGAGTTTTAGGAGTTGAAGAACAAAGAACAAAAACACTTTACTGTACTGATTAGCTCAATTGTTACCTTTACATATATGATGTAAAAAATATATTTTTATAACTGACCACAGTCCTCATGAAAACAAAAAATTTCTGTTCCTAAAATACACTTATTATAACAGACTTTTCTGTTTTTGGACAGCAATTATTTTCACCCAAAATTAAATTAATTTGTAAAACTTCAGTGAGGTTTTTCTGCTGACGTAAAGATTTAATTTTTAAGAGAAAACAATTACAAACTTAAATTATGAAAATAAATACTTGTTTTTAAATAATTGCTTTGGCAACATTTAAAACTTTACCCTTTTCAGTTGATTTTTTAAAAAAAAGTAATGATTAGCTATGACATCAGTAAATATTATGGCAGCACAATGATTATTTTTAAAAGTTTAGTGACCAAAATAAACTCTCTTGAATTTGAGGATTGAAACATGATAATTTCCTAATTTTAGGTCTTGTTTGTAGAGCTTTATTTTCAATGTGGTTGGGTGACTGAGATCAGTTCCTCTCCAGCTGAGGGAGGTTTTTGTACGACGTTAAATCACTGTGTGAACGGGAAGCTGTTACGCTGCTGACAGTAATAAACTCCTGCATCTTCAGTCTGGACTTCAGTGATTTTCAGAGTGAAGTCAGTCCCATACCCACTTCCAATGAAACGATCTGAAACTCCAGACTGACGGTTTGTGGCACCATAAATCAGGAGTTTTGGAACTTCTCCGGGTTTCTGAAGGTACCAGTGGAGGTAGTTACTAACACTTGAACTGGTTCTACATGTGATGGAGACGGTCTGTCTTAGACTGACAGACTGAGACTCAGGAGACTGAGTCAGGACGATTTCTCCTGATGAACCTGGAAAACGTGAAAAGATAAGAGACAAATTCAGCGTGGAAAAGATCAACATGAACCCTGAAGAGAATCTTTTCTTTCAATCTGTTTCAGTATTTGTGCTCAAACTGGTTTCATCCTGGAACAAAGTTTTCAGAAGAGTCTCACCATGAACCAGAAGACCCAGAGAGCCCAGCAGGAGAACCAGGAACCTCATCATCACTGTGGACCTGAAAGACCTGGACAGAAAGTGATCCCCACTGGACTCTTAACGGCTGGAAGCAGAGAGGCGGAACAGATATGCAAACACAAATGTGCTGTTTCCTGCTCATATCGATATAAAACAAAAACTGTGACAAAAAAACAAAACAAAAAAAAAAAACACCACAGATCACAGCACCTCCCCCCTCCCCAGAACACACCATGTGACACACATTAAGGCCTTTAATTACACACTAATGTGTTGTCCATGGGGATCCATGAGTTTTGGATTGGGGAGGGAGTGTTTATAAAATAGGGAGCTGACATTTTTCAAGGGTGGTAATATATTATGCAAAGTTTCTGTAATGAGTTAGAACGCTGTGTGAGTTGTTGACCCCAAGACATGAATCTGCTACAACTCATGAATCATCTGCAAACCATTAATGAAAATTTATGCATACCGTTAATATCTGTGAACCGTTAATAATTTTGTTGCCAATAAAATATCACACAAAATGTGAACAGAAGTCGCCAATAGTGAATATCATTCATGATATATATTTTCTTTCACTTTAAATAGTTTACGGATTTCAGTTTAAGGATCAGTTACTTCAGGTAATCTTCAACGCAAACCCTATCGCTGCAAAAAAATAAAAATAAATAAATAAATGGGGGGGGGGGGTCGTGCCACTATGGTGAGGCGGAGATGAGCCCGGGATGGGCTCCATTCTGGTGTTAAACCCTGGCCCCTCTATCCGTGACCCGTTCCAGGGACACTGGCAGGAGGAGTCTGGTACACCTGTCAAACACAGGTGTCTTAAGGCAAAGTCAGGGGGGACAGAAACCTTCCGTGGACCAGAAGGGCAGAAGCTCGCTTAATCTTGATTACAGACCGTGAAAGTGGGGCCTCATGATCCTTCTGACTTTTTGGGTTTTAAGCAGGAGGTGTCAGAAAAGGTACCACAAGGGTTACATAACTGGCTTGTGGCGGCCAAGCGTTCATAGCGATGTCACTTTTTGATCCTTTGATGTCGACTCTTCCAATCATCATGAAGCAGAATTCACCAAGCGTTGGACTGTTCACCCACTAATAATAGGGAACGTGAAAGATCCCCCCACTACAAGTACTGCACAGTTCGTCATGCTAATGTGTCCCGCTTTGTCCCACTGGATGCCACACGATAGAAAATAATCATTTTGTAGCCAATCACGCATTTGCTCTTGTCAAGGTTTGAGTTTTGCTTGTTGTTGTTTCATTTTGTTCTTTTGTTCTGTTTATTATTTTTGCATTTCGTTGGGTTTGGTTGGTTTCTTCTCTTGCTGGGGTTTTACTGCTTGGGTCTGCCTGTCTTTCTTTCTCTTGTCTCTCTCTCCCTTGGATCTTGGTAATGGGTGTTTCTCTCTCTCTGGCCACACCCTAGTTCTGGTGCTTTTCATGCACACCTGTTCCTCATTTGCTGATTGCCACCTGGGGTTATATAAGCTCACTGAGGTTGTTTGTCTCTCACCAGTTTGTCATGCCCTGTGCCTTCATTCCAGCTCTGTTCCTGGGTTTCGTAGTCCTGCCTGCCTCTTTGTGTATACCTGACGTCCAGCCTGTTGCTTCGACCACGCCTGTTTGCCTAATGTTTTTTGTACTGCTGCTTTTAATGGGCTGCTTACTCGTGTACCGACCACCGCTATCCTCCATAGTAAAACCTTCTAAAAACCAGAGCTGTTTGTCTGAGCCATGCATTTGTGTCCTGCACAGTGGCGGTGCCAAGGGGGGGCTTGGGGGGGGCTTAAACTCCCCAATAATGAGCCTAGCTCCCCCTCAACCCCCCACACCCCACCCCAGTAATTCTGCCAATAATGTGAATAGAGACTGACATATTTGTGGATCTCAACTGCAGTTTTGCTCTGAGAATGTCTCAATATTGCGTAACTGAGAAATGTGATGAATGTGTGTTCGGTGAGCCACTGAGATCCAAATAGATTGTATACAAACTTCATAAAGAATCACTTTTTTAATATTGTTTACAACTTAGTTTCTCAGGCTATATATTTTACTTACTTTTATCGAATGGTTATGACCTCGGTGTTAAATTGGCAATAAATCTTTGATATAGACGATTTGTGTAAGGTTGATTCCATGCATTGTCCTGAGCACCATTTCAATGAATTCAGTTTGTTTTCCTTCAACCCCTGGCAAAAGTTATGGAATCACCGGCCTCGGAGGATGTTCATTCTGTTGTTTAATTTTGTAGAAAAAAAGCAGATCACAGACATGACACAAAACTAAAGTCATTTCAAATGGCAACTTTCTGGCTTTAAGAAACACTATAAGAAATCAAGAAAAAAAGATTGTGGCAGTCAGTAACGGTTACTTTTTTAGACCAAGCAAAGGAAAAAAATATGGACTAACTCAATTCTGAGGAATAAATTATGGAATCACCCTGTAAATTTCCATCCCCAAAACTAACACCTGCATCAAATCACATCTGCTCGTTGACATTGACCCTATGTCATGAAATTGACCCTATGTGTCTTTTTGCCAGGAATGTTTTCACAGTTTTTGCTCTATGGCAAGATGCATTATCTTCTTGAAAAATGATTTCACCATCCTCAAACATCAGAAAAGTGTCCAAAATATCAACGTAAACCTGTTCATTTATTGATGATGTAATGACAGCCATCTCCCCAGTGCCTTTACCTGACATGCAGCCCCATATCATCAATGACTGTGGAAATTTACATGTTCTCTTCAGGCAGTCATCTTTATAAATCTCATTGGAACGGCACCAAACAAAAGTTCCAGCATCATCACCTTGCCCAATGCAGATTCGAGAGTCATCACTGAATATGACTTTCATCCAGTCATCCACAGTCCACGATTGCTTTTCCTTAGCCCATTGTAACCTTGTTTTTTTTCTGTTTAGGTGTTAATGATGGCTTTCGTTTAGCTTTTCTGTATGTAAATCCCATTTCCTTTAGGCGGATTCTTACAGTTCGGTCACAGACGTTGACTCCAGTTTCCTCCCATTCGTTCCTCATTTGTTTTGTTGTGCATTTTCGATTTTTGAGACATATTGCTTTAAGTTTTCTGTCTTGATGCTTTGATGTCTTCCTTGGTCTACCAGTATGTTTGCCTTTAACAACCTTCCCATGTTGTTTGTATTTGGTCCAGAGTTTAGACACAGCTGACTGTGAACAACCAACATCTTTTGCAACATTGCGTGATGATTTACCCTCTTTTAAGAGTTTGATAATCCTCTCCTTTGTTTCAATTGACATCTCTCGTGTTGCAGCCATGATTCATGTCAGTCCACTTGGTGCAACAGCTCTCCAAGGTGTGATCACTCCTTTTTAGATGCAGACTAACAAGCAGATGTGATTTGATACAGGTGTTAGTTTTGGGGATGAAAATTTACAGGGTGATTCCATAATTTATTCCTCAGAATTGAGTGAGTCCATATTTTTTTCCTCTGCTTGGTCTAAAAAAGTAACCATTACTGACTGCCACAATCTTTTTTTCTTGATTTCTTATAGTGTTTCTTAAAGCCAGAAAGTTTCCATTTGAAATTACTTTAGTTTTGTGTCATGTCTGTGATCTGCTTTTTTTCTACAAAATTAAACAACTGAATGAACATCCTCCGAGGCCGGTGATTCTATAATTTTTGCCAGGGGTTGTATGCGCAAGTTTACTGAACTTGCAATCATTCTAACTGATGTGTGTGTGCATTGATACCACATTTTTGAGGAGCATGGGTGACTAACACATATACCTTGGTATTTATTAAACAATTTACTATATATTGTTCATTTCTATGACATTTTGTGGAGCCCCTCCAATTTTTACACCAGCCCCCCTCAGCCTGGCGCCGCCACTGGTTCTGCAGTTCCAGACCATCCAGCCTGATAGCTCTTGGAACTTGGCTGATGAAAGTGTCAAGGTCTCACACGTGAGTTTGCACCATTGGATCCTCAGGCAAACACATACACCAAGTTGTGAAGTAATTCACATTTTGTGAGACCTGCATTTACGTTTCAGGAGATATTTTTTTCAGTATTCACGTTTTGCAATTCACGGTTTACGGATCATTTATGATTTACTTTGGGGGTTAACAGAGTCCAGAATGTTTTTCGAACCTTAGACCTTTAACCTCAACAGTTTTTATAAGAAGAACTCAATTTTTTATCCAGTTAATTATGTATTTTTATGTTACTTTACTGTGTTAATGTATTCGGTTCTTGTTATCATATACACACTACTAATACAAGAGCAATCAGAGATTTCTGATGTCCTCCAATCTGGATCGGGATCACCTCCAAAATTCAGTGGAGTCTCCCATGCCCTATCTATGGTGCAAATTGGTGAAGTAGTTTGATGTAATCCTTCAAAGCCTATATAAAGGGACATCCAGATCCAGAATCCGGATCTGGATCTGGATCACCTCCAACACTGAGTGGAGTCTTCCATGCTCTAATATCTATCTGTGGTGCAAATTTGGTGAGAATCCATAAAATAAAGTATCCATAAAGTTTTTACGTAATCCTTCAAAGCGTATATAAAGTGAATCTTGATCCAGAATCCGGATCACCTCCAAAATTCAATGGAGTCTTTTATGGCCTAATATCTATATGTGGTGAAAATTTGATGAGAATCTGTGAAGCCGTTTTTATATAATCCTTCAAATCCTATGTAAAGTGAAATCTTGATCCAGAATCTGGATCCGGATCCAGATCACCTCCACAGTTTAATGGACTGTTCCATGGCCATTCAGTAGTTTTGACGTAATCCTGCATACAGACAGACAGAGAAATAAACACTGATGATTTTGTTATGTCCTTGGCGGACATAATTATTTTTATTGTTATATTTCATTATTACTTCTATTTTGGCATTTGATTTTTTATTGGAACCACAGAATCTAGTCTCTGCTGTTTGCAGACGATGTGGTTCTGTTGGCTTCGTCAAATCAGGACCTTCAGCGTGCTGGGGCGGTTTGCAGCCGAGTGTGAAGCGTCCCGGATGAAAATCAGCACCTCCAAATCCGAGGCCATGGTCCTCGACCAGAAAAAGGTGCTTTGCCCTCTTTAGGTCGGTGGAGTGTCCTTGCCTCAAGTGGAGGAGTTTAAGTATCTCGGGGTCTTGTTCACGAGTGAGGGACGGATGGAGCGTGAGATCGATAGATGGATCGGTGCAGCATCTGCAGTGATGCAGTCACTGTATCGGACCGTCGTGGTGAAGAGAGAGCTGAGTAGGGGGGCAGATTTACAGATTGATCTACGTTCCGATCCTCACCTATGGTCATGAGATTTGGCTCATGACCAAAAGAACGAGATTGCGAGTACAAGCGGCCGAGATGAGTTTCCTCTGCAGGGTGGCTGGGCGCTCCCTTAGAGATAGGGTGAGGAGCTCGGTCACTCGGGAGGAGCTCGGAGTCGAGCCGCTGCTCCTCCACGTCGAAAGGAGTCAGTTGAGGTGGCTCGGGCATCTTTTCTGGATGCCCCCTGGACGCCTCGCTGGAGAGGTGTTCCGGGCACGTCCCACTGGGAGGAGGTCCTGGGGAAGACCCAGGACACGCTGGAGGGACTACATCTCTCGGTTGGCTTGGGAACGCCTTGGGGTTCCCCCGGAGGAGCTGGGGGAGGTGTGTGTGGATCAGGAGGTCTGGGCGGCTTTGCTTGAGCTGCTGTCCCCGCGACCCGACTCAGGATAAAGCGGAAGAAAATGGATGGATGGATTTCTTGTAGAAATTCATTTAATTTGAAATGGTATCATTTGAATGTTAAAACTGTTTAAGATTTTTAAATTTGTCCTTTTTTAAATACATTTCATGAACTTGAATTGCTCCATTAAACATGTTTTTATTAGTTTTATTTATTATTAGTATTTTTCAACTCTGTGCTGCGTCTCTATAAAGTGTTTGATAAAAATCCTCACAGTGAGTTTTAAAGTCTTTGAGTTTGTGCAGAAGCTTCCAGCTGCAGCAGAAACTTCAGTTCCTGTTCAGTCTGACTGAGGGAGGTTTTTGTACGATGCTTTTTCACTGTGTGAACAGCTCGTACTTGCTGCTATCAAAAGCACCCAGACAGTAATAAACTGCAGCATCTTCAGCCTGGACTCCACTGATGGTCAGACTGAAGTCAGAGTTTGAACCACTGCCTGAAAAACGGTTTGGGGTCCCTGATGCTCGAGTGTTACCATAATAAATGAGGAGTTTAGGAGTTTCTCCGTCTCTCTGTTGGTACCAGGATAACAAATAATATGATGAATAACAGTAAACATTGTGACTGGTTGTACATGTGATGGTGGTGGAGCCTCCTGGAGCAGATGTGACTGCTTCAGGTTGAGTCACTTTGACCTGGATTTTGGACTCTGAGGAGACAAAAACTGAAATCAGCCTCGTGGATTCATCAGCTTCATTTCAAACAGACGACTTTGGTTGTGTGGACTTTACCTGTGAAGCAGCAGCAGAGCAGAGTCCAGATGAGGACGGAGATCAGAGTCATGTTGGTGTTGATTGACAGCTGTCAGTCATCCAGTGTTCAGCTGTCAGGACTATAAAGTGTCTCAGACCACTGGAGCGTGATGCTGCTGATGCAAAGTGGCTCCGACTGTCCAACAGCAACTTGATCACTTTGATGATGCTGCTGATCAGTGACTTGATCAGAGTATTGATTAAGTAAGTCAAAGTTCTAATATGGAAATTTGAATCTTTCTGTCAAAGTTCTAATTAGGGAGTAACCCTGTTGTGCCTGACCTGATCGTCAGTAAAACTCAATTTACGACCATAATCCAGCATGAATGTCTGTAAATCATCAGACACAAGGGGGTTATTCCCATTCTAATCCAAATCCATGGTTTGCACAGTTTATTTTTCTGTAGGTATTTTGGTCAGCGAGGTTTAATGTAGCAACAGCATCTTCAGCATCGCTCCACCAGTGGTCAGGGCGCGTACTAATACATCAAATGTGAAACGGTCGAATATTTTGCCACGTCAACCTGATATGTTATGGTCTGAAATCTCACACATTAACCAGTCAGATTAGCAAAAAATAAAATAAAATAAATGTAATTGGATTAGAATTTTCATTTTACAGACTGGAAGTGATTTTAGTTTTTAGTTTACTATTTCCAAAATCACAGATTCATTAACAGACTTGTTGAAGTGTGCAAAGTGTTTTAAAAGATTAAAAAGAAAAATCAATGGATCACATGATGTTTTTGGTTTCATTTGATTCTGGTTGTGTTTCTTTGCAGAACCAGAACACCCACCCACTCTGACCAGACTATGGTCCTGCATCAGCCTCAGGGTAGCGTCACTGCTGTCCCCCTCCAGAATCCAGTCTAAGGTGAAGTGTTTTTAGCTGCATGAGAATTACAAAAGTTCTCCCAAAGTTGGTTCAGAAAAGACTTCTGTTGCCTGCTGATTTGGATCAGATGACTCTGCAGTCAAAAACCTCTCATGAAACTGTTGATTTTTATTTAATATTTCATTTCCCCCTCTAAGCTCGGTCACTATGGCAACAGATGTGCATCACTGCTGAACCACGCCAACAAAGTTTCAGTCCTAAAGACAAAACATTTAAAGAATGTAAATTAGTTGTTAATTATTCATTTGAATTTACAGGAAATGTATTTTGTTGTTTCTACATTCAGATTTCTGTCTAAAGAATAAACTTTGAACGTCTTTGATCTTGACTTTATTTAAACCCCAAAGAGAAATTTCTTTATTCCAACATCACATAAAGGTGTTTTACACAAAATTACCCAGTTTGCTCAATAAATTGCTCCTAAAACTCCAAAATACTCTTTAACGATTACTCAGTGTGGTTGAATCAATGAAAATGTTGATTTGTGCTGATGATATCAGGATTTATGTTTATAAATCATATTGAGATCAAAGTTTTATACAAAATTTCAAACAACTGATATCAGTAATATATGACATTAGCACCATTAAAACATTGTCCCATATGTAGTCATGAATTAATTTCACATCACCATTGTAGTTATTTTATCATATTAAGTTCAGATGCCTGTTTTTCTCCATTTCTTTTTTTTCAACACACTTAAGAAAAACAGTCCAATCCAATCCACTTTATTTATAAAGCACATTTAAACAGACTCGAGTCTCCAAAGTGCTGCACAGCAAAAGCATAGACACGCAAAATAGTAATAATAACAATAATAACAGTAAAATAGATAAGATAAAATAATACATAAATAAATAAAACCATGATAAAACAATAAATTTCAATAAAATAGAAATAAAATAAGACACAAGGACCGTACAATTCACGCGATGTTAAAAGCCAAGGAATAAAAGTGGGCCTTAAGACGGGACTTAATACACTCCACAGTGGGAGCAGATCAGACATGTAGGGGCAGAGCCTTCCAGAGTCTGGGACCGACCACGGAGAAGGCTCTGTCCCCTCGAGTTTTAAGTCTCGTCCTAGGTGTTGTGTGGGCCGCTGAAGAGGAGGTACTGCTGGCCCACCACCACAAGAGGGCGCCCTGCCTGGAGTGCGGGCTCCAGGCACCAGAGGGCACTGCCGCCTTACGGGAGCAGCCAGGGTGACAGCTGCCTCCCATCACTGGACACAGCTGTTCCACTCAACACAGAGGTATATCAGCAGAACGGCGTCTCCACCTCAGTGCCGAGATATCGCCTTGAGATTAAGTACCGAATCTGACGAGCGGAGACAGTGGCCACCTGGGAATTCGGGACTTGGCGGTTCCAGTACTTCTGGGGTTCGGTGGCAGAGGAGATCTGGGTGGTTCCTGTTCGACTAGGATGGACGTCTCCTACCTTCGAGCCTGCCCACACGACACCAGCAGATTTCGGCTTACAACTCCAAATTATTAATTGTTGTATTGGTTGTGCTCTTTTCACAACAGTAAAACTTGTTATTCACCTTTCTCCATTGTCCGTTCATTGCGCCCCCTGTTGTGGGTATGTGTACCTACACTTTCACAACAGGATATCTCGGCCAGCGTCATGGATCCCGAGGGGCGTCAACCGGCTGTTGAACGGCCAATGGAAGAACAGGGCGCGTCGGCGGCTTCGGGAGGGGTAATCGGTGAGTTGCAGCGGATCCTCACCGCTTTCACCACTCGGATCGATTTAATGACCGAGCAGCAGGTTCTCCTAAACCGCAGGGTGGAGGCTCTCGCCGCACAAGTGGAAGCGCGCCCTCCGGGCGCCGCTGCGGCTCTCCCTCCCGAGGACCCTGCGCGTGAGAGTGACGTTCCACTGGTCGTTCAACGGTCCCTTCCTCCGTCCCCAGAAGCTTACATAAGCCCTCCAGAACCGTACGGAGGCTGTGTGGAGACGTGCGCGGATTTTTTGATGCAATGTTCGCTCGTCTTCGCACAGCGTCCCGTGATGTACGCGACTGACGCTAGCAAAGTAGCTTATGTAATAAACCTGCTTCGCGGGGAGGCACGCGCTTGGGCTACAGCGCTCTGGGAGCAGAACTCACGGCTCCTTCATACATACGATGGGTTTGTGCGGGAGCTCAGAACGGTGTTCGATCATCCCAATAGAGGAGAGACCGCTTCAACCACGCTACTGTCAATGAGACAGGGGCGTCGGAGCGCAGCTGCCTATGCAGTCGCCTTCCGCATCGCGGCGGCGAGATCCGGCTGGAATAGCACTGCCCTCCACGCCGCCTTTGTAAACGGACTGTCACTGGTCCTAAAAGAGCACCTGGTGGTGAAGGACGAACCGCGGGACTTAGATGGGCTCATCGATCTAGTTATACGACTCGACAACCGGCTAGAAGAACGCCGTCGGGAACGAGGCGAAGGGCGCGGCCAGGCACGCGTCGTCCCTCTCCCTTCCGGTTCCGACCGAGCTCCGCCCTCCCCACGCTCCTCTGTTCCTGCGCTCCGTGCGCCTACGGCTCCCCCTGCTGACGAAGCTATGGACACGAGCAGGGCAACATTTAGGGCACCTGGAGCACAAAGGAGGCGGGCCTACGGAGCTTGTTTTGTTTGTGGCTCGAGTGAGCATCTTGCAAACGACTGCCCCGAGCGGTTAAACTCCAACGCCCGCCCCTAGAGACTGGGCCAGGGGTGGGCCGAAACATTCACGTGGGACACACCCACATTGCCACACGACTCCCAGTCACGATCATGTATGAGGATTCAACCCTGAAGGCCCCAGCACTGGTGGACACGGGCTCTGAAGGGAATCTGCTAGACAGCAGATGGGCCAGGGAGATAGGGCTCCCTCTGGTGGCTCTTACCTCGCCTGTACAGGTTCGGGCACTAGATGGCTCCCTACTCCCACCGATCACACATAAGACACCTCCAGTAACTCTGGTGGTGTCAGGTAACCACCGGGAGGTGATCGAGTTCTTTGTGACTCAGGCCACCTCCCGTGTGGTTCTGGGTTTTCCCTGGATGCTAAAGCACAATCCCCGGATTGATTGGCCGTTCGGGGTAGTGGTACAGTGGAGCGAGACCTGCCATCGGGAGTGTCTAGGTTCCTCGGTTCCTCCCGGCTCCCACGCTAAGGAGGAGGTCCGAGTCCCGCCCAATCTGAAGGCGGTGCCGGCGGAGTACCATGACCTCGCTGACGTGTTCAGCAAGGATCTGGCTCTCACGCTTCCTCCCCACCGCCCGTATGATTGTGCCATTGATTTGGTTCCAGGCAGTGAGTTCCCGTCCAGTAGGCTGTACAACCTCTCACGGCCGGAACGCGAATCAATGGAGACCTACATCCGGGACTCATTAGCTGCCGGGTTGATCCGGAATTCCACCTCCCCGATGGGTGCTGGTTTCTTTTTTGTGGGTAAAAAAGATGGCGGGCTTCGTCCATGCATTGATTACAGGGGGTTGAACGAAATCACGGTTCGCAACCGATACCCGTTGCCCTTGTTGGATTCAGTGTTCACCCCCTTGCATGGAGCCAGAATCTTCACCAAGCTTGATCTTAGGAATGCGTATCATTTGGTTCGGATCCGGAAGGGAGACGAATGGAAGACGGCATTTAACACCCCGTTAGGTCATTTTGAGTACCTGGTCATGCCGTTCGGTCTCACTAATGCTCCCGCGACTTTCCAAGCGTTGGTAAACAATGTCTTGCGGGACTTCCTGCACCGGTTCGTCTTCGTGTATCTGGACGATATACTCATCTTTTCCCCGGATCCTGAGACTCATGTCCGGCATGTCCGTCAGGTCCTACAGCGGTTGTTGGAGAACCGCCTGTTTGTGAAGGGCGAGAAGTGTGAGTTCCACCGCACTTCTTTGTCCTTCTTGGGGTTCATCATCTCCTCTAACTCCGTCGCCCCTGATCCGGCCAAGGTTGCGGCGGTGAGAGACTGGCCCCAACCCACAAGCCGTAGGAAGCTGCAACAGTTCCTCGGCTTTGCAAATTTCTATAGGAGGTTCATTAAGGGCTACAGTCAGGTAGTTAGCCCCCTGACAGCCCTGACCTCACCAAAAGTCCCCTTCACCTGGTCGGATCGGTGCGAAGCCGCGTTCAAGGAGTTGAAACGGCGCTTCTCGTCTGCACCAGTTCTGGTGCAGCCCGATCCTAGCCGCCAGTTAGTGGTTGAAGTGGACGCCTCGGACTCAGGGATAGGAGCGGTGCTCTCCCAGAGCGGGAAGACCGATAAGGTCCTTCACCCGTGTGCCTATTTTTCCCGCAGGTTGACCCCCGCCGAACGGAACTATGACGTCGGCAATCGAGAACTCCTTGCGGTGAAAGAGGCCCTCGAAGAGTGGAGACATCTGTTGGAGGGAACAGCCGTGCCATTCACGGTTTTCACTGACCATCGGAACCTGGAGTACATCAGAACCGCCAAGCGGCTGAACCCCAGGCAAGCCCGCTGGTCACTGTTCTTTGGCCGTTTTGACTTCCGGATTACCTACCGTCCCGGGACCAAGAATCAAAGATCGGATGCATTGTCCCGGGTACACGAAGACGAAGTCAAAACGGAACCGTCGGATCCCCCGGATCCCATCATCCCGGAGTCTGCTATCGTGGCCGCCCTCACCTGGGACGTGGAGAAGACCGTCCGGGAGGCCCTGACCCGTGACCCGGACCCCGGAACCGGACCAAAGAACAGACTCTACGTCCCACCGGAAGCCAGAGCTGCAGTACTGGACTTCTGTCACGGTTCTAAGCTCTCCTGTCACCCTGGGGTGCAAAGGACCGTGGCAGTCGTCCGGCAGCGCTTCTGGTGGGCGTCCCTGGAGGCCGACGTCCGGGACTACGTCCAGGCCTGCACCACCTGCGCCAGGGGCAAGGCCGACCACCGAAGGACCTCAGGGTTGCTACAGCCGCTGCCCGTCCCACATCGCCCCTGGTCCCACATCGGCCTGGACTTTGTCACGGGTCTCCCGCCGTCCCAGGGAAACACTGTCGTCTTCACGATAGTGGACCGTTTCTCCAAGGCGGCCCACTTCGTGGCCCTCCCGAAGCTACCAACGGCCCAGGAGACCGCGGACCTCTTGGTCCACCACGTCGTCCGTCTGCACGGGATACCATCAGACATCGTCTCCGATCGCGGTCCCCAGTTTACCTCGCACGTTTGGAGGAGCTTCTGCCGGGAACTGGGGGCCACGGTCAGCCTCTCGTCCGGGTATCACCCCCAGACCAACGGGCAGGCAGAGCGGGCCAATCAGGAACTGGAGCAGACACTACGCTGTGTGACAGCCGCGCACCCGAAAGCCTGGAGTACCCACCTGGCCTGGATCGAGTACGCCCACAACAGTCAAGTGTCATCAGCCACCGGCCTCTCCCCTTTTGAGGTGTGCTTGGGGTATCAGCCCCCCCTGTTTCCGGTGGTTGAGGGAGAGGTCGGTGTGCCCTCGGTCCAGGCCCACCTACGGAAGTGCCGTCGGGTGTGGCGTGCCGCCCGCTCTGCTTTATTGAAGGCCCGGACGAGGGCGAAGAAACATGCAGACCGGCGGCGGGCCCCGGCCCCCAAGTATCGTCCTGGGCAGGAGGTATGGTTGTCCACCAAAGACATTCCTCTGCAAGTGGACTCCCCAAAACTCCAGGACAGATACATCGGACCCTTCAGAATCCTTAAAGTCATCAACCCCGCCGCAGTGAGGCTCCAGCTCCCGGCCTCGCTGCGGATCCATCCAGTTTTTCACGTGTCACGGATCAAGCCCCATCACACCTCACCCCTCTGCACCCCGGGTCCGGCACCACCTCCTGCCCGGATCATCGACGGGGAACCGGCTTGGACTGTGCGCCGGCTCCTCGACGTCCGTCGAATGGGCCGGGGTTTTCAGTATCTGGTGGACTGGGAGGGGTACGGTCCCGAGGAACGCTCCTGGGTGAAGAAGGGCTTCATCCTGGACCCGGCCCTCCTGGCCGACTTCTACCGTCGCCATCCGGACAAGCCCAGTCGTGCGCCAGGAGGCGCCCGTTGAGGGGGGGGTCCTGTTGTGTGGGCCGCTGAAGAGGAGGTACTGCTGGCCCACCACCACAAGAGGGCGCCCTGCCTGGAGTGCGGGCTCCAGGCACCAGAGGGCGCTGCCGCCTTACGGGAGCAGCCAGGGTGACAGCTGCCTCCCATCACTGGACACAGCTGTTCCACTCAACACAGAGGTATATCAGCAGAACGGCGTCTCCACCTCAGTGCCGAGATATCGCCTTGAGATTAAGTACCGGATCCGACGAGCGGAGGCAGTGGCCACCTGGGAATTCGGGACTTGGCGGTTCCAGTACTTCTGGGGTTCGGTGGCAGAGGAGATCTGGGTGGTTCCGGTTCGACTAGGACGGACGTCTCCTACCTTCGAGCCTGCCCACACGACACCAGCAGATTTCGGCTTACACCTCCAAATTATTAATTGTTGTATTGGTTGTGCTCTTTTCACAACAGTAAAACTTGTTATTCACCTTTCTCCATTGTCCGTTCATTGCGCCCCCTGTTGTGGGTCCATGTACCTACACTTTCACAACACTAGGCACCATGAGCTGGGACTGGCCCTCGGACCTCAGAGCTCGTGCTGGAGTCTAAACCTGGAGGCAGTTGATGATATATTGCGGGGCCAGTCCATTCAGAGCTTTAAAAACAAACAAAAGTATCTTAAAATCAATTCTGAAACGTACAGGGAGCCAGTGCAGAGAAGCCAAAATTGGGGTAATGTGCTCACGCTTTCTGGCCCCTGTTAAAATTCGAGTCGCTGAATTCTGGACTAACTGCAGTTGGGAAAGTGCGTTATGGCTAATTCCGGAATAAAGTGCATTGCAGTAGTCTAAACGAGAAGAAATAAAAGCATGCATGACTTGTTCAAACAAATTAAAAGGGATAAAAGGTTTCACTTTTGATAAAAGACGAAGGTACAAAAAGCTCGATTTTAAAACCACGTTAACCTGTTTATCAAGTTTAAGATCGCTGTCTATAGTGACACCAAGGCTGGTGACTTTGCACAAAACTTTGGAGAGGTCCCAAGTCAAAGCGGGAATTGCCAGAATTATTTCAGTTTTTCCCTCATTAAGTTTTAAATAATTCTGTGCTAACCAAGCCTTGACATCACCGAGACAGTCGAGAAGGGGTGTCAGGGGGCAGTGGTTATTTTTGAGATTCGGTATGTAAATTTGGCAGTCATCAGCATAAAAATGGTATCACATGCCATGTTTTCTAAATATCTCCCCGAGTGGGAGGAGATACAGAGCAAAAGGAATTGGGCCTAAGATAGAACCCTGGGGGACACCGCACTGCAGGGGAGCAGAAGAGGAGCAGGAGTCCCCCAGCCTCACGGAGAAGGACCTCCCACTCAAGTAAGACTCAAACCACTTCAAAGCAATCCCCCTGACACCCACACAGGTTTCCAAGCGAGATAAAAGAGTTGCATGGTCCACTGTGTCAAAAGCAGCAGTCAGGTCTAAAAGCACTAAATTAGCAGAGCTTCCCGCATCAGCTATTATTCTTGTATGTAATCATTCATTGCAAAGCATTCAGGAGCAGACAGAGAGAACAGTTTCCCCAAGGAGGACTAGTACAGGGAAGTAGGAAGTAGCTCAATGGCACAGTCTTAAGGTGGATGTGGAGGTAGTGATTTAGCTTTAGTCTTACTGAAAAACTCCATGAGGTCGTGATAACACAATGGAACTCCGGTGAGATCAGGATTAAATGCAGAAACAGTATCAGTGGACCCACACAGGCGGGTCCCCAAGAACTAATTTGTCCCTTAGACCAGTCAAACTGTGGGCTGTGTTTCTTTAACCAGGGGTGCCCCAAGATTGCTGAATAAGTCATCTTATCAAACACATGAAAACTTATCATCTCAGAATGATTCTCTTCCTATTCGCTGAACTGACTGTGCGTGGTGGGTGATTTGACCAAGCTCATGGCCATCCAGAGCACGCACCACCAGTGGGCGTGAGAGATGGTATAATCTAAGGTGCAAGGACCTGGCAAGAGAGCATAGCAACAAATTAGCATCTGAGCCCGAGATGAAATTAGCAGAGATTACATTCTGAGGAGTATCAGAAGAGATGGAGCTTTGACTCACCCATAGTACTGGTTTAAACCGTGCGGGGGCACCGCTGGAGTGGCAATCTGTGACAACATGCCCTGCCTGCCCAGAGTAAAAACACAGACCCTGGTTTTACAGTGCTGCCGTTCCTCCGTAGATAGCTGAGTGCAACCCAGCTGCATGAGTTCCTCTGAGGAATTGTGAGGAGAGCTGGAGCCGAGATGAAATGGAACAGTGGGTCGAGCAGGAGGCGTAGCACAACACTGAATCGGAAGGTGAGAGTCCCACCGAGGTCGGTCTACCAAACGGCTGTTGGTGTGGATGGTGAGAGCAATGAGCTCACCCAGATCTTCAGGGAGATCAATGGCAATGAGCTGGTTCTGGATTTGGTTGGACAGGCCCTGGAAGAACACATCCTGGAGCACGGCCAGGTTCCACTCGCTCTTTGAAGCCAGGATGCGGAAGTTGATGGCGTAGTCGTGACTCTGCTGCCTTGCCTCAGCTGCATCAAGGAACGGGTGGCCTTGCGCCCTGGTGATGTATGCTGAAACACTTGCAGGAGAGCGTTCTTGAAAGCCTGAAGAGAGTCGCACGAAGGTGACTGCCTGCTCCACTCTGCCTATGCCCACGCTGCAGCCTGGCCGGTCAGGTGAGTTATTATGAATGCTATCATCGTCAGTTGCACAGATACATGAGTAAGATTCACTATGTACTGTTTAGGATTAAATTATTCTGTAAAATTGAAAGAAAAATATATTTTTAAAAAATCGTCTGTTAAAAAAATCGTCTGTTAAAAACAATCTTTCATTCTAAAATCAAACGGACATCAACAATGAAAAAAAGAAAAATTTAAACTCAACAACTGAATATTTACAAATGAAAACCATTAGAAATACAATATTGTTTAAACATTTGCATCTCAATACTTTAACCAAAATAAATTCAAAATTCAAAGCACTTTCTTATGAAATATGTAATTAACTCATATGAGAAAGAAAATGCTGCATGTATGTTTTCTGCATTTAACAACAAGCACCTCAAAATGAATTAAAATTTTGGGCAACCTTCACTTCATTGTAACAGAAAATCTGACAATTTACATTTTAAGCATTTAAAATCAACACCTTTCTCCAGGTTACACTGGAATTGCATCAGGAAGGGCAGGGGGCAGCGGGGGCAGCGGGAGCAGCCGAACGGACAACAAACATCCATCCATCCATCCATCCATTTTCTTCCACTTTATCCGGAGTCGGGTCGTGGGGGCAGCAGCTCAAGCAAAGCCACCCAGACCTCCTGATCCACACACACCTCCCCCAGCTCCTGGTGGTCGGGCCTTAGCCCATGGGGCCCGACCGGGCTCAGCCCGAAAGAGCGACGTGGGCCCACCCTCCTGTGGGTTCACCACCTGCAGAGGGGGCCATGGGGGTCGGGTGCAGAGAGGATTGGGTGGCGGTCGGGGGGGGTGGCCTAGCAGCCCGGTCCGTGCTCACAGCCCCTGGCTGTTGGGATGTGGACAACAAACATCAACAACAAAATCAACACCTTTCTTTTTCGATCTGCTGAACCCAATCAGACTCACTGTTTTAAATGTAAATGATGATAAAATATTCATCATTTGTACAGAAACTTAGAACATGCAGTCTGGTGCCTCCTCCGAACAAGTGCCACAGTGATACAAAGCGAAGAATTTGTCGTACAAAAACCTCTGTGTGCACACAGACACGGTTCTGTCCTCCGTGTCTTGTGAAGTCTGTGACCTCAGAGATGCCTCAGCGGTCACACAGTCCACCTGCTGCATGTTCTCACACTTTATGCTGATGATACACTGATTTTTCTTTTGAATCTTTAAAACAACTGTCAGATTTCTGAAAGTCTGTTGATGACTCTTTGACTTTGGAAATAATAAACTTAAAACTCAAATCAGTTCCAGTCTGTAAAATGAAAATTTGAACTTTAACAAAAAGTCACAAATTTCCACATCAGAACTACAACTTATTTCATCAATACTCTGATCAAGTCATTGATCAGGACCCCTTCACACATAGTACGAATAAGTACAAATCAGGGCAAATCACGGCGGAACAGCACGTACAAGCAAACCACAAAAACACTGAGGCGATGGGCAGGTGTAAACAAACCCACTGCGACACCAGCACAGCGGGAACACAGAGTGAGGGGTTGGTAAGGTTAGACCTTACTTGTGTGAAGCGCCTCGAGGCAACTTTGTTGTGATTTGGCGCTATATAAATGAAATACATTGAAATTGAAATTGAGCAGCTAGAGCATGTGTAAGCACATTGCGCAGCTGCTGTGAAAAAAAAGAAGAAAAATACATACCACCCACTGGATTCGAACATGCAGTTTACAAAAGCTCTGATTGCCAGCAAGAAAATTTACCACGACCATCACTGTCCTGTAAATGGTGCAAAGAAATGCCTGAAATCAACATTGACATGGACAAGGTGTGCTGTTTGCAGCCGCTGCAGCCCCGTGCAAAGGTGAAAGATGTTTTATGTATTTCCACATGAGGACAGCAGGCAGAGACACGGTCCTCATGGAGGAATGTTGTAAGTTCATGTCCTTCAAAACAGGGTACGTGTTCTCCAGCTGGGACATCCAGGAGCAGAGATCTCAACAGCAGCGGCTGTGGGTGGACACGCACCCTGTCCGTTCAGTGCCCAGACCAACATGTCTCTGTGTTATGTGGTTATTCATTTTCGTTAATTGTTATGTAATTGCATATGTAGGTATTGTTGTAATTATTTATATACTTGTCCTGGTGGTGGTTTCTGTGTTTTTAATGTGTGCACTGAGCTGTCATCCAGCTGTCAGTGTGCTGCGATCAGTTGACAGACCCCTCCCCATGCTGTGTGCGCTCAGACCTGGCTGTCCGGCCCCCATGTGATCAGGTCTGTACATACATATTAGCATTTTATGCAAGGGGGGGCAACACACACGCACACGTGCGAGACACATGCACCACGTGTGTTGCTTTTTGCAATGCCACACTCATGGGAGCACTTAGATCAATTTCACATCCAGCTCGAAAGTGATCGTCTGCTCACTATTTTCTTGCTGAGAGCGAGAATGGCCACACGTTTTCTAGGTGTCAGGCGAGCGGTGTTCGATGTTCGTGTGTGACACCTGGAATTTGGCCGACAACTGCCGCAAGAGGGATCGAATGGGCCACCCAGACCTGCGACTCATCGGAGGCTGCCATTAACATCAGCAGTCGGCCTGCCGTCCCCGCGGGGAAGCTGGGACATTGCAGGCTAGGCTAAGCCAGCCTGGTTTTGGCTAACAGCTAAATGCTAACAGCTTAAATAAGACCAGTGAAAATGAGGCCAAAGAAAGCAACCGTGACGGAGGATTTGGACAAAATTAAGAAGGTTGTGAATATTCTCAAGGAGGATGTTTGTGCCGTAAAAAACTCAACAGATGGAGATCCTGGCATTAGTAAAGGAAGTTAAGGACCTGCGTAGCATTATCAAGGAGAAGGACAAACGTATTGCATCTCTGGAAAGGAGAGTGAATGATATGGAGCAGTACACGCGAATGGATGATGTTATCGTATCTGGGCTCTACATCAGACCCAGATCGTATGCTTGGGCAGCAGCCTCTGGTAACGGGGTGAGCCCAATGATCAAGACGAATGCTCCTCAGAGCAACAAGTTGCTGCTTTCCTGCAAACAAAGGAGATTGATCTGGATATTAACACTATTGAAGCATGTCATCCGCTACCCAGGAAGAATACGTCAGACAAACCCACAGTCATCATGAGGTTTGTCAACAGGACAAAGCAACTCTGCTCAAACAAGGATATAAACTTAAAGGATCCAATGTCTACTTAAATGAACATCTCACCAAACATAACGCAGATATAGCAAAGAAGGAAAGATACTTGAGAAAACAACAAAAAATTAAAAACACATGGACAACAAACTGTAAAGTATTCATCAAGTTGAACGGGTCCCCAGAAGAAGTCAGAGTGTTGCTGATCAGAAGCATGGAGGAATTGGCAAAATATGAATAAAACATGGTAAGTGAACACAACTAACTTTCATAATGACTTACAAACATACATACATTCATCGGTGCTTCTGTACAGTAATTGTATAACTGAGATGATACGGGGTTATGAGAGTTTGGAATTGCAGCCTTTCAGTATACTGAGCATCATATACAGGATCTGAAATATGAGATAGATCTGGACAATCATTTCTATTCCTTCATAAATAGTAACTGTCAGTATTACAAAGAGGAACAATACACCTGCATTACAAGTGATGGGAAATTATCAATAATCCACTTTAACAGTAGGAGTCTGTACAAAAATTTAGGGAGTATCAAAGATTATTTAAAACAGTTTTGTCAACTTTTTAGTATAATTGCCATAATGGAAACTTGGCTTGCAGAGGGTGATGATACAAACTACGAATTGGAGGGTTATGAATTCAATCATCTGAATAGACAAAATAGAGGAGGAGTGGCTTTGTATGTTGACAAAAGGCTTAACTACAAAATTAAAGATCAAATGAATATGGCTGTGGAAAATCATTTGGAATCCATTACAATCAAAATATGTATGAAAAAGGTAAAAATATAATTATTAGCTGCATATAGAGCTCCTGGCTCTAAAACTGAAGAGTTTCAAAACTGGACAGAGAAGTTTTTTTTCACAGATGTGTAATAAAGGATTATTTGTCTGATTGATCTTTTAAACCCATATCAGCATCAAGTGAAAGAGGATTTCATTAATATTATGTACAGTTTTAATTTATATCCAAAAATTACTAGACCTTCAAAAATAACTTCACATTCAGCTACTCTCATTGATAATATACTTACAAATGATATCATTAAGAAAACATTAAGTGGCTTATTAATTAATTAATCAATGATATTAGCGATCATTTACCATTTTTATAGTAACTGATAAATTTCAATTTTAAAAAAATGTATGGAGAAAATACAATATTGTAAGCGCCTGCAATCTGAAGAAGCTATCACTGCCTTAAAAAATGTTTTACTTTTACAGGATTGGAATCCCATCTACAAGAAGCAAGATGCGAATTCAGCATATTCTGAATTTGAAAACATATTTCTCAATATATACAACAAAAAAATGTCCAGTTATACAGTATAGTAAAAATAACAAATACAAAGCTGACCCAAAGCACTTTCTTCTGAAATATGGAATTCATTCATATGAAAAACAAAATGCCACATTTCTGTTTTCTACATTTAACAACACCTCAAAATGAATTTAAATTTTGGGCAAACTTCACGTCAGTGTAACAGAAAATATGGCAATTTATATTTTAAGCATTTAAAATCAAGACCTTTCTCCAGGTTACACTGGAGTCAGGAAGGGCATCCGGCATGGATAGCAAAAGGTCTTCAAAAGGCTTGTAAGAAGAAAAATATGCTATACAGAGAATTCATTAAGAGTAAATCAAGAGAGGCAGAGATTAAATATAAGGACTATTAACAACTATTATGTGAAACTGTAAAAAAATCATACTTTGAAAAAAAAACAATAATAAAACAACATAAAGCAAACATGGAAAATACTGAATAGAATTATAGCAAATAAACCCAAATCAAATAACTGGCCAACATACACAGCGAAATCACCAGTGTTACATTAACACTGACCATTACATTAACACGTGAGCATATGATCCCACTCTGACCAGAGTAGGACTATATGTTCACTGGCAGTGTTAATTTCACAGTTAGTTTTACACTGGTGATTTTACTGTGTACTTATAACAACAAAGATGAATATAACATGAGCCAAGTAGTGAATAGCTTCAATAAATTCTTTGCTAATGCTGGGCCAGATCTGGCAGCTGAAATTTCACACAGCCCATGGGAAAATCACCAATTAATCGTCAGAAATGAACAGAACGTTTCTTGGCCCTGTAGATGAAAGGGAAATTATTACTGTAGTTAGCACATGTAAAAGTAACATGTCAACTGATCATAATGATGTACATATGTCCTTAGTAAATCAAATAATTACTGAAATTGTAAAAACATTATCATATATTTTTAATAAATCATTTCAAACTGGAATTGTACCAAATGGTACGAAAGTGACAAAAGTGATACCTTTGTTTAAATCTGGCAGCAAACATCTTTTTTTTTAATTACAGGCATGTGTCTCTTGTCACAATTTTCAAAGATATTGGAAAAGCTTAACAATAGCAGACTGGATACATTTATAGAATGACATGACTTGCTTGATGAAAGTCAGTATGGTTTTAGAGTGACAAGGTCCACTGCACTGGCATTGCTCGATTCAATAGAAGAGATCAATAAACATGTGGATCAAAGGGAAATAGTAATAGGTTTATTTATTGTCCTAAGGAAGGCTTTTGACACAATTGATCACAACATATTATTTCAAAAGATGGAACTGTATAGAGTATCAGAAGGGTTGCTTTGAACTGGATTAAAAGTTACTTACAAAACCGGAAACAGTTTGTTAAACCTGGGGATTACTCTTCTTCATATCTGGACATCGTTTGTGGGCTTCCCAAGGGTTCTGTGTTGGGACCAAAATTATTTTATACAACGAGTTATGCAAAGTTTCGGATGTGTTAAAAGCAGTTCTCTTTGCAGATGACACAAACCTGTTTTGTTCAGGAGAAAATCTGCAACAATTATTATCTGATTTAGGAACTGAAATGATGAAGTTAAAGAGATGGTTTGATATTAACAAATTATCATTAAATTTGTCTAAAACTAAAATAATGTTGTTTGGAAATTATAAAAAAGACATGCAAACTCAGTTAAATATTCAAGGGTAAACATACGAGAGAATAAGTTGTTAGGTATCATTATCGATGAAAGAATTAATTGGAAAGCTCATATTCAACATAATCAAAAGAAAGTACCGAAAAGTACTGCAGTATTAAATAAGGCAAAGCACATTCTGGATTGTAAAACACTACATACTCTGTATTGCACATTGATTGCACCCGACCTGACTTATTATGCTGAAGTCTGGGGCAACAGCTATAAAACTACATTGCAACTATTAGTCATTCTTCAAAAAAGAGCATTAAGAACAAACCACAAAGCAGGGTATCGTGATCACACCAACCCCTTGTTCATTAAATCTAAAATATTAAAGCTCTATGATATGATTGTGTTCAAGACTGCTCAATTAATATACAAAGTAAAAAATAAGCAACTGCCCTTCAGAATTCAAGATTTTTTTTTTTTTTTTTTTTACGGCGAGAGAAGGAATATATCATTTAAGGGGCTTGTATCATTTTAAAATTGCTGGCACTCGGACGACCAGGAAAGGCTTCTGTGTCTCCAAAAGATGGAATAATCTAACTGAGGAACTCAAACAATGTCCAAATATTAATCGGTTTAAATATCTATATAAAGAAATGTGTTCTCTGGATATGTATCTGATGAAGTAAGTTGAGTTTTTTTTAGTTTTGTGTCACTAGACTCCAAATGTCTGTTGTTGCTAACATTCAGATTATGTCCTTTGAGTTAGAATGATTAATGTGACTGAAAAAGGAGAGTGGGAATTAATAGGTTTTTACTTGTCACCACTCCTATTCAGACTGGATTGGACTGGATGGACTGGCGCGAGGTATTGTTGGAATGTTGTATACATTATGTCCAAATTAACTATTCATTCATTTATTTATATAGGGTCATGTAGGTCACCTGATGGTCACATGTGACTTTGTTTATATTTATTCTTGACATGCATTCGCACAAAGGTGATCATTCAGTGCTTATGCACCACCTCTGGTGGTCAGGAAGGATGAAATAGAAGTGAAGTTTCTGCTGCAGCTGTAAGTTTCTGGACACACTTAAAGACTTTCAGAACACACAGACAGTTACAGCATTTCTTTCATGGTTTAATTTAAAAATATATATAATCAAACATCATCATATCATCAGCATAAAGTAAAATAAAATAACCTGACCTTCAGCTATAAAATCATTAAATTCATAGTTTAATGATTTTAGAACATGTAAAAACATTAAAGTCATAGTTTAATGTTTTTAGAACATGTAAAAGCATCAAATTCATAGTTTTTGGAGTTTATAATTTAAGAATTGATAAGAAAATTATGCTTTTTCACAAGGCCAAAATTACTTTATAAATACACACATACAAAAAAACAAACTCATATCAATGAAATATAGTCAATTTAAGAATATTTTCTCTTTTTGGAGAACTTTAATTTGTTGTTTATTATATATTTAGAAACTCAAATAAATTGTAAGTTGTTATTCAATCATAAAACTATCAGGATTTAAGAATAAACAGCACCAACAGGGCATTGTACTTATTAGCTAAAATATTGCATTTACACGTTTAAAAAATAATAAATATAATTACCTCCGCCAAGGAGGTTATGTTTTCGGTCGAGTTTGTTTGTTTGTTTGTCTGTCTGTCTGTCTGTTTGTCAGCAGGATAACTCAAAACATTTTGAACAGATTTTGATGAAATTTTGTGAAGTGGTTGGAAATGACAAGAGGAACAAGTGATTAAATTTTAGTGGTGATCCAGATCACGATCCGGATCTAGGAATTTTTTAAAGGATTCTTCACCATTGCAGGATGGGGGAATTTTGACATTCTAGTTTCTAACTCCACAAAACCAAGGCAGAAAGGCTTGAAAAAAATTAGGGTGTAACATAGTTAAATGTTCTATCAAACAACAAAGTTTGGTGATGATCGGATCTGGATTCCGGATCTACTGATCCAGAATATGCAAAAATATAGGGAAAATACAAAATGTGTCAGTGTGAGGTGACAAATGAAGCTAGAGATGCACAACTAACACCAAATTGTAGCTGAATCTGTACTGATTCAGTAAGGTGTCATCAGATTTGATGTAGCTTCAAATGTTATGGAGCGAGATCCAGAAGAAAACCGCCATTACCGAAAAATCGTTTTTATACAATAACTTTTGAACTAATAAAGACATAAAAGTGATTCCAAGTTCTAGTGGTATGTTTTCTTGGTCAAGGATGTCAAATATAAAGGAAAGAAAAGTGTATGTATCATAGTTTTGGTTGTAACACTGAATTGTTGAATAGATCACTGTGCCAAGGAGGGAATCTCTTTAGGGTCAGTGACCCTATGGCCTTGTTAGTAATCGATGTCAAATACAACACACTGCAAAGAGGAAATCCCTCATGACAAACTATACAGGGCTGGGGAGCAAAATGAATTTATTAGATGAAGGACTATCATTTGGCATTATTTTATTTTAGTGGCAATGAATATTACTATCCAGATTACTTCACTTAGCAAAACGAAAGTGATGAGTCAGCAGTAAACACAGCAGTGGTTAAGTTCTGGTTCAGTGCACATCACTGAACAAAGTACACAAGGTGCAAAACCCACTCCCAGGTGTTGATGAATCACACCTAGGATCCAGAAAACCCAGAGGCTGACATCAGCACGTTACTGTCGCATATATTATGCTTCGGTGCACTTCACTGAATATATAGAAGGTGCACTTCATTATGTAGCACATGCAACACTTAAAAAATAGTTCTATTTCAGAATTTACTGTTATTTATTTAGAGAAGTGTTTCATAAATGTTAAAAAAATTCATATATTTGCAGTTTAGTTGAATAATAAATTGAATTTAGTCTCTTATTTGTTTTTGTCTATAAGCACATGTAATATCAATATCAGTGCTCAGATGAGAGTAGCTTTTGGGAAAGGTGCAAGTTGCAATAAACTGTGATGCCAAGCGCTAAGGATACATGCTATCCAGTCACAGCAGATGAAACTTTTTTTACTACTGAGCAAACATCATTGTTAGACTTTTTTAGGTTCAATGATTCCACAGCGTGTAGATGTTATGGCGTCAGTGACCCCATGGCCTTGGCGGAGGTTTGCACTCTCTGAGTGCTTCTAGTTTATAAATGTGACTACAATCCACAGTCGTTGAAATACACTCATTTTAAGAGATTTCTGGTTTTGGAAAGAAACTGGTATACTCAAAGGTATCTTCATGTACTGTCTAATATAAGGAATCAAAACTTGGTTAAGGCTCCTTCTGCATGAATTATTTCATCAGTGTGATGTGGCATGGAGGCGTGTCAAGATTGTTACTTTTTAAAATAATTTGTAATTTATAAAATATTAATGATAATTTCTGCTGAGGTAAAGAACTAATAAATGTCTAAACTATTATTAAAATTAAATTATGATGCCAAAAAAATATAAATTTTTAAAATAGGTATTTTCACAGTATGTAAAACTCTGTCTTCTTAAGTATTTTTTTAAGTAATAATAAACTCTAAGTTCAGTAAATACTGCAGCAGCACACTGATTAAATTTAATCCTTCAGTGACCAAAGTAATCTCTCAGTCAACCTTGAATATATAATAAGAACACAATAATTTCCTATTTTAGGTCTCGTTTGTAGTGTTTTATTTTCAGTGTGGTTGGTGACTGAGATCAGTTTCTCTCCAGCTGAGGGAAGTTTTTTTATGACGTTAAATCACTGTGTGAACGGGAAGCTGTTACTCTGCTGACAGTAATAAACTCCTGCATCTTCAGTCTGGACTTCAGTGATTTTCAGACTGAAGTCAGTCCCAGATCCACTTCCACTGAAACGATCTCAAACTCCAGACTGACGGTTTGTAGCGTAATAAATCAGGAGTTTAGGAACTTCTCCAGGTTTCTGAAGGTACCAGTTGAGGTTGTTACTAACACTTGAACTGGATCTACATGTGATGGAGACGGTCTGTCCTGGACTGACAGAGTGAGAGTCAGCAGACTGAGTCAGGACAATTTCTCCTGATGAACCTGGAAAACATGAAAAGACAAGAAGAGTGACTGAGACAAATCCAGTGTGGAGAAGATCACCTGAAGAGAATCTTTTCTTTCAATGTGTTTCAACATTTGTGCTCAAACTGGTTTCATCCTGGAGCAAAGTTTTCAGAAGAGTCTCACCATGAGCCAGAAGACCTAGAGAGCCGAGCAGGAGAACCAGGAACCTCATCATCACTGTGGACCTGAAAGACCTGGGCAGAAACTGATCCCCACTGGACTCTTAATGGCTGGCACAGATATGCAAACACAAATGTGCTGTTTCCTGCTCATATCGATATAAAACAAAAACTGTGACAAAAAAAAAACACCACAGATCACACCGCCTCCCCCTCCCCAAAACACACCATGTGACACACATTAAGGCCTATAATTACATATTATTGTCTAATCGTCCCCATCGTTAATATATATACAGTATATCAGAAAGTGACCCCACATATCAGTGACTTCAGACACAGAATCTTGCACTTTGGCTCACATTAATTCATAAACATCTCAACTCATCATGAGCTCAGTCCAGTCCTTGTACCAAGGTAAACTTGGACGCTTCCATTTTTTTTAGCATAATCTTGGCTGCAGGAAGGAAGCCTGTCAGGGTGAGCCTCACCTCTGCCTTTGGATGTTGAGTTGCCAGCACAGTTTCATCTCCAAGAAGACAGAAATAAGACAAATTTGGAAAAGGCTGCTCCAGCCACTCTTCCATAGTCCTAATCACTGGAGCCCAAAGAGGGAAGGCCAGTGGACAGTCCCACATGAGGAGTGGAAAAGTACTTTTAGAACTCTTAAAGTTCAAGCACTCATTACTCTGAGTGAAACCAAACCTTTTAAGTCTGACTGACATCCAGTTGTACCAGTGAAATGTTTTATAATGTATGAATTTACTCTTAATGTCCCCTACTGGCCAAACCAAGTTATGCACAATATTCTCCCAAACCTCTTTTTCTCTTCAATGCCCAAATCTTTTTGCCATATGAACCTCAAATTCTAACTTTTACCACATAGAGCATTTGCAGTCATTTTATAAAATACAGAGGATGATCGCACAATAAAAGGTAAATGGACTGCATTCATATAGCGCTTTTCCATCTGCATTAGACGCTCAAAGCGCTTTACACATCAATGTCTCACATTCACCCTGATGTCAGGCTGCTGCCATGCAAGGCGCCCACTACACAACTAGGAGCAACTAGGGGATTAAGGACCTTACGCAAGGGCCCTTAGTGGTTTTACGGTCAGGCTGGGATTTGAACCGAGGATCCTCTGGCCTAAAGCCCAATGCTTTAACCACTAGACCATCACCTCCCCAATATTGTGAACTTGTTCCAAACATCCATTGAATGGTGAAAGATCAGACTAATATGTCTTTGTAGTTGGCTGTTAGATGTCTTTTGAGACTCAGAATCTTTATCTCTAAATGGGGAGGTCAGTGAGCTCAAATCTCTTTGACCACTGCTAACACAGATGAACCCTTTCAAATACTGCATTATACGGGTACATTGCAATAAATTAGAATATGACTGAAAAGTTCATTTATCTCAGGAAATCAAATTATCAAGTGAATCTTATATATAGATTCATTACACACAGAGTGATATATTTCTAGTGTTCTGATGTTGTCTCTGGTTCAGTAGTGGTTTGATACAAGGAATGCAATAGTTGTAGCCCATGTTCTGGATACCTCTGTGAGTGGTGGCTCTTGACTCCAGCCACAGTCCACTCCTTGTGGATCTCCCACAATTGTTGAATGGGCTTTGCTTCACAATCCTCTCAAGTCTTTGGTTATCCCTGTTGCTTGTGCACCTTTTTTTTAACCACACTTTTTCCATGAATATGCTTCGATACAGCACCCTGTGAACAGCCAGCTTCTTTAACAATGACCTTCTGTGGCTTAACCTCTTTGTGGAAGGTGTCATTGACTGTCTTCTGGACAACGGACAAGTCAACAGTCTTCCCCATGATTGTGTTGGCAACTGAGCCAAACTGAGAGACCATTTAGTGGCTCAAGCAACCTTTGCAGGTATTTTGAGTTATTTAGCTAATTACAGTGTGACACCATGAGCCTGCAATATTGAATTTTTTACAATATTCTAATTTTCTTAAGTATTATATTTTTGGGTTTTAATACATGTAAGCCTGAATATCAACAATTAAAGAAATAAATGCTTTAAATATATCACTTTAGTGGTGATGAATCTGTATAATATTTAAGTTTCACTTTTTGAATTGAATTACTGAAATAGTAGAGAAGGTTGAATCTTTGACTGGACTGGGTTGCTTGACGTGAGGACGTTTCGCTTCAAATCACAGAAGCTTCCTCAGCTAAAATTCTTGCTCTGGTAGTCTGACTTCTGTCTTGACTCTTGTAGAGAAGAGTAAACAGAAGCCAACAAAAGCTGGAGTTTTTAACCTAACCAGACCCCTCCTACCGAGAGGCTGACTGCTATAGGCTAGTGACTAAACAATAGCTCTAATTAGCAGCTATTGTGCTCTAGTTAGAACTCTCCTAATGATGGGATGGAAGCCTCCCCTGATGGCTCCCTTGACGACTCTCCTGATGATGTGAATGACTCATTACCATGAACAAAAGACTGAAACTGCTTTGACCTGAGTACCCCATTGTAAACAGGGGACAAAGCGTGTCTGAGACACGCCCCCCGGTTAAGGCTGGGTTTCAACTGTTTTACAAAGAATGCTTCCTTGACACCTCTCTCAAACCATTTCTTCTCTCTGGCTAAGATTTTAACTTCCTTGTCCTCAAATGTGTGGTTAGTGTCTTTCAGGTGGAGATGAACTGCAGACTGAGGTCCACTGGCGACCTCTCTGCGGTGCTGGTATAGTCTCTTGTTTAAAGGTTGCTTAGTCTCACCTATGTAACTAATTTCTGTCTCAAGGTGTTAACCGGTTTAAAATAAACTGGGATTTTGTGCTGTCTGAAGATCCTCTGTAGTTTTTCCCCTACTCCTGCTAAATAAGGGAGAGACACTCCTCTTGTTCTTGTCTCTGTCTCCTGTCTATCTGGTCTCTTTGTTTTCTGGGACTTCTGCACTTTGTCCAGGGACCATCGTGGAAATAAACTTTTCAATGAAATTCTAATTTATTGAGAAGTACCTAGTATATCGTTCTATATTTGGCAGTACCAGTCCACCTCTCTCACTTCTAAACAGTGTTGTGAAAGTAAATTTGACAAGTTACTTTTTTAGTTGCTTTATACAGTTGCTTTATGCAGTTACTTCATTAGCAGCATTATGCAATTACTTTATTAGAATCTGCCGAAAACTTGCAACTAATAAGTAATGTAACTAATAAGGTAATTAGTAATGTAACTTGGTTACTCGTACGATTGAGCAATCAGCAAAGTAACTCATCAGCAAAGTAACTAATAGTTACTTTTCTGAGTACTAAATCTTAAAAATAACCAAATTAGATTATGAGTAACTTTATTAATTATGAACTAACTGTATGAAGTAACTGTAAAATATAACTGTATAAATTAACTAATGAAGTAACTTTCCAAAGTTACTTTCCCCAACACTGCTTCTAAACAGTTTATTCAAATGAATTTGGAGATTCTTCCCACCCCACAAGTAATCCCCAACACAGTCTCTTGAGGTTTTTTTCATGCTCCCGTCACAAAATGAGTCACATTTTCATGACAGGGTTTTTTTTAATCTTAGTATTACTAACCCTACCCCTCCACCTAATGCTAACCATAACCTAACCCTACCCCTTCCCCACATCCTAATCATAACCCCCCCATCACTTTTCATTTCGTGCACCCGTCACTTAATGTATTTGAATAAATTTGTGCTCCTGTTATGAAAATTTGGCACTTTTCGTGACAATATCACAAACCAATAGTTGAATGTATATATTGTGATGCTGAATCACGACATGCTGTGAGATATTACATGACTGTATTGCTTGAGCAATAAGCCAGAAATAGTTAGAGGAATCATCTTAGAGTTGTTGTTCAACTTCGAGGAGACCATCATTTTGACTGTTTATTTCCCCCATAGAGATAAATTTAACATTTTACACTTGGAAAAGCAAGTCTTAATGTTTTGAAGGACTGTATATATATCAATTTGTACAATCTCCTGAAAGTCTGTCATTAACTTTTTGCCCAAATGTGTCATCCCTGATGATTTCCAAGTCAATGGAAATGGTCCAATATCTGCTTGAGAACAACCCACAACCCTCTTTGCCAGTTGGTTTTGTGACCTGATATTTCTGAAAACTTCTCAGTAATATCAATGACACCTGGAGCACAAGAGACTGGATCTGAAAATATCAGCAAAATGTCATCTGCATAGAAAATCAATTTATGTGCCTGATCTCCTGCAAGCACTGCCTTAATTCTGAAATCATCTCTAATAACAAACTTCCAGTGGTTCCACAAAGAAAGATAAAAGCAGCAGAGAGAGGATCACCCTGCCGAGTCCCACGTCCAAAATGAAAGAAGGGAGACAGAGTGTCATTAGTGAAAACAGCTGCCTGCTGTGGTCAATATAGAAAGTATAGAACACGACATATGTACAACCTACAGCTCTGCTTTAGGAAGTTGCAGTTTTGAGTATAAATTACTATATTTAAAATAAATTCCAGTGGAGTTTGGAAGCAAAAGATGTGTACATGTGTGTTGGAGGCTCTGAAAGATTCTTATCAATAAAATAGGAAAACAATGTAAACCACTGACCACTAATGTATGAAATATAATTTTCAAATTTGTATTTCCTAAGTTATTTATAACTACTGTTTTGATTGTTTGGCATTTTGCTACATTTTCCTGTCTTTAATTTGGTTTGTTTGTTTTTCAAGCATTTTGTATCTAATTATATTTAAAGTACAAAATAACTTATTCTAATTAAATCTGTACTTTTTAAAATAATTTCATAAAACACTCACAGCCTCCTTAAATCAATAACTTCCTGAAGATGAATGCCTTAAACTTCCTTAAATATGGGGTCCTGGAGCAATGAACCATTTGGTGTCCACCTGTTTACAGAAGACCTCCTCGACTTAAACACAACCAACAGCTCTGCTGGAGGAAGTTGTAGTTTGTATAAATTATAATGCTAAAAACAAATGATGATTTATTTTTATTTTTTTTTACTGTTTTTGAAGCATTTTGTATCATTTGAAAGAACAAAATAATTTATTATTAAGTTCGTCCTTCTAAAAATTATTTTCATGAACTTGAATTACAGCATTAAACATGGTTTTGTGTGTATTTTTGAACTCTGTGCTGTTTCTCTATAAAGTGTTTGATAAAAATCCTCACAGTGAGTTTTAAAGTCTTTGGGTTTGTGCAGAAGCTTCCAACTGCAGCAGAAACGTCAGTTCCTGTTCAGTCTGACTGAGGGAGGTTTTTGTACAATATTTTTTCGCTGTGTGAACTGATCGAACTGGCTGGCATCAAAAGCACCCAGACAGTAATAAACTGCTGCATCTTCAGCCTGGACTCCACTGATGGTCAGACTGAAGTCAGAGTTTGATCCACTGCCTGAAAAACGGTTTGGGGTCCCTGATGCTCGGCTGTTAACATAATAAATGAGGGGTTTAGGAGTTTCTCCGTCTCTCTGTTGGTACCAGGATAAATAATGATATGATGAATCATGGTAAACATTGTGACTGGTTGTACATGTGATGGTGGTGGAGCCTCCTGGAGCAGATGTGACTGCTTCAGGTTGAGTCACTGTGATCTGGATTTTGGACTCTGAGGAGACAAAACTGAAATCAGCTCGTGGATTCATCAGCTTCATTTCAAACAGACGACTTTGGTTGTGTGGACTTTACCTGTGAAGCAGCAGCAGAGCAGAGTCCAGATGAGGACGGAGATCAGAGTCATGTTGGTGTTGAATGACAGCTGTCAGTCATCCAGTGTTCAGCTGTCAGGACTATAAAGTGTCTCAGAGCACTGGAGCGTGATGCTGCTGATGCAAAGTGGCTCCGACTGTCCAACAGCAACTTGATCACTTTAATAATGCTGCTGATCAATGACTTGATCAGGGTATTGATTAAGTAAGTCGTATTTCTAATATTTGTTGCTTTCTGTCAAAGTTCTAATTTTCATTTTACAGAAGGGAACTGATTTCAGTTTTTAGTTTATTATTTCCAAAGTCACAGATTCATTAACAGACTTGATGAAGTCTGCAAAGAGTTTTTAAAAGATTAAAAAGAAAATCAAGTTCTGATGTGGAAATTTGTTGCTTTCTATCAAGGTTCTAATTTTCATTTTAGAAACTGGAAATGATTAGAGTTTTTAGTTTATTATTTCCAAAGTCAGAGTCTCATCACCAGACTTTCAAAGATTAAAAAGAAAATTCATTGTGTCGTCAGCATAAAGTGTGAGATGGACTGTGTGACCGGTGAGTGTCTGATCTCACGGACTTCACAAGACACTAAAGACACAATGCAGTTTTGCATGACATTTTCTTACCTTTTTCTCACTTTTTAAAACTTTGGCTCACATTCAGCAGAGCATGTTAGAGGTTTCTGTACAAATTTAAATAATAATAATCATCTTTGGAACTAAAAGTAGTGTTAACTGTAAGCTGTTGTGGCCTTTGCATGTCACATGATGTTGTTCTTGAACATTCTAGACATGTTATTAGTAGACTCAACAAAAATAAAACGCAACACTTTTGGTTTTGCTCCCATTTTGTATGAGATGAACTCAAAGATCTAAAACGTTTTCCACATACACAATATCACCATTTCCCTCAAATATTGTTCACAAACCAGTCTAAATCTGTGATAGTGAGCACTTCTCCTTTGCTGAGATAATCCATCCCACCTCAAAGGGGGTGCCATATCAAGATGCTGATTAGACACCATGATTAGTGCACAGGTGTGCCTTAGACTGCCCACAATAAAACCGGGATTCATCCGTGAAGAGAACACCTCTCCAACGTGCCAAATGCCAGCGAATGTGAGCATTTGCCCACTCAAGTCGGTTACGACGACGAACTGGAGTCAGGTCGAGACCCCGATGAGGACAACGAGCATGCAGATGAGCTTCCCTGAGATGGTTTCTGACAGTTTGTGCAGAAATTCTTTGGTTATGCAAACCGATTGTTTCAGCAGCTGTCCGAGTGGCCTGGTCTCAGACGATCTTGGAGGTGAACATGCTGGATGTGGAGGTCCTGGGCTGGTGTGGTTACACGTGGTCTGCGGTTGTGAGGCTGGTTGGATGTACTGCCAAATTCTCTGAAACGCCTTTGGAGACGGCTTATAGTAGAGAAATGAACATTCAATACACGAGCAACAGCTCTGGTTGACATTCCTGCTGCCAATTGCACGCTCCCTCAAATCTTGTGACATCTGTAGCATTGTGCTGTGTGATAAACTGCACCTTCAGAGTGGCCTTTTATTGTGGACAGTCTAAGGCACACCTGTGCACTAATCATGGTGTCTAATCAGCATCTTGATATGGCACACCTGTGAGGTGGATGGATTATCTCAGCAAAGGAGAAGTGCTCACTATCACAGATTTAGACTGGTTTGTGAACAATATTTGAGGGAAATGGTGATATTGTATATGTGGAAAAAGTTTTAGATCTTTGAGTTCATCTCATACAAAATGGGAGCAAAACCAAAAGTGTTGCGTTTATATTTTGTTGAGTGTATTAATTTGTTCAGATTTTGTAGTGGGGTTTTTTTTTCCCAGCAAATTTTTCTCAAATGGACTTCTTATGAGACAGGTTTTAATTATAAAACATTGATTCTCTTCAGGTTTTCTGTGACTATATGCTCAGTGAAGCTGGTGAATGGCTGTCATAGTTTAATTGCTTATGGAAATTTCATAAAATTTAAATGCTATGATTGGAATTCCTTGACATTTTGGTTCCAAAATTTAGTTCTCAAACACACTGAACTGCAGTAAACCTGACCAAATGATTAAGATGAAAGTTTTGTAACACTGGCATGTCTTTATTTTAATTTATCTAAAATATTTCATCTTTGGCTGGATTTTATTCCAGGACTCTGGTGATCATTTTTGGAAAAAAAATGAATAAATATAAAAATAAAATTAAAAAAAAATCTTGGTTTGTTATTTTGTCATTTGACAAAACAATGAATAACATCATAAATCTGCAAATGTTTTCAGTGTTTCCTTTTTCCATTAAGCATTTTAGATTGACACATGGACATGAGGGAATATTTGTGCACCATTAAAAGTGTGTTGATTTGCACGAGAAACTTCTTAAAAGGAAGTGAAACTTTGTATGACTGACTGCTGGAGCAGAAAAACCATCTGACAGAAACTCTGCCATGTGTAACAGCTGTGTCCTTGCTGTCTCTTTGGTCCTGTCCCGCCTTAACGATGCCTCCTCCAACTGGTGAGACGCTGCATCACATGAGTTTAAAGGGGTTTATACGTTTGATGCTCTTGACTAGATCAATCCCAAAGCAAAGTTTCATAATTTAACATCTGCAGCTCTGCCCACCTGCTGCACATTGCTGTGCATCAGGGGCGCCTCCAGGGATTTTGGGCCCCATGAAAACAAATCTTACTGGGCCACCCCCCATATTTTTTGTCAGTATTATAATTGTATTCGTGGCCTCTCTGGGCTCCTGTCAATCATGGGCCCCTACAATCCTTCTCCTTATTCTCCTCTTTTCAGCACCCCTGCTGTGCATGCATGTTGGAAAATAGGAGCAGGTGTGGCTGAAGATGCATGTAGTTTAAAATCACAGAATGTATAAAATGAGCTGCAGCAGCTGACAGGTACTCTCTGTCGCTCTGTGCCACCAAACACTGACATGTAATTTCTGGAAATTTAATTTTTTCACTGCCAGTCGATAAACTTCATCTCTGGTCAGCATGTTTCCCGTTTGAACCCTAAAGCCTCACAAATTCTCTGACAATGTTTAACAGACTTGACTTCTTTTTCTGAATAAAACCACTCATTTATATGACGCACCATAAGTAACATTGGCTGTCATTTCTCAGTCCTTTTGAATAGTTTTTTTTTTTTCCAATTGCAAAAACACAATTTTGCAAACTAGGCTGGTTTAATCAAAAAACTTAACACAATTCAGAAAACCACACAACCAAACTGCAAAACAGTGGGTGACCCCACCAAAAAACAGAACCCTTAAAAAGTCTAATAAATCCTACAAAGGTACAGAAAGTTTTTTGAAATTTGCTGGACTTAAACTTCAGTCTGTGTACGATCATTCCCCAAAGATTCAGTTATCTTTTTCGCTTTGCATAAAAGACATGTTCTTTCACATTTATGCACCAAATGGTTTGATTTCTTGGGGAAATAGGCAAAAATGTCTTTTTCTTGGTTGACCAAGACATGTTGAGGAAGACGATTATAATTTTTTTTTGGGTTCTGTTTTTTGGGGTGTCTTCAAGTACCTCATATATCCTGCAAAATGAAGCACTGCACCCAAAAAACTTGACATATTCATGATCTACAGCTCTGCTTTAGGAAGTTGCAGTTTTTAGTATAAATGACAATATTTAAAATAAATTCCAGTGGAATTTGAAAGCAAAACATGTGTACATGTGTGTCAGAGGCTCTGAAACATTCTCATCAATAAGAGGGAACCGTTGTAAATGGCATAATGTATTAAATTTATTTTTATAATTTCTATTTCCTAATTTATTGATTCTGCAACTCCTGTTGTGACTGATTGGTGTTTTGCTAAATTTTCCTGTCTTTCTTTTTTTTTTGGGGATTGTTTCTTTTTCAAGAATTTGCATCTATTGAAAGTACAAAATAATTTATTATAAAATCTGTAGCTTTTAAAATAACTTTATAACCCATTCCCAGCCTCCTTGGGTCCACATCTTAATAAGAAATATCCTGAAGGTGTGTCTGGAGCTTCCTTAAATATGGGGTCTTGGAGCAAACAACCATTTGGTGTCCACCTGTTTACAAAAGACCTTCTTGACTTAAAAACGACCGACAGCTCTGCTGGAGGAAGTTGTAGTTTTGTATAAATTATAATGTTTAAAATAAATTCCAGTGGAGTTTTGAAGCAAAAGATGTGTAAGTGAGTGTTGGGGCTTGAAAACATTCTTATCTACAAAAGGGAGAAAGACTTGGAAACCACTTTCTTATGAAAAATATATTACAATTTTTATTTTCTAATTTGTTTATTTTGTAATTAGTGTTTTGTTGATTACTGCACGTTGTGTCATTTGAAAGTACAAAATAATTTATTATTGAATTTGTCCAAATAATTTTCAGGAAGAAATTACAGCATTTTTTTTTGTGTGTGTTTTTGAACTTTGTGCTGTTTCTCTATAAAGTGTTTGATAAAAATGCTCACAGTGAGTTTTAAAGTCTTTGAGTTTGTGCAGAAGCTTCCAGCTGCAACAGAAACTTCAGTTCCTGTTCAGTCTGACTGAGGGAGGTTTTTGTATGATGCTTTTTCACTGTGTGAACAGCTCATACTTGCTGGAATCAAAAACACCCAGACAGTAATAAACTGCTGCATCTTCAGCCTGGACTCCACTGATGGTCAGACTGAAATCAGAGTTTGATCCACTGCCTGAAAAACGGTTTGGGGTCCCTGATGCTCGGCTGCTCGCACGATAAATGAGGAGTTTAGGAGTTTCTCCGTCTCTCTGTTGGTACCAGGATAACTGATTTGATGCATAAACATTGTGACTGGTTGTACAAGTGATGGTGGTGGAGCCTCCTGGAGCAGATGTGACTGCTTCAGGTTGAGTCACTGTGACCTGGATTTTGGACTCTGAGGAGACAAAAACTGAAATCAGCCTTGTGGATTCATCAGCTTAATTTCAAACAGACGACTTTGGTTGTGTGGACTTTACCTGTGAAGCAGCAGCAGAGCAGAGTCCAGATGAGGACGGAGATCAGAGTCATGTTGGTGTTGATTGACAGCTGTCAGTCATGCAGTGTTCAGCTGTCAGGACTATAAAGTGTCTCAGAGCACTGGAGCGTGATGCTGCTGATGCAAAGTGGCTCTGACTGTCCAACAGCAACTCGATCACTTTGATAATGCTGCTGATCAATGACTTGATCAGAGTATTGATTAAGTAAGTCATAGTTCTGATGTGGAAATTTGTTGCTTTCTATCAAGGTTCTAATTTTCATTTTAGAAACTGGAAATGATTTGAGTTTTTAGTTTATTATTTCCAAAGTCAGAGTCTCATCACCAGACTTTCAAAGATTAAAAAGAAAAATCATTGTGTCGTCAGCATAAAGTGTGAGATGGACTGTGTGACCGGTGAGTGTCTGATCTCACGGACTTCACAAGACACTAAAGACACAACTTGTGTCTGCATGCAGTTTTGAATGAAATTTTCTTACCTTTTGTCTCACTTTTTAAAACTTTGGCTCACATTCAGCAGAGCATGTTAGATGTTTCTGTACAAATTTAAATAATAATCATCTTTGGAACTAAAAGTTGTTGTGTGGGCCGCTGAAGAGGAGGTACTGCTGGCCCACCACCAGAGGGCGCCCTGCCTGAAGTGCGGGCTTCAGGCACGAGAGGGCACAGCCGCCTCACGGGAGAAGCCGGGAATGACAGCTGTCTCTCATCACCACCTGACAGCTGTCACTCATCACCACCTCATCACCATCTCCATAAAAACCGGGCAGCAACTCCACCTCCCTGCCGAGATATCGTCTACCAAATAGGTGAACCGCTCAGCCATATTCCTGAGTTTCTCAGTGACAGGTTTTTTCACATCTGTACTTTTGCAGTTGGTGAGTGCTTACAGCTGGAGGCTGGGTTTTTGGTACGTGGAGGGCTGACGGCTTCGCTCCCCACGCCAAACTTTGTTAAGCACTCACAGATTTCTGCACGTGCCTAGTTTCTGGATTAAAGGTGGAGGTGTTTTTCCCACCCGACTACAGAGAGAATGTTTTTTTTTTCCTGACTGTTTACTGGGTGTGTATACACACACACACCCACCATTAACTGTTTCTGCTTCCTGCCAGCAGTACCAGGTCTGACAGCTGGAGACAGTGGCCACCTGGGGACTCGGGACTTGGCGGCTCCGGTGTGCTCCAGATCCGTTGGCAGTGGAAATCGTGTGGGACCCGGCTCTTCTCTGGACAGACGTCTTCTATCCTTGAGTCTGCCCACACGTCACCTTTGTATATTGACTGCATACAAATTCTGTGATTGTCTGTATTTCGTTGTGCACATTCACAACAGTAAATTGTTGTTTTTGGCTCATCCATTGTCCATTCATTTACGCCCCCTGTTGTGGGTCCGTGTCACTACACTTTCCCAACAGGATATCTCGGCCAATGTCATAGATTCCGAGGGGCGTCAACCATCGGTTGAAAAACCAATGGAAGACCAGGGTGCACAGGCACCAGCAGGAGACGTCGTAGGTGAGTTGCAGAAGATCCTCACCGCCTTCACTGCTTGGTTGGATTTAATGACCGAGCAGAACATCATACTCAATCATAGGATGGAGGCTGTCACCGCACGGGTGGAAGCGCGCGCACAGGGCGCGGCTGCAGCTCCTCCTCCTGCTGTCCTGGGGCCAAATATAGACATTCCAATGGTCGTTCAACGAACCCCCCCATCATCCCCTGAAGCATACATAAGTCCTCCGGAGCCGTACGGAGGCTGTGTGGAGATGTGCGCAGACTTCTTGATGCAGTGTTCGCTCGTCTTTTCACAGCGTCCCGTTATGTATGCGTCGGACTCCAGCTGGGTGGCTTATGTGATTAATTTGCTTCGAGGTGAGGCACGCGCCTGGGCTACGACGCTCTGGGAGCAGAATTCACGGCGCCTAATGACATATACTAGGTTTGTGAGGGAGTTCAAACAGGTTTTTGATCATCCAAATAGAGGCGAGACCGCTTCAACGGTGCTGCTGTCTATGAGACAGGGGTGTCGGAGTGCAGCCGAGTAAGCAGTCAACTTCCGCATCGCGGCTGCGAGGTCCGGCTGGAATGCTGCTGCACTCCGCACTGCCTTCGTAAACAGACTGTCGTCAGTCCTAAAGGAGCACCTGGTGGCTAAGGACGAGCCGCGGGATTTAGATGGGCTTATCGACCTGGTTATAGGATTAGACAATCGGTTAGAGGAACGTCATCGGGAGCGAGACGAAGGACGTGGCCGGGCACGCGCCGTCCCTTTCCCTTCCGGGTCCGAAAACGTTCCACCCTCCCCACGCTCCACAGCCTCAGCATTCTGTGTGGTTACAGCTCCCCCTGCTAACGAAGCTATGGACAGGGCTAAATTAAGAGCATCCAATAGACAGAGGAGACTGGCTCGCGGGGAGTGTTTTATCTGCGGCTCGAGTGAGCATCTGCAGAAAGAATGCCCCAAGCGGTTAAACACCAACACCCGCCCTTAGAAACTGGGCTGAGGGTGGGCCAAGAAATTCACGTGGGACACACACGCATAACTGCACGTCTCCCAGTTACGATCCTGAGTGGGGATCTAACCCCTTCAAGCCCCAGCACTGGTGGACACGGGGTCAGAAGGGAATCTGCTGGACAGCAGATGGGTAAGGCAGTAGGGCTCCCTCTAGTGGCGCTCCCTTCACTATTGAAGGTGCGGGCACTAGATGGCACCCTTCTTCCTTTAATCACACACAAGACACAACCAGTAACTCTGGTGGTGTCTGGGAATCATCGGGAGGAGATTGAGTTTTATGTAACTCCTTCTACCTCCCACGTCATTTTGGGCTTCCCATGGATGATTAAACACAATCCCCGGATTGACTGGCCGTCAGGGGTTGTGGCTCAGTGGCGCGAAACCTGCCACCGGGAGTGTTTAGGATCCTCGGTTCCCCCCGGTTTGACTGCTAACAAGGAGGTAAAAGTCCCCCCCAATCTGATGGCGGTGCCTGAGGAGTACCACGATCTTGCTGACGTCTTCAGCAAAGATCTGGCACTCTCTCCCCCCGCACCGGCCGTACGATTGTGCCATTGCTCTGATCCTGGGCACTGAGTACCCGTCCAGTAGACTGTACAACCTCTCACGTCCAGAGCGCGAATCAATGGAGACCTACATCCGGGACTCGTTAGCTGCCGGGTTGATCCGGAACTCCACCTCCCCGATGGGTGCTGTTTTTTTTTTTTGTGGGCAAGAAAGACAGCAGACTCCGTCCATGCATTGATTACAGAGGGCTGAACGAGATTACGGTTCGCAATCGATACCCGTTGCCCTTGTTAGATTCAGTGTTCACGCCCCTGCATGGAGCCAAAATTTTCACTAAACTGGATCTTAGGAATGCGTACCACCTGGTTCGGATCCGGAAGAGAGACGAGTGGAAGACGGCATTTAACACCCCATTAGGTCACTTTGAGTACCTGGTCATGCCGTTCGGCCTCACCAACGCCCCCGCGACGTTCCAAGCCTTGGTAAATGACATTTTGCGGGACTTCCTGCACCGTTTCCTCTTCGTATACCTGGACGATATACTCATATTTTCCCCGGATCCTGAGACTCATGTTAAGCATGTACGTCAGGTCCTGCAGCGGTTGTTGGAGAACCGACTGTTTGTGAAGGGCGAGAAGTGCACTTCTTTGTCCTTCCTGGGGTTCATAATCTCCTCCAACTCCGTCGCCCCTGATCCGGCTAAGGTTGCAGCGGTGAGAGATTGGCCCCAACCGACAAGCTGTAGGAAGCTGCAACAGTTCCTCGGCTTTGCAAATTTCTATAGGAGGTTCATTAAGGGCTACAGTCAGGTGGTTAGTCCCCTGACAGCCCTGACCTCCCCAAAAGTCCCCTTCACCTGGTCGGATCGGTGCAAAGCCGCTTTCAGGGAGTTGAAACGCCAGTTCTCGACTGCACCAGTTCTGGTGCAGCCCGATCCTAGCCGCCAGTTTGTCATTGAAGTGGATGCCTCTGACTCAGGGATAGGAGCCGTGCTGTCCCAGAGCAGGGAGTCCGATAAGGTCCTCCACCCTTGTGCCTATTTTTCCCGCAGGTTGACCCCGGCAGAACGGAACTATCAAATCAAATCAATTTTATTTATATAGTGCCAAATCACAACAAACAGTTGCCCCAAGGCGCTTTATATTGTAAGGCAAGGCCATACAATAATTACGGAAAAACCCCAACGGTCAAAACGACCCCCTGTGAGCAAGCACTTGGCGACAGTAGGAAGGAAAAACTCCCTTTTAAGAGGAAGAAACCTCCAGCAGAACCAGGCTCAGGGAGGGGCAGTCTTCTGCTGGGACTGGTTGGGGCTGAGGGAGAGAACCAGGAAAAAGACATGCTGTGGAGGGGAGCAGAGATCAATCACTAATGATTAAATGTAGAGTGGTGCATACAGAGCAAAAAGAGAAAGAAACACTCAGTGCATCATGGGAACCCCCCACCAGTCTAAGTCTATAGCAGCATAACTAATGGTTATGGATGGTTCAGGGTTACCTGATCCAGCCCTAACTATAAGCTTTAGCAAAAAGGAAAGTTTTAAGCCTAATCTTAAAAGTAGAGAGGGTGTCTGTCTCCCTGATCTGAATTGGGAGCTGGTTCCACAGGAGAGGAGCCTGAAAGCTGAAGGCTCTGCCTCCCATTCTACTCTTACAAACCCTAGGAACTACAAGTAAGCCTGCAGTCTGAGAGCGAAGCGCTCTATTGGGGTGATATGGTACTATGAGGTCCCTAAGATAAGATGGGACCTGATTATTCAAACCTTATAAGTAAGAAGAAGAATTTTAAATTCTATTATAGAATTAACAGGAAGCCAATGAAGAGAGGCCAATATGGGTGAGATATGCTCTCTCCTTCTAGTCCCTGTCAGTACTCTAGCTGCAGCATTTTGAATTAAGTGAAGGCTTTTCAGGGAACTTTTAGGACAACCTGATAATAATGAATTACAATAGTCCAGCCTAGAGGAAATAAATGCATGAATTAGTTTTTCAGCATCACTCTGAGACAAGACCTTTCTAATTTTAGAGATATTGCGCAAATGCAAAAAAGCAGTCCTACATATTTGTTTAATATGCGCATTGAATGACATATCCTGATCAAAAATGACTCCAAGATTTCTCACAGTATTACTAGAGGTCAGGGTAATGCCATCCAGAGTAAGGATCTGGTTAGACACCATGTTTCTAAGATTTGTGGGGCAAAGTACAATAACTTCAGTTTTATCTGAGTTTAAAAGCAGGAAATTAGAGGTCATCCATGTCTTTATGTCTGTAAGACAATCCTGCAGTTTAGCTAATTGGTGTGTGTCCTCTGGCTTCATGGATAGATAAAGCTGGGTATCATCTGCGTAACAATGAAAATTTAAGCAATGCTGTCTAATAATACTGCCTAAGGGAAGCATGTATAAAGTGAATAAAATTGGTCCTAGCACAGAACCTTGTGGAACTCCATAATTAACCTTTCTCTGTGAAGAAGATTCCCCATTTACATGAACAAATTGTAATCTATTAGATAAATATGATTCAAACCACCACAGCACAGTGCCTTTAATACCTATGGCATGCTCTAATCTCTGTAATAAAATTTTATGGTCAACAGTATCAAAAGCAGCACTGAGGTCTAACAGAACAAGCACAGAGATGAGTCCACTGTCTGAGGCCATAAGAAGATCATTTGTAACCTTCACTAATGCCGTTTCTGTACTATGGTGAATTCTAAAACCTGACTGAAACTCTTCAAATAGACCATTCCTCTGCAGATGATCAGTTAGCTGTTTTACAACTACCCTTTCAAGAATTTTTTAGAGAAAAGGAAGGTTGGAGATTGGCCTATAATTAGCTAAGATAGCTGATAACTGTTTCTGCTTCCTGCCAGCAGTACCAGGTCTGACAGCTGGAGACGGTGGCCACCTGGGGACTCGGGACTTGGTGGCTCCGGTGTGCTCCAGATCCGTTGGCAGTGGAAATCGTGTGGGACCCGGCTCTTCTCTGGACAGACGTCTTCTATCCTCGAGCCTGCCCACACGTCACCTTTGTATATTGACTGCATACAAATTCTGTGATTGTCTGTATTTCGTTGTGCACATTCACAACAGTAAATTGTTGTTTTTGGCTCATCCATTGTCCATTCATTTACGCCCCCTGTTGTGGGTCCGGGTCACTACACTTTCCCAACTAAAAGTAGTGTTAACTGTAAGCTGTTGTGGCCTTTGCATGTCACATGATGTTGTTCTTGAACATTCTAGTCATGTTATTAGTATTAATTTGTTCAGATTTTGTAGTGGGGTTTTTTTCCCAGCAAATTTTTCTCAAATGGACTTCTTGAGTCAGTTTTTAATTATAAAACATTGATTCTCTTCAGGTTTACTGTGACTATATCCTCAGTGAAGCTGGTGAATGGCTGTCGTAGTTTAACTGCTTATGGAAATTTCATAAAATTTAAATGCTATGATTGGACTTCCTTGACATTTTGGTTCTAAAATTTTGTTCTCAAACACACTGAACTGCAGTAAAACTGACCAAATGATTAAGATGAAAGTTTTGTAACACTGGCATGTCTTTATTTTATTTTATCTAAATAAATAAATATAAAAATAAAATTAAAAAAAATCTTGAAGTTTATAAAACAATGAATAAAATCATAAATCTGCAAATGTTTTCAGTGTTTCCTTTTTCCATTAAGCATTTTAGATTGACACATGGACGTGAGGGAATATTTTTGTACCGTTAAAAGTGTGTTGATTTGCACGAGAAGCTTCTTAAAAGGAAGTGAAACTTTGTATGACTGACTGCTGGAGCAGAAAAACCATCTGACAGAAACTCTGCCATGTGTAACAGCTGTGTCCTTGCTGTCTCTTTGGTCCTGTCCCGCCTTGACGATGCCTCCTCCAACTGGTGAGACGCTGCATCACATGAGTATAAAGGGGTTTATACGTTTGATGCTCTTGACTAGATCAATCCCAAAAGCAAAGTTTCATAATTTAACATCTGCAACTCTGCCACCTGCTGCACATTGCTGGTATTGTAGAAGTGAATCAATGCATGTGCAACCCAATCTTGGTCTGTGCATCAGGGGCGCCTCCAGGGATTTTGGGCCCCATGAAAAGAAATCTTACTGGGCCACCCCCCATATTTTTTGTCAGTATTATAATTGTATTTGGGGCCTCTCTGGGCTCCTGTCAGTCATGGGCCCCTAGAATCCTTCTCCTTATTCTCCTCTTTTCAGCACCCCTGCTGTGCATGCATGTTGGAAAATAGGAGCAGGTGTGGCTGAAGATGCATGTAGTTTAAAATCACAGAATGTATAAAATGAGCTGCAGCAGGTGACAGGTACTCTCTGTCGGTCCGTCCGTGCCAGCAAACACTGACATGTAATTTCTGGAAATTTAATTTTTTCACTGCCAGTCAATAAACTTCACTTCATCTCTGGTCAGCATGTTTCCAGTTTGAACCCTAAAGCCTCACAAATTCTCTGACAATGTTTAACAGACTTGACTTCTTTTTCTGAATAAAACCACTCATTCATATGATCAATCAATCAATCAATTTTTTTATATAGCGCCAAATCACAACAAACAGTTGCCCCAAGGCGCTTTATATTGTAAGGCAAGGCCATACAATAATTATGTAAAACCCCAACGGTCAAAACGACCCCCTGTGAGCAAGCACTTGGCTACAGTGGGAAGGAAAAACTCCCTTTTAACAGGAAGAAACCTCCAGCAGAACCAGGCTCAGGGAGGGGCAGTCTTCTGCTGGGACTGGTTGGGGCTGAGGGAGAGAACCAGGAAAAAGACATGCTGTGGAGGGGAGCAGAGATCGATCACTAATGATTAAATGCAGAGTGGTGCATACAGAGCAAAAAGAGAAAGAAACAGTGCATCATGGGAACCCCCCAGCAGTCTACGTCTATAGCAGCATAACTAAGGGATGGTTCAGGGTCACCTGATCCAGCCCTAACTATAAGCTTTAGCAAAAAGGAAAGTTTTAAGCCTAATCTTAAAAGTAGAGAGGGTGTCTGTCTCCCTGATCTGAATTGGGAGCTGGTTCCACAGGAGAGGAGCCTGAAAGCTGAAGGCTCTGCCTCCCATTCTACTCTTACAAACCCTAGGAACTACAAGTAAGCCTGCAGTCTGAGAGCGAAGCGCTCTATTGGAGTGATATGGTACTACGAGGTCCCTAAGATAAGATGGGACCTGATTATTCAAAACCTTATAAGTAAGAAGAAGAATTTTAAATTCTATTCTAGAATTAACAGGAAGCCAATGAAGAGAGGCCAATATGGGTGAGATATGCTCTCTCCTTCTAGTCCCCGTCAGTGCTCTAGCTGCAGCATTTTGAATTAACTGAAGGCTTTTTAGGGAACTTTTAGGACAACCTGATAATAATGAATTACAATAGTCCAGCCTAGAGGAAATAAATGCATGAATTAGTTTTTCAGCATCACTCTGAGACAAGACCTTTCTGATTTCAGAGATATTGCGTAAATGCAAAAAAGCAGTCCTACATATTTGTTTAATATGCGCTTTGAATGACATATCCTGATCAAAAATGACTCCAAGATTTCTCACAGTATTACTAGAGGTCAGGGTAATGCCATCCAGAGTAAGGATCTGGTTAGACACCATGTTTCTAAGATTTGTGGGGCCAAGTACAATAACTTCAGTTTTATCTGAGTTTAAAAGCAGGAAATTAGAGGTCATCCATGTCTTTATGTCTGTAAGACAATCCTGCAGTTTAGCTAATTGGTGTGTGTCCTCTGGCTTCATGGATAGATAAAGCTGGGTATCATCTGCGTAACAATGAAAATTTAAGCAATACCGTCTAATAATACTGCCTAAGGGAAGCATGTATAAAGTGAATAAAATTGGTCCTAGCACAGAACCTTGTGGAACTCCATAATTAACTTTAGTCTGTGAAGAAGATTCCCCATTTACATGAACAAATTGTAATCTATTAGACAAATATGATTCAAACCACCGCAGCGCAGTGCCTTTAATACCTATGGCATGCTCTAATCTCTGTAATAAAATTTGATGGTCAACAGTATCAAAAGCAGCACTGAGGTCTAACAGAACAAGCACAGAGATGAGTCCACTGTCCGAGGCCATAAGAAGATCATTTGTAACCTTCACTAATGCTGTTTCTGTACTATGATGAATTCTAAAACCTGACCATAAGTAACATTGGCTGTCATTTCTCAGTCCTTTTGAATAGTTTATTTTTTTCCCCCCAATTTCTAAAACAAAATTTTGCAAACTAGGCTGGTTTTATAAAAACAAAATTAACACAATTCACAAAACCACACACCCAACCTGCAAAATAGTGGGTAACCCCACCAAAAAAACAGAACCCATAAAATTCTAACTGGAAGCACTCAGACAGCGCAAACCTCCGCCAAGGCCATATAGGATCAATGACGTCACATGGAATACCCTTTGGCAAAAAGACTTATTCCATGCCATTTCACGCATCTACCGTCATGTTTCAGATTCAGTGGTTAAACCCTTAGATCTTCAGACACAAGTTTTTTTATTTTCTAATAACAAGTTTATTCAATCAGGAGAAACAAATGCTAAATTATTGTTGTGTTGAAACTTAATTTTTGTTCAGCCTTTGTGACCTGTCTTCAAGAAGTTAGATGCAAAATTGTTGAAATTGGACCTATCCTGCAATGATAAAGAATCCTTAAAAAAATTACTGGATCCGGTTCTGGATCATTACCAAAATTTATTGACTTCTAAGTTAGGCCAAGATACAACCCTGGTAAAAAAAATTATTGAAATCTGTTGAGGATTTTTTGAGTAATCCTACTAACCAACCAACCAACCAACCAACAAACGGACGCGACCGAAAACATAACCTTCTTGGCGGAGGTAATAAAATAAATTCCAGTAGAGTTTGAAAGCAAAAGATGTGTACATGTGTGTTGGAGGCTCTGAAACATTCTTATCAATAAAAGAGGGAACCTTTGTAAATGGTTTAATGTGTTAAATTTATTTTTATAATTTCTTTTTCCTAATTTATTCATATTGCAACTCCTGTTTAACTGATTGGTGTTTTGCTAAATTTTCCTTTTTTTTTTTTTTTGGATTGTTTCTTTTTTAAGAATTTGTATCTGTCGAAAGTACAAAATAATTTATTATAATATCTGTAGCTTTTAAAATAACTTTATAACCCATTCCCAGCCTCCTTGGGTCCACATCTTAATAAAAAAATATCCTGAAGGTGTGTCTAGAGCTTCCTTAAATATGGGGTCTTGGAGCAAGGAACCATTTGGTCCCCAACTGTTTACACAAGACCTTCTTGACTTAAACACGAACGACAGCTCTACTGGAGGAAGTTGTAGTTTTGTATAAATTATAATGTTTAAAATAAATTCCAGTGGAGTTTGGAAGCAAAAGATGTGTAAATGAGTGTTGGGGCTTGAAAACATTCTTATCTACAAAAGGGGGAAAGACTTGGAAACCACTTTCTTATGAAAAATAT